>NC_081568.1:150643075-150811146 GCF_022355385.1 Mustela nigripes | reverse complement strand
GATGGATTCCTTTCGCACATTGAGGTCCTTCATCCATTTTGAGTCTATTTTTGTGTGTGGTGTAAGGAAATGATCCAATTTCATTTTTCTGCATCTTCGACAAAGCAGGAAAGAATGTCCAATGGAAAAAAGACAGCCTCTTCAAGAAATGGTGCTGGGAAAATTGGACAGCCTTTGTTTTTTTTTTTTTTTTTTATCATTTCCTTTGCTGTGCAGAAGCTTTTGATTTTGATGAAATCCCAAAAGCTCATATTCACTTTTGTTTCCTTTGCCTTTTGAGACATATCATGAGAGAAGTGGCTGTGGCTGATGTTGAAGAGGTTACTGCTATTGTTCTCCTCTAGGATTCTGATGGATTCGTGCCTTGTTGAGGTTTTTTATCCATTTCTAGTTTATCTTGGAGTACGCTGTAAGAGAATGGTCAAGTTTCATTCTTCTGTACATAGCTGTCCAATTTTCCCAGCACCATTTATTGAAGAGACTGGTTCCCTCACCTACCACCACTGGGTATTTTTCCCTGCTTTGTTAAATATTTTTTGGTCTTAAAGTTGAGGGTCCATATCTGGTCTCTACTCTGTTCCACTGGTCTATGTGTCTGCTTTTCTGCCAGTACCATGCTGTTTTGGTGATCACAGCTTTGTAGTAAAGCTCTGAATCAGACAATGTTGTGCCTCCAGTTTTTATTTTTTTTTCAACATTTCCTTAGCAATTTGGACGTCTCTTTTGTTTCTATACAAATTTTTAGGATTCTTTGTTCCAGCAATTTGAAAAATGCTGGTGGAATTTTGATTGGGTTGGTATTGAAAGCATAGGTTCCTCTAGACAGTATAGACATTTTAGAAATGTTTCTTCTTTTTATCCATGAGCATGGAATAGTGCTCCAACTTTCTGGATCATCGTCAATTTTTCTTTTTTTTTTAATTTTGATTTTTTTTCATTGTCCCAAGATTTATTGTTTATGCAACACACCCAGTGCTCCATGCAGTTTGTGCCCTCCTTAATATCCAACACCAGGCTCACCCAACCCCTCACTCCTCTCCTCTTCAAAACCCTCAGTTTGTTTCTCTGAGTCCACAGTCTCTCAGGGTTCATCTCCCCTTCTGATTTTCACCAACTCACTTCTCCTCTCCTTCACCCAATGTCCTCCGTGTTATTCCTTATGCTCCACAATTAAGTGAAAGCATATGATAATTGACTCTCTCTGCTTGACATTTTATTCAGCATAATCTCCTTCAGTCACGTCATATATTTTTAGTTTAAATTTTTTCAGTGTTCCAAGTTTCATTGTTTATGCACCACACATGCCTCTTTAATACCCACTATGAGGCTGTCCCATCCATGTTGATACAGAATTTGGGTATTCATCCTTTCTGATAGATGCACAATAATCCCTTGTATATATAGACCTTATCTTATTTACCCATTCAGTTGCTTTCATGAGTGTTCTGTAGTCTCTTGAGTACAGATCTTTTCCTTTTTGTTACATTTATTCCAGGGTATCTTATGGTTCTTGGTGCTATAGTAAATGGAATCAATTCTCTCATTTGCCTTTCTGTATTTTCATTTTTAGTGTATAAGAAAGCAACTGATTTCTGTACATCGATTTTATATCCTGCCATATTACGGCATTGCTGTATGAGTTCTAGTAGTTTGGGGGTGGAGTCTTTTGGGATTTCCATATAAAGTATAATGTCATCTATGAAGAGAGAGATTTTAACTTCTTCATTGCCAATTCAAATACATTGAATTTCTTTTTGTTGTCTGATTGCTGTTGCTAGGACATCTAACACTATGTTGAATAAGGGAGTTGAGAGTGTCATCCATGTCGTTTTCTTGAACTCAAAGGGAAGGCTGTCAGCTTTTCCCTATTGGGAATGATATTCACTTTGGGTTTTTCATGGATAGACTTTATGAAGTTAAGGAATATTCCCTCTATCCCTGTACTTTGAATAGTTTTAATCAGGAACAGATGCTGTATCTTGTCAAATGCTTTTTCTGCATCAATTGAGAGGACCATGTGGTTCTTCTCTTTATTAATTTGTTCTATCACATTTATTGATTTGAGAATGTTGAACCACCTTGCATCCTAGGGATAAATCCCATCTGGTTCTGGTGGATTATCTGTTTAATGTACTGTTGGATCCTATTAGCTACGCTGTTGTTGAGAATCTTGCCATCCATATTCATCAGGGACATTGGCCTGAAATTGTCCTTTTTGACAGATTCATTGCCTAGTTTGGGGATCAGGGTAATGCTGGCTTAATAGAAAGGTCTGGAAGTTTTCCTTCTGTTTCTATATTTTGAAACAGCTTTAGAAGAATAGGCAGTATTTCTTTGAATGTTTTGTAGAATTCCATGGGGAATCTGTTATGTCCTGGGCTCTTGTCTTTTGCAATGTTTTTGATCACTTCTTCAATATCATCACGAGATATTGGTCTATATAGGTTGTCAATTTCTTTCTGATATTTTTCTTGGTACTTTATAGGTTTCCAGGAATGCATCCATTTCTTCTAGGTGGATTAGCTTATTTGTATATAACTGATGATAATAATTTTGATGATTATTTCTATTTCCTTGGTGTTAGTCATGACTTCTTCCATTTCATTCATAATTTTATTCATTTCAGTCCTCTCTCTTTTCATTTGGATTAGTTTGGCCAATGGTTTATTTTTTTTAAAGATTTTATTTATTTATTTGACAGATATCACAAGTAGGCAGAGAGGCAGGCAGAGAGAGAAAGAGGAGGAAGCAGGCTCCCTGCTGAGCAGAGAGCCTGATGCGGAACTTGATCCCAGGACCCTGAAATCATGACCTAAGCCAAAGGCAGTGGCTTAACCCACTGAGCCACCCAGGCACCCTGGCCAATGGTTTATTGATTTTAATTTCTTCTTTTAAAGAATAAGCTTCTAGTTTTGTTGATGTATTCTACTCTAACTCTAGTTTCTAACTTATTGATCTCTGCTATAATCTTGATTATTTCCCTTCTTGTGCATGGGGTTGGCTTAATTTGTTGTTGATTTTCCAGTTATTTAATGTGTAAAGAGGGTTGCGTGTTTGGGATTTTTCCATTTTTTTGAGGAAGGCTTGGATGACTATGTACTTCCCCCTTAGGACTGCCTTTGCCATATACTATAGGATTTGTACTGATGTGTCTTCATTCTGACTGGTTTCCATGAATTGTTTAAGATCTTCTTTGATTTCCTGGTTGAACCAAGCATTCTTACACAGGGTGCTCTTTAGCTTCCAGATGTTTGAATTCATTTTAAACTTTTTCTTGTGATTGAGTTCTAATTTCAAAGCATTGTGGTCTGAGAATATGCAGGGAATTATCTCAATCTTTTGGTTTCAGTAGAGTCCTTTTTTGTGACCTTCTGGAGAAAGTATGTGATCTGTTCTGGAGAAAGTTGCATGTGCACTCAAGAAGAATGAATATTCTGTTTTTTTAAGGTGGAATGTTCTGTATATACCTTTGAGGTCCATATGGTCCAATGTGTCATTCAAAGCTCTTGTTTCTTTATTGATTTTCTGTTTAGATGAATAGTCTACTACTTACAGTGGCATGTTAAGATCCTCTATTATTAATGTATTCATATTAATATGACCTTTTTTTTTTTTTTTTTTTTTTTTTTTTTTTTTTGCTTATGTAGTTGGCTGCTCCCATACTGGGGACAGATATATTTACAATTGTTAGATCTTCTTGGTGGATATACCATTTAAGAATGATGTACTGTCCTTATGTAACTCTTTCTATAGTCTTTAATTCAAAATCTAATTTATCTGCTATGAGATTCATAACCTCAGCTTTCTTTTGAGGCCCATTAGTATGAATCTTGCCTCTTCATTCATTTATTTCAGTTTGGATGCATATTTAAGTTCCAAATGTGTCACTTGTAGACAGTATATGAGTGGGTCCTATCATTTTACCCAATCTGCAACATTGAGACATTTTATGGGAGCATTTAGGCCATTCACGTTGAAAGTGATTATTGAAAGGTACATTTTTATTGGCATTATATTGTCTGTGAAGTCCTTGTTTCTATAGATTGTCTCTATAAATTTCTGTTCTATGTCATTCTTGGGTTCTTTCTTTTATAGGAAAGCACCTTCCTTATTATTTCATGTACTGCCAGCTTGGTGGTCACATACACTTTTAATCCTTGCTGGTCATAGAATATCTTTATATATTCATCTTTTCTGAATGTCAGCCTTGCTGGATAAATATCCTTGGCTGTATGTTCTTCTCATTTAGTGCCCTGAATATGTCTTGCCAGCCCTTTCTGGCTTTCCAGGTTTCTGTGGACAGGTCTGATGTTATTCTGCTGGAACTTCCTCTGTACTTAAGGAATCTCTTCCCCATAGCTGCCCTCAAAAGCTCTTGTCTAAAATTATGATTCATTAGTTTTACAATGAAGTGTCTTGATATCTTTCTAGATTCATTGATCTTGGTAGCTGTTCTTTCTGCCTCTAGGACACAAAGACTTATTTCATTCCCCAGACTGGGGAAATTTTCAGACCCTCAGAATTTGTTCAACTATATCTTCTAGTCTTCTCTCTTTTTACACCCCCTCAGGGATCCCAAGAATGCTGACACTGGAATGTTTCATGTTGTCTTTGTTTTCCTAAATGTATTTTCATGGCTCCTAAGCTGTTTATTCCAGGTCTCCTCCTGACCCTTTTTTCTCTATCAGTTTGCCCTGTACATTATTAATTATATATTCTATTTTTGTTACCCTAGCTGTTAAAGTATTTAGATTAGACTGAATCTCACTGATGGCATTTTTTAACTTCTGTCAGTTTGGCTCTCACTTCTGCCCTTAGATAATCTATGTTGTCACTAATGGTTTTCTCCAACCTAGCCATTGCCTGGATAATTATTGCCCTGAATTCCCTTTCTGACATACTGTTTATGTTCACATCCAATAGTTTTGATGGAGGGGGGACAGTATCCAAAATTTTCCTCTGTTGCAGTTCCTTCTCCTAGTCATTTTGGTAAGAGTTGGTTGAAGGGATGTATGACTGAATATATCAACCATGATCCATACAAGATGCATACTTGAAAATTTGAGAGTAATCAGTAGTCACCACCAAAAAGAAAAAAGAGAGAGAGAGAGAGAAAGAGAGAGAACCAAGCCAAAATGAGCTCCAAATGTGAGATTTATCATGTATATAAAATGGACAAAAAAAGGACAGAAAAATGTAAATTACAGGAAAAAAAAAGAGCCCAGTCAAAATGGGCCCCAGGAATAAGATTTATATAATTCCAGAACAAAAACACATACACAGAAACACTGACAAAAAAGAAAGTTTGGAGTGTGGTTATAAATCTTCGATGTGGGCAAGGGAGGTTATTTTGGTTCTTCCTGGGCATATTTTGATATCTTTGTTAAAGGACACAACTTTCCAGAGACAAAAGGAAATTAAAACTGGTTTATATATAGCGGTAGATTTGAAGAGGGAAAAATTATTTTCTTGAAGCTGATATCTTTATGTATATTATTAGAAAAGAAAGAAAAAGATAAACAGAGGTGTATGTGTGCAAAAAATCCAAGTTAAAAAGTTATTATGGAATATGTTGTATTAAACCTCTAGTTGCAATGGTAAATAGGTTAAACATTTAATTTTTTTTTAAAAAAACAGAAATCATGAGAATGAATTAAAAGAAAAAAAAAGTATCTATGAAATGTATAGGATTGAGGGTAATAGCTTGAGCTTAATATATTGTTTTTCCCTGATGTTGGGATTTTACAGTTTTATGTGGACTCTGTGGTGGTTGTCCCCTTGTTCCTTTGCCTTGTGTTCTGGGTGGGGGGGGGAGGGGAATGCTGCTGCATTGTTTTTTGGTCACTCTGGCTTGGGTTGAGTCATCCTGCCCCCAATCAAGTGCCTGGGCTCTGTGGAAACCGGTTTTTCACGCTTTGGTTCTCTGGAGGTTTCTGCTCTTTGGCAGCTTTTTGCAGCTTTTTGGAAGTTTAGTTGAGAGAAAACTTCACCCAGACCTCAGCCTCAGAGAGAAACCTCAGTCAGCTCCCCTTTTGGTGGTCCAGAACACACATACTTCCCCTCTGCAAACTCCGCTGAACAGCATAAACACCCACAGATGGTGCGCACCCTAGCCACTGTCTTAGTGGTCACCTGAGGCACCTGCTTGTCTCTGCACTGCCATGCCACTAAAACCATGAGTGATATTGGTCCAGGGAACCTGTTTCTGGTGGCTGCCTTTGCCAGGAATGCTGTCTGGGTTAGACCCATGAAATGTGTGCTCAGACCCTGCTGTCATGCAGGTCATGGAAGGCTAACCTGACCAGAAATCACGCCGGGTACACTCAATGCATGGACTGGGAGCATTCAGACCCTTGGCCAGTTCTAGAGAGTGCTGGCTGGTACCCACACCAAGTTTTCTCAGATGCATGCAGGGAGTCCATTAAAACTCCAGTTGTGCAGTGTGCCCAGAGCACAAAAGGCTGTGGTTCTAGAGAGTGCCAGTTGGTGCCCCTACCAGACTCTTTCACTAGTGGGTGGGAGTGTGCCCAGCCAAATGGTAGTACAAGCAGTGCAAACCCAGAGCCTCAGGGACCAGGAACTTGAGGCTCTGCTGCACTATCTCTGACATGGGTGGTTGCCAGTGGTGGCTGTCCTGGGTCCACAGGCTTAGGCCCATACCTGTGACCACCCAATTCCACCAGTTGCCTCTTAATATCTTTTGCTCTTTTTGAGTGCTTTTAACCAGACTCCAAGTTAGTGCTGGTCCCCAACAACAGAGCACTTTTGTGTTGGGGTATGACTTTCCAACGAGTTGCTTTTGGCAACTCCCTTTTCTGTTTATCCTCTGATAACAGACTGTGCATTCCCACTCCTCTTTACGTCTCCACTGATGTCTTCTTCCCCCAAAGAGATCCAGAAGTGTATGATATTACATCACAGGTTGATTTCATGGGTGTTCAGAGTATTCTGGTAGATATTTAGCTCACTTTAGAGGATCAGTTGAAACAGGGTCTCCTACTTCACCATCTTGCCCCTTTTCCACAATTTCTTCATGTTTTAGTCCTGGTAGTTTATAGGCTTCCAAGAATGAGTGAATTTCTTCCAGGTTGCTTAATTTATTAACACACAGTAATTGATAATAATTTCTGATCATTGTTTCTATTTCCTTGGTGTTAGTCATAATCTTTCCCCCTGTCATTCAAATTTATTAATTTGGGTATTTTCTCTTTTCTTTTGGGTATGTCTGGCTAGTGGTTTATTGATCTTATTAATTGTTTTAAAGAACCAGCTCCTAATTCATTCATCTCTTATACTGTATTTCTGGTTTCTAATTTATTGTTCTCTGTTCTAATCTTAATTATTCTCCTTCTTGTGCATGCGGTAGACTTAATTTGTTGCTTAAGTAGGAGCCCAAAATGGGGCTCAAACTCATGACTCTGAGATCAAGACCTGAGCTGAGATCAAGAGTTGGACACCTAACCGACTGAGCCACCTAGAAACCCAAGGAATATGAATATATATACATATATATATATATATATATATATATATAGAGAGAGAGAGAGAGAGAGAGAGAGTGCGCTTTCTGTACCCTCCTTCTGTACCTCTTTTTAAGTTAGTTAATTACTGCAGTATAATTAACATACAGTGTTATATTACTTTCAGGTATACAATATAGAGATTCAACAATGCTATACATTGCAATGCTCATCATAATAAGTGTACTCTTAATCCTCATTACCTATTTTACCCATTGCCCCAATCGTTTTCCTTCTTATAACCATCAGTTTGTTCTCTATATTGAAGACTTTTTTAATTTGTCTTTTTTCCTTTGTTTTGTTTCTTAAATTCCATATACAAATTAAATATGGTATTTGTCTCTCTCTGGCTCATTTATTTCACTTACCATTATACCTTCTAGATTCATCCATGTTGTTGCTAATGGCAAGATTTCATTCTTTTCTATGGCAGAGTAATATTTTATCATATATATGTATATGTATATGTGTGTATATATATGCATATATATATAAAACTTCTTTTTCCATTTTTCAGTTTTTTATTTAAATTCTAGTTAGTTAACATATAGCACTTCTTTATCCATTTATCTATCTATTGTCATTTGGGCTGCCTCTGTAATTTGGCTACTGTAAATAAACTGCAATAAACATACAGGTGTAAAAAAAATAAAGTGTAAAGAGAATTTATGTAATCAGGATTTTTCTCTTTTGTTGAGTGAGGCTTGAATGGCTATGTATTTCCCCCTTACCAACTTTGCCATATCCCAGAGGTTTTGGACTAATGCATTTTCATTTTCATTCATTTCCATGAATTGTTTAAGTTCTTCTTTGATTTTATGGTTGATTCAAAAATTTTTGAGCAGGATGGTCTTTAGTTTCCAAGTGTTTGCATTTCTTCCAAACTTTTTCTTGTGATTTGGCTAGTTTCAAATATTGTGGTCTGAGAATATGCAGGGAATAACATCGATATTTTGATATCTGTTCAGAGCTGATTTGTGACCCAGTATGTAATCTATTCTGGAGAAAAACCAGGTGTGTTTGAGAAGAATGAGCATTTGTTGTTTTAGGGTGGGGCATTCTATATATATCTATGAGATCCTTGTGGTCCAGTGTGTCTTTCAGAACTCTAGTTTCTTTCTGATTTTCAGAAAGAAATACTTAGATGATTATTGCTGAGAGGAGAATTTGAGGTCTCCTACTATAAATGTATTATTATCAATGTGAAACCTGCTCTGAGCAGAAATAGCTTTTCCAAAGGAGAATTCTCCAATAGCAATTCTGAACAGTGTAGCTTCATTTGGGAGTTGCAGTCTGGTACCTCAGAATCACTGCTGTCCCTAGGTCCTAATGGAAATGCAGGAAAACCTCCAATATCAGATTCTTTTGCTTGGGGCTTCTGAGTGACTCAGGTGGTGAGGAACCTCATCCTGGATTTTGTCTTAGGTCATGCTTTCAGGGTTGTGAAATTGAGCCCCACATAGATTCTGTGATAAGCATGGACACTATCTGAGATTCTCTCCTTCTACCTCTCCCCCACCCTGAGTGCTCTTTCTTTCTGTCTCTATGTGTCTCACAAAAAAATAGGAATGAAGGCTTCTCATTTACTCAGTTAACAGGTGTAGCCCATGGATGTTTCCTTTTGCACAAAAGCATTGGCATTTCTTTTCTTTCTTTTCTTTTTTTTTCTTTTCATAAGATTTCATCTATTTGAAAGAGAGAGAGAGAATGAGAGGGGATAAAGTCAGAGGGAGAAGCACACTCCCCATGGAGCTGGAAGCCTGATGTGAGAAATGATCCCAGGACTCCAGGATCATGACCTGAGCCAAAGGCAGTCATTTTAATAACCGAGACACCCAGGCACCCCAGCATTGGAGTTTCTTATTCATAAAATGGCCAGATTGATAGGACACTGTGCTAACCACTTCATTCTCAATATTAACCCATTGTGGTCTCCATGAAGAACATTGGTCCACCATGTGTCCCTTTCTCTTTATTTGCTTTTTTTTTTTCCTCAAAATTGATTCAATGTAAGGGGTCATTCTGAAGAAATGTCTCAGAACCATATTTTATGCTTTAATCTAGGGAGCCTGGCAGAGTGTTTGGAGCTATGAGATACCTCAATTGACATTGAGTTTTAGATATCTCTGTGGACATCATGAAACCTATGTTAACCACCAGAGCATGTGTTTAGGTTGCGCCAGCATATTTGCAAGTGAGCTGGTGTCACTTCTGGAGGTATGGAGTGCAATGAAGTTAGACCTATCCATCCCAAATGTATTTCACTCCCATTTGAAAGGTAGAATTTTTTTTTTTCCCTTCTTGGAGCAATAAAGCATCTTGCTTCCTTGCACACATACATACATCTCTGTGTTCTTTATTTCAAATTAGGTTCTTTCTGCAGGCCATGGAGAGGAGCCAGTGTTCTCAGAACAGTATTTTTGTCTTGAAACTGGGGAATCAGGCTGAGTCCCTGAGACTATGAGATAAGTTGTGCCATAGGGCCCCTTGTCATTTGGCTTCAGTACAATGTTGACATCAGGAAAGCTAGAGGTTTTGAATGAGCTTCAAATACTGTCTGTGTGTAGTCACAAGAAGAGATTTGGGGTGGGAGCTTTCCTTGTTTCAGGGACCATGGCAGATGGAGTTAAATATGTCAATTCCAAGTAACTTTCATTTCCATTGGAAATATGGAACTCTGGTTTTCCTTGATACCATTCCCATCCTCTTTAAAAAAAAAAATATATATATATATATATTTATTTATTTTCAGCGTGACAGTATTCATTGTTTTGGCACCACACCCAGTGCTCCATGCAATCCATGCCCTCTCTAATACCCACCACCTGGTTCCCCCGACCTCCCACCCCCACCCCTTCAAAACCCTCAGATTGTTTTTCAGAGTCCATAGTCTCTCACAGAGAGACCAATTTCCCTCAACTCCCTTCTCCTCTCCAACTCCCCTTGTCCATCATGTTATTTGTTATGCTCCACAAATAAGTGAAACCATATAATAATTGACTCTCTCTGCTTGACTTATTTCACTCAGCATAATCTCTTCCAGTCCCGTCCATGTTGCTCCAAAAGTTGGATATTCATCCTTTTTGTTGGAGGCATAATACTCCATAGTGTATATAGACCACATATTTTTTATCCATTCGTCCGTTAAAGGGCATCTTGGTTCTTTCCACAGTTTGACTCCAAAGGCAAAGGAAACAAAAGTAAAAATGAACTTTTGGGACTTCATTAAGATCAAAAGCTTCTACACAGCAAAAGAAACTGTTAACAAAACAAAGAGGCAACCCACAGCATGGGAGGAGATATTTGCAAATGACAGTACAGACAAAAGTTTGATACCCAGGATCTATCAAGAACACCTCAAACTCAACACACACAAAACAGAGAATCATATCAAAAAATGGGCAGGAGATATGAACAGACACTTCTCCAATGAAGACATAGAAATGGCTATCAGACACATGAAACAATGCTCATCATCACTAGCCATCAGGGAGATTCAAATTAAAACCACATTGAGATACCATCTTACACCATTCCCATCCTCTTTAAGTTTGTAGCTAGGTTGGTTCCCTTTTAGGGGGTCATAGGTTTGGCATCACACAACCAGTCCCAATGTTGATGGCAATTTCCCACTTGGATCCTAAGATATGTTAGTGAAATAAGTGTCTTTTAGCCAAATGGAAAGATTTCCCTCATGTCTCTGAGTGTTTGGTTCTGGTCCTTCTATTTTAAAGGCTGATTGGTAGCCAACTTTTCTCCCTCCACTTGGTTACAGAGACATCTTTATTCTGAAGAGCAGACAGTTCACACATATGCACTATGCTCCAGGAACTTGTTCAGTGTAGAAAGAGCTCTTTCAAGGAATACTGCTTCAATAACCATTTCCAAATACATAATCAGATTGGAGGACCAATCTGCTAACCCTAAGTGGTGTGTGTGTGTGTGTGTGTCCCACACGATAGGAAAGGGAAGAGAAATCCAAATCCAGAAGGAAGAATAAAAGGCCTATTATTTTCTTGGCTCCCAGAAGGAGCCAATGGTGGTTTCTCATTGCCCAAGCCAACAGGCCTGAGACTCCCCACTTGTGAACTGTGATTTTGCTACACACTTTATTCTCAAGATTATTAGATACTCAACACTAAGAAAGTGTTCACTCCCTCTGTGTCCATTTATATTCCTTTGATCTTCTTTTCTCCATCAGCCAGGGGAGAGAGGTGCCCTGATTACCTATCCACACATTTATCCAAGGCAGCCGCACAGGCTCAGTGACAAGAATTCCAACTTTTTAAGTTGTGTACCAGACACTAATTATCTCCCTTCTCACAGGACCAGAGGGGGAACTCAGCAGACATCCCTAGGTGCCAGCTGTGAGTCACAGCACCTTCAAGCTGAAATGGATGCATTCCATTTATATCTAACTAGATAGAAAGTCATCAAGATTCTAGGAATGTATCTAAGAAGGGCCAAACACCTCCATTTAAAATGGGAATGGACTGTATATCTGGAATGAGATGTCTAGCTTTTTTCCTCTATCCAATAAATGAGACCAGTACCTTTTAAAATCCTCTGGCCAAGCCTACAAACACATATATATTCACTATTTGGTCTTCTAATGCCATAGGTTTCCTCATGCAAACATAGTTCTGAAACTCAATTTCAAGGTGGATACTGTGGCCCACACTGCCCCACAGTCACAAGGAATCCTCCAGACTTCCCACTTTCAAGAAAAGTCTATTGTTCTGATATGCTGGATCTGAATGGCCCACAGGGTCAACCTAGACTGAAAAAGAGGAACGGGATGGAAATGGTTCTATGGTAGGCCAAATGGGTTTCATAGAGGCAAGTTGGGAGATAATGTTTTGATCGAAGTGAGTAGAACAATCTCCTAGCAACCCAATTCTCATTCCCAGGAACAAGTCACCACTGTGGGGTTGGGTGAAGGGAAATCTCCATTGCCTACATGTAGGAGATCTGTCAGCAAGAGCTCTGCATTCTTCCTCAGAAAGAGAAGGAAAACTGATGTTAGCTTCTGTGAATGGTCCTCCCCATGAATGGATAGAGGCTGAAGGGATTCAGGTAGAGTAGTTTGGGACTCCAAACTGATGTACAAGCTTTTTGATGTAGACTGTGGTGCAGTAGGCTTTGAAAAGGCAATTCCTGAGCTCCCCAGATCCTTCAGTCTGCAGCATATTGGTGTCAATTCTGTTCTTCAGAACAAGGACATCTTAAGCTGAAAGAGAGGATGTTCCCCCTTTCCTCTGGGATAGCAAATATGCATGTGCTCACATAACACAGGACTGAAGTGGGAAGTTGCAACCAATCCTTGGGTGGTGGCTACGTGGGTCAAATCCCCCACAGACCCTCATAGGGAAACCTCATATGGAAACCACCCAAAATAAAACATCAGCAAGGGGATGGGAATGATACAAGGCAAGCCAAAAATTTATTTAAAAATTCAGACTAGGAAATCGCTTTGGGGGTTGTATACATTGTTGCATTAAGCTTTGGTGTGCCTGTGCCCTCTGAATCAGTATGCATGCATCCTTTGGATAAACATCTAGGCATGCCATTGATGCATCCTAGGGTAGCTCTCTTGGTAATGTTTTGAGGAAACATCATATGGTTTTCCAGAGCTGTACAACAGTTTGCATTCCTTCCAAAACTGTAAGATGGTTCTCCTTTCTCCACAACTTCATCACCATCCGTTGTTTCCATGGTGGTTCATTTGAACAATTCTGATTGCTGTGGGTGGTATCTCATTGAAGTTTTGATTTGTATTTCCCTCATGCCACATGATGTAGAGCATTGTTTCACAATGTTAGGAAAGAACACAGGCAGCAACCTGTTTGAAAATTTTTGCTAGACATGTCTCCAAAGGCAAGGAAAACCAAACCCAAAATGAACAATTGGGACTTCATCAAAATAAAAAGCTTTTGCACATCAAAGGAAATGGTCGACAAAACCAAAAGACAATGTCAAGAATGGGAGAAGATGCCTGGGCAGCATAAAGGGTAGCTCATGAATATTCCTGTCTGGAGCAACTGGGGACACCTGGCATTCCCCAAAGCCCACAAACACCATTCTGGTGTTAGGGTGCAGACAGAGCACTGTAATAGGGATGAATGGGTTTGAGGAAACTTACTGACTTTAGGTAATAATGGAGAGACATGGGAGTATTTTAATTCAGGAACGAGTCAAGGAGCCTGAGAGTTGGCTCATCCAAACACACAGAAAGACTCCCTGGGGCCATCCTAGACGTTCAACCTTCCAGGACAGACTGTGAGAGATTACCAACTACAGAAATTGCCTGGGGCAGAAGAAGAAGACAGAAGACAGCTCTTGACATGATCCTGGGGCAGATCTCCCATGATCTCAGTCCAAATCTCGTCAAAACTTGGGCTAGCGTGCAAGGTCTAGGGTCAAAACTCATGAGATTTCTGGCCAAAGCTCTCAGGCCCTTGGATGGGATTGGCACACCCTAACGAGCCTACTTTGGGCTCCTCAGGTAGTTAAGTAAACACATTTCATGAGACCTCAGTACAAATCTTGTGAGATCTCAGACAAATCTCAGGAGAACTCATTCTAAATATTGTGACATCTTAGTCCAAATCTCATGATAACTCAGGCACATCTCATGTGACATCTACCAAAATCTCATGAGAACTTATTCCAAATCTTTTGAGATCTCGGTTCAAATCTCATGACATTTCAGTCCGAATCTCATGAGATCTCAGTCCAAATATCGTGAGAACTCAGATAGTTCTCATGAGATTTCTACTCAAATCTCATGAGAACATATTTCATATCTTGTGAGATATCAGTCCAAATCTTGTAATCTTGTCCAAATCTCATGAGATTTCAGTCCAAATCTCATGAGTTGTCCCTGAAATCTCACAAGAGTTTTATTCATATCTCATTAGAGCTCAGCCCAAATATCATGAAATCTCTCTAGAAATCTTGTGAGACATCTGTCCTAATCCCTTGAGATCTCAGTCCAAATGTCATTAGAACAAGGTCACTTCTCAGGAGATTTCTACCCAAGTCTTGTGAGAACTCATTTCCAGTACCATGAGATATCAGGGAAATCTCCTCATCTCTGTCCAAATCTTGTGATATGGCAGTTCAAATCTTGTGAGATCTTGGTCCAAATCCTGTTATATCTCAGTACAAATCTCAAGACATCTCCCAACACTTCTCATGAGATTTCTACACAAAGCCCATGATATCTCAGTCCAAATTTCATGAGATGTATGTCAAATCCTGTGAGATCTCAGTCCAAGTCTCAAGATCTCTCAGTCCAAATCCCGTGAGATCTCATTCCAAATCTCATGAGATCTCTACAAATCTCATGAGATCTTAGTCCAAATACCAGGAGATCTCAGTCAAATCCTGTGATATGTCAGTCCAAATATTGTGAGAGACCCACTCCAAATATTATCAGGTTTATCTATTGATCTCTTAGATCTCATCTAGTGAGATCTCAGTCCAAATCTCATGAGAACTCAGTCAAATCTGGTGAGATTTCAGGCCCAATCTCATGAAATCTCAGTTCAAATCTTGTGAGAACTTGGGCACTTGTCATGAGATCCCACCCAAGCCTCATGAGAACTTATTCAAAAACTCATGTGATCTCAGTCCAAATCTTCTGAGATCTCATTCCAAATCCCATGAGATCATTCTGAATCTCTCAATTTGGCACTCAAATCTCTTGATAACTTTTTCCCATTCTCGTGAGATTTCAGTCCAAATCATGTGAGATCTCAGTCCTCTGTAGAAAATGTGTGTAGGGCAAAATATAGGTTTTTGAGGGTGTGGTGGCCTTAATTCTGGGAATAGGAGAAATAGTTCTCTCCTTCCCAGTTTTTTTCCCCCTTTGTGAAATGTAGAGCATGGATCCTGTTAGTAGGCATTCCCATAATCTTCTGTAGGTTATGAAAATGTATGTAGCTAGGTTTTTGGTCACATTCAGGGATGATAGAGCTCTTGCTCAGAATGCTACTATCCCAAGATTTTAGTGATTTCTCACTTTGTTTCTGTGCTCAGTGAGCATAATTCCTGTCTGATATGCCCCCCAAATGATGGCCCTCCTGTCCCTGTACAGTTGCTGCTCAAAGTACTGTGGTCAGTGCACTGAAAATTAGCTGTAAAATCACACACACATGCCACTCTCATACCTGCATAGACCACATACAAAGGCATACCCCACAGACACCACAAAAACAGCAGACACTGAAACACTTCCATCACACACCAACAGCACAAACTACCTATACACACCATAAACAACACATAGACTGCAGACACAGCACCAGTACATCAAACACAGCACACATAGACCAAACACCTACACACTCCAGAGAAAGCACACCCATATAAGACATATACCATACACACACCACTCATACATCAAACACATTCATACACACTACACTCACACTTCACATATAAAACACACAGAATACACCTATGCCACACATACCACATTTACACCAAATTCATATAAACACATAGAAACACACCATCACCACACACACAGTGCTCTTACACAACATACACGATATATGCTTCACACACAAACCTCTCACACAACATATGAAGCACATGCCTAGAACAGACATACAGAACACACACTCAATTCACTACACACACACACCCCATGCCACATGCACAATGAACACCACACCCCTACAATACACACACGAGCCACAAATCGTACACAGCAGACATACGCCACACACACACATTTCATGGACCTCATAGAAAACACAGTCACACAAAACACACAAGATATTGGACACATAGACATCACATACATGGAACATAGACCTTACACATGCACATGCAGAAAGCACACACATCTCATATCCTACAAACTCACATGCACGACAGACACACTAAAACCTTATAGACCACACATTCATCACTCATATACCACACAAATACATCACACATACATCTCACACACAACACATAGGGAATACACACTGCCAGATATGCAACAATGCATATAGACATTCTCACCATAATTACTCAATACACACCACACATCCTGTGCACATCACACACACAGACATCACCCATGCACCACACTATTACACATACACAACCTACAGAAACCACACAAATGCCAAACACATGTATCCCAAATAAACCCCAGAACCTGAACACAAATCACCCACCAGAGTCACACCACACATACAACATCGATACATGTAAATAACAGACACCACAAAAACACTCCATTCAGCCATGCACATGAAAACACAGGAATACCACACACAACATTCATAGAACACACACACCCAAAGGACGCCAAACATACACAACACCTCCGTTCCAGACACATCCCACCTACAACACATGCCACCCAAAACACACCACCCACCATACAAACAGTACATAACCAAAGACACCACACACATCCCACATGGAAGCCACTGTATAACACACACAAAACAGATTTATATCACACTTGGTTGACACATAAACCCACATGGACATCACAAACAATACAGACAAGACACATAAAACACATGGACCACACGCACTTACCGATATCATCTAGACATCATCTAGACCACCCTAAACAACATGCACCACACAGATTCCACACAGAACACGTATCTCAAATACACAACACACATATACAAAACACAAACCCACCACAAATACATTACGCCTCTATACCAACACATCACATATTCCCCTCACGAACACTACATATGCAACCAGAAATCACCACACATACAGCACCCACACACCCTGCATACACCGTCTACATGCCACAATTCTACCCATGCCTTACATCAACCACACACTTACCACAGAGATTCAACATATTGATCCCACACACACACCAGACATATGCCAACTGCACACACAGAAACCACACAAAAAACAGCATACACAGGGCACCTGCATGGCTCAGTGGGTCAATCCTCCTGCCTTTGGCTCAGGTTGTGATCTCGAGCCTCACATCAGGCTCTCTGCTTGGCAGGAAGCTTGCTTTCCCCTCTCTCTCTACCTGCCTCTCTGACTACTTGGAGTCTCTCTCCCTCTGCCAAATAAATAAATAAAATTTTTAAAAAGGTTAAAATGGCAAGGTTAAAAAAAACACATACATATAAAAGCTTTACCCAGGATAATGCACATTACACATGCAACATAAATTCCATACATACACAACATACAAACAGGTCCCATTAAAACACATGTCACAGATATACCAGAAACTCACAACACCAATACTCGAGAAAAGAATTCCAAACACACACAACACACACACTGTACACACCGTGCAACATAAACCACACACACCATGCATCTCCCATCAACATACCACTCACTGACCACATAAAAATGTGGCATACACACATTCACACACACCATGCAGACACCACAGATATGCCATTCTCAGCACACAGACATTACCCAAAGCCACACCACACATACACCATGCACAGAGCACACAAATAACCCATGCACAACACATACAACCCAAACACACTGCATGTCGATCATACATACACAGCACCTATACCCCCAACAATAAACACTACACAAACACCAAACATATACCATACAACACACATCTCCGTCGTCATGCACAAACCACATATACAACACCTGAAACACATACCACACACACACCACTCAAGGACTGCATACACACACACACACACACACGCACACGTACACGCACACACACCACCTCTAGCATACAGCTCTACCCACCTATTCAATACACCTGCATAGACCACACATACAGCACACCAGCCACAACACCTATCAGACTCACATCACACTCAAAAACATTGTCTTCACACACACACACACATGCACACACACCTCTGCTTAGTTCTTGGTTAGCTTGTGTCAGTCTGCTGATATGTACCCAGCTTGTCTTTCTTCCCTGGCTTATTGACATGACTTCATTATGAAGAAAAGATACCCTGCCCATGTACAGAACACTTCATGGCATGGCCCGCACAGAAAGAGCCCTTCTCTGGAAAACTGCACTGAATCCCAGGGACAGACACTTGAGATTCATCTCCCATAACACCCTGCTATCCCTGAGCCACTGCTACCTGTAGTCTCTGCTGGGAAGGATAGATAAAAGAGCCAATGGGGCATCTCAGTGGCTCAGTGAGTTAAAGCTTCTGCCTTTGGCTCAGGTCATGATCCCAGGGTCCTGGGATCGAGCCCCGCATCTTGCTCTCTGCTCAGCAGGGAGCTGCTTCTCCCTCTCTCTGCCTGCCTCTCTGCCTGCTTGTGATCTCTGTCTGTTAAATAAATAAATAAATTTTAGAAAGAAAGAAAGAAAGAAAGAAAGAAAGAAAGAAAGAAAGAGCCAAAGGCCAGAAGATTTCTGTCTCTTTCAGCAGGAAGAATTCACACCTCTGGCTGACAGGGCTCCTAGCTGTAGTCAGTGGAAATTCCCTTTGCCCAAGCCCACAGCCTGGGGTGTGCAGGCTGGGCCAGAAGTTTGGAGAGGCAACTGGTCACATTTCTGTAGCAAAGGGAAACAAATGAAAGATCTTGCCTTATGTGTTAATTCCCATTGGAAAAGAGAACTTGGGCCCTCCCAGTAGCCATTCTCCTGAGCTTGATGTAGTTCCAACTAGACCTTGGTTCCCATTCACAGGATATGTAACTGTCACTCACACAGCCACCACTCAGTTGTTGATGGCAAGCTTCCATTCTGGTCCTGTCCCCAGTGAGAGATGTCAGTCTCTGATATCACCCAGGAGATTGGTGCTCTTTCTTTGAACTGCTTACTGCTTCACTGGATGGAATAAAGACTGGAATGGGTGGTCAGCTGGCCCCACTCTTTGACTCACTGCAATGCCTCTGTTCTGAAGAGCAGAACATTGGGGAGCAAGGTAACCTCATTCTCTGATAAAAGGCCAGATAGTAAGGGCAGCTAGAAGATTCTCCAGGTCCAGGTGAGTGCAGAAAGAGCCTATTCAATGAATATTGACTGAAGGCCCAGTTCCAAACACATGAACATCTGCAGAGAGGACTCATACGCTTTACCTGAACTATTGTTGTCTCTGGTCACTGACTTGAAGGGCAGGGGAAATATTCAAGGCTAGGAGCTTTCTGTCTTTTTCTGAAAGAAGAATGGAAGCCACTTTCTGACTCACTCTCTGGTGTATCCAGTAGAGTTTTCCCTTTGCCTAAGCTCAGAGATATTTCTTATTCCTGAAAAAGCAAACTCATTCAGTGGAGTTTTCCCTTTGTCTGAGCTTGGAGAAGTTGATTTTTTACTGAAAAAGCAAACTCATTAGGAGAGTGTGCTAGTAGCTGCAGCCTGAACATGATCCCGTTGTCACCTGTCATGAAGAACCCAGCCTACACACACATATCCTATGCTGGCATACTAAAATCCCCTATCTCTCCAAATGTCCATCTATTTCTGAGACAAATTGCAAGTGATCCTATAGCCCAACCTAATGCACAGTCCCAAGGCTTGGCCAGAAAGATGTTTGCTGTGAGACACAGGATCTGAATGGCATGTTGTGGATACCTTTATATCCCTTTGTTCTTTTTCACAACCAGCCTCATCTTTCGAGCAAGTCTGAGCCAGTGTATCAGAGCCATTTCACCTATTTTGAAACTAGGGAGTCTGGCAGAGTCTTTGGGAATGTGGGATAGGTATGGCCACTGCCCCCCACCAGCCTGATTCTAGAACTCTCTTTATGGTGAGAGGCCTAGAGCATGGGAAGATGCCCAGTAAATCATGTGTATGTTTAGGCTGGGCAGGAGGTTTGAGGTGGGTGGGGCTTCATTTCTGGGACAAGACAAACACATATAGACATCTGATTTCCTGATGTACCCCTTTCCTGTTCAAAATTTAGAAATGTGGTCTTTCTGTGGCCATTCCCACCACCTTGCTATGTTTCCAACAAGTTTTTGGTTTATATTCCATGGCATTGTGACTCTGACTCACAAAGCCAGCCCTCAGGGATTTGCACTCTAGTCCTCTGCTATGGAAGTGAATCAGTGTCTGATAACTCCCCCACCCTGGAAAACCAAAGAAAACCAAAGGAAACTGACTGTGTGGTCCCTGAATGCTTGCTTCTTAGCCAGCTGTGGCAAAGCTGGTGATCGGCGGCCAGCTTCGCAACCACCCTTAAATGATCTAGATGCCTGCATTCTGAAAAGTGGGAGGTTCATGAATGGGAAGTATGTTCTAGGAAAATCTCAGTACAGAAGAGCCCTTTTGCACAATACTGACCCAAGACCCAGTCCCAAACACTGGAGCATTTGTCACAAGCACCCTCCTGCTACCACTCAGACACTGCTGTGTCGATCTACTGATGGGAATTTCAGGAGAAAGAGCCAAGGCTGAATGCATTCTCAATACCTGGGAACAAACAATGCAGGCTTCTTGCTGACAGATTTTGTAGGTGTAGCCAATGGGGGTCTCCATCTACCAAAACACACTGGTGTTTCTTATTCCTCAGACGGTCAGCTTGCTAGGATATTGGACTAATGACATCACTTCCAATATCCATAGATGACAGTGACTTAGCACAATAACTTCTGCTTGAAACAGGGGAATCCAGCCAAGTACTTGGGACTGTAGGATAGGTAGGGAAAAACTACACTCCAAATTGGGTTTCAGAAGGTTGTGGACATCAAATGGTCTAGTACACTGAAAGGTTCTAGCAGAGAATGATTGTATCTAGATTGGGTCACAGGATTTGGGAGTGAGGTGGCCTCATTCTCTGATAAAAGACAGTGGTAGCTTTCAGCTCTTCCCTAACAGTGAAAACATGATCTCAGGTCGCTTTCAGTTTGGCTGTAATCAATTTCGTTTGGTCATTCATGGCTTTCTCCAACCTAGCTATTGCCTGGCTAATTGTTAGCATATTGTCTATGTTGATAGCCATTAGCTCTGTTGCAGAAGGTCCATCCTCTGTATTTTTCCTCTGTTGGGCATTCCTTCTCCTAGTCATTTTGGTGAGAGATGGCTGAATGAATGTAGCTGAATATATCAACTGTGCTGCAGTCAAGGTGCACCCTGGAACACTTCTGAGCAATCAGGGTTTCCCACCCAAATGAGGGAAAAAAAGAAAAGAAAAGGAAAAAAAGAGAGAGAGAGGAAAGAAAGGGAGGATAAAAGAGAAGGTTCAGCCCAATGGGCCCCAAGGTAAGATTTATGAAGTATACAAACAAAAATAGACAAACAAAAAGACTGATAAAAATATATGACAAGAAAAAAATTATATATATATATATATATATGCAAATAAAGAAAGAACCTCGTCAAAAAGAACCCTGAGTGTAAGATTTATATACTATCATATACTATCAGAAAAAACACAAAAAACACAGAAACACTGGTGGAAGAAAAAGATGGGAGAGTGGTTATAAATTCTCAGTGTGGGCGAGGAAGGTTGATTTTATTCTTCCTGGATGTATCTTGATATTTTTGTTAAAGGATTCAACTACCCTAAGATACAGGAGGATTAAAAATTGGTTTACCTATAGGGGTAGTATTGATTGGGGAAAGGGGATTACCTTAAAGTTTAACTCTATATGAATATTAGAAAATAAAAATTTAAAGAAGGAATAAACTAGACTAAACTAAACTAAAATTAAAGAAAAAAGAAATTTAAAAAATAGAAATGCAAAAGGAAAACACAGGTGTATGTATCAAAAAGTTCAGGTTAGAAGGTTATTATGGAATTTGATGTACTGGACATCTCACTGTGATGGTAAATAGGTTAAAAAATTATCTATATAAAAAAATGAGCCAGAATACTGGGAACGAATTAAAAATAAAAGTTGTCCTCTGAAGTAGTGGTGGTTGTTCTCTTGTTGTCTTTTTCTTTTTTTTTTTTTCCTTTTCTGGTTGGTTTTTCTGGGGGAGGGGCCTGCCACGTGGGTTCTCAGTCAATGATGTTCTCTGAGTTAAGTCCTCCCGCCCACCTCAAGGGGGTGGGCTCTAGGGAAACTGTTTTTTTTCAGGCTTTTGTTCTCTGGAAATTTTTATGCTTGTTCACTTTTGTTTTTCTCTCTCACCTTGACCACTTTTGATGGTTTTTGTAGGTTCAGAGGAAAGCAACTTGCACCGTGACTTCCCTTTCAGAGAGAAGCCTCAGTCTGGCTGCAGAGCCCATATAAATTCCCCCTTTGGCCACTGGCAGAGCAGGTTCTGAGTCACGGTCCCTGGGGATGCAGGATTTTTTGCTTGTACCCAAAACCATGGCAGATGCGGCTGTCTGGGCAGCTCCAGACTGCCAGAGAAGTTCCAAGCAGTGATAAAACACTGAGATTTTCCTGCTAGCCCTGGCTGGGGGCTGGGAGTGCCAGTTCTTTCCAGGTCAAGAGCACTGGGCTGGCACCTGTGTGCACCTCTCTTAGGGGGGGGGTACAACTTGGACTCTGGTAGCATGGTAGGGCACTCGAGTGGGGACTGCAAAAAGGTTGTGCTTCTGATGGCTGGCAAGGCTCCCAGCCCCTCATGGGAGCCAGGCCCCATGCGCTATCAGGCTCGCTGGTGGCTTGGGGACCAAGACCTTGTTTCTCCACAGCTCTGTCTCTGGCCCTGAGCCAGGAGTGGCTGTCCTGGGTCTGGGGACTTAAGCCCCTGTCCCTAACACCCCGATTCCCACAATTCCCCCGACTCCCGGTGATCCTTTGCTTTTTTTGAGTGCTTTCTACCAGACTCCTGAGTTAATTCTGGTACCCAGATGCAGGGCACTCTCGTATTGGGATATTACTTTCCAATGGGTCACCCTTTTGTTTATCTTCCAATATCAGTCCGACTTTCCCACTCCGCTTTGTCTGCACACTGGTGTCTTCTGCTCCGGTAGAGATCCAGACGTGTATAATTCTGATCTCAGGCTGATTTCATGGGAGATTGGAGTTCTTTGGAAGGTAATCAGCTCACTTTAGGGTACAGGATGAAAAGGCGCCTCCTCCTCCTTCCATGCCATCTTGTCTCCTCTGGTAAAAGACAAGGAATTGAGACATGGACTTCCCAGATGTAGTCCATTCCCACCAGAAAAGTAGGACATGGCCCTTCTGGTGGCCATTCCCATTCTCTTGCTGTCTTTTTTTTTTTTTTTTTTAATTTTTTATTTTTATAAACATATATTTTTATCCCCAGGGGTACAGGTCTGTGAATCACCAGGTTTACACACTTCACAGCACTCACCAAATCACATACCCTCCCCAATGTCCATAATCCCACCCCCTTCTCCCAAACCCCCTCCCCCCGGCAACCCTCAGTTTGTTTTGTGAGATTAAGAGTCACTTATGGTTTGTCTCCCTCCCAATCCCATCTTGTTTCATTTATTCTTCTTCTACCCACTTAAGCCTCCATGTTGCATCACCACTTCCTCATATCAGGGAGATCATATGATAGTTGTCTTTCTCTGCTTGACTTATTTCGCTAAGCATGATACGCTCTAGTTCCATCCATGTTGTTGCAAATGGCAAGATTTCATTTCTTTTGATGGCTGCATAGTATTCCATTGTGTCTTTTGAACTTGATCTCCATTTCCATTCATGGATGATGGGGCTGTAACTCATACAGAGAACGTGCAGAAATGGATAGATCATTTCTACTGTTTTCCTAGGCTAAGCAAGAGCAATCAACGACCGAGAACTCCAGAAAAGATGGCCTTCCTGTCCTAGAGCATTGGCTTCTTGGCCAGCTGTAAGAAGCCCAGCTATGGGTAGCCAGCTTGCTTCCCACTCCTGGCTGCCCAAGATATTTCCTTCTGAAGAGCAGATGGTTTGCACATGCACAGCATGGTCCAGGACCTGTTCAAGTACAGAAAGAGCCCTTTCATATATTGCCCTAAAGCCTGGTTCCAAACTCTTGAGACTTAGCCTGAGTAACCAACTGATAGAACTGAACTCATGCTGCCTGGATCCCCTGATCTGAAGCGTAGGAAAAACAGCAAAAACCATAATCATTCTTTCTTTTTCTGAAGGAAGAATGCAGGTTTTTTCTAACTGGGCTCCCAGGGGTGGCCCTTGGAGGTTTCCCTTTGAACAAGCCTGCCATTCTCTCTTTGTCTTCATACAGCCAGCTTGCCAGTCACTTCATTTTCAATATGACCACATTCTCATCTCTGAGGAAGGACTTCGGCTTCCAAAGGAATTCTGTTCCATCCTATGAATGGATGTTTTCTCAATCTAGGTTCTCCCTGGGGCTCATCAAGATCAAAGTTCTCAGAGACCCTCTGCCTTCCCCTGGGATTCTGGGCAAGTCTTTGAGACTATGGGACACTTTGGGCCATAGGGCCCCTCTGACCATGGCTTCCAAACTGGACTGTGGCAGAATGAGACACTGGAAACTCCAAAATAGGGAGTATTTGTGAGTAGGCATGGCCAGAGGATTTGAGGTGGGGAGCTGCCTTCATTTGTAGGGTAAATGAAAACCAAGTTAGATATCTCCTTTCCAGAATTATTTCAATCCCACCTGAAATGGAGAACTTTGACTCTCATTACAGATATGTCAACTTTCCTGCTATTTTCCTAACGAGGTCTTGGGTAACCATCCAGGACCAGAGTGCAGTCACTCACACAACCAGTGCCCAGGGCGGGGTGGTGAGTTACAAGTTGGGTCCTTTGCTAGGAAAGAGCAGTCAGGAACTGAGATTCCCAAAGGGACTAACTATGGCACTCCTGTTTCTCGTCACTCTGCTCTTTTCCACTTAGGGAAGTGCAGTGATGGGTAGCCATCTTGCCTCCATGCCCTGGTAGATTGAGATGCCTTTATTTGGAAGAACAGACCATTCCCACCTTGGCAGCATGCCATAAGGAGCTTGTCAGGGCAGAAAGATGTTTCCTAAGGAATACTTCCCACAGAATTAGTTCATAATACTTGGTCATTTGGTGCAAGAACCAACCTGCTACCTCTGAATCACTGCTACCTTCAACCACTGTTGGAAAAGCAGGAATAACAGCCACCAGCAGAGACATCCCTTCCCTCCATAGAGGAAGAATGCAGGAAGAATACCTAAATCTTTTCTGGGCTGGAAAATGGAAATTTCCCTTCACCCAAGTTCACAGGTGGATTCTTATTCCCAAAACGACCAACTGGCTAGGAGACTGTGCTAATCACTTCACGCTCAACATGATCCCATTTTCATTCCTAATGAGGAACTTTGGCCCTCCGTGAATCTAGGTCCATTCCTCTCCTTTTTTTTTTTTTTCCCAAGGTAAGTTCCTCCTAGGGGCTGGACCATTGTTTCAGAGCTCTGTTTTGTTCTTCTGAAACTAATTTGTCTGATATGAGATTTGCTACCCCAGCTTTCTTTGAGGTCCATTCGCATGAAAGATGGTTCTTCATCCCTTCACTTTCAGTCTTGATGTACCCTTATTTTCAAAATGAGTCTCTTGTAGACAGCATATGGATGGGTCCTGTCGTTTTATCGAATCTGCAACCCTGTGCAGTTTTATGGGAGCATATAAGCCATTCACATTGAGAGTGATTATTGAAAGATATGATTTCATTTTCATCATGTTGCCTGTGAAGTCCTTGTTTCTATAGATTTTCTCTGTATATTTCTGTTCTACATCACTCATGGGGACTTTCTCCTTTTGTAGAACTCCCCTTAGTATTTCTTGCAGGGTCAGCTTAATGGTCACATATTCTTTCAGTTTCTGTTGGTCCTGGAAGATCCTTATCACTCCATCAATTCTGAATGGCAGACTTGGTAGATAAAGTATTTTTGGCTGCATGTTATTCTCACTTAGTGCCTTGAATATGTCTTGCTGACCCTTTCTGGCTTGCTAGATTTCTGTGGACATGTCTGATGTTATTCTGATGTTCCTCCCTCTGTACATAAGAAATCCTTTCCCCCTAACTGCTCTTAAATGGTTTCCTTAGTTCTACAATTTGTGAGTTTTACTATTACATGCTGGGGCATTTGTTTGTTCTCTTTGATCTTGTGAGGGGTCCTCTCTGCCTCTAGGACATAAATGGTTTTTCATTCCCCAGATTAGGGAGGTTATGAGCAAGGATTGCTCAAATATGTCTTCTAGTAGTCTCTCTTTCTCTCTTTCTTCCCTTTCAGGGATCCCAATAAATCTGACATTGGAACATTTCATGATGTCATTTATTTCTATAATTCTATTTTCATGGATTATAAACTGTTTGTTCCAGGCCTCCTCCTGTTTCAGCTTTTCTATCAGTTTGTCCTCTAGATCACTAATTTGTTCTTCTGCCTTGTTTACCCTAGCTGTTAGAATATCTATATTAAGAAGATATGGTCCATATATGAAATGGAATATTATGCCTCCATCAAAAAGGATGAATATCCAACTTTTGTGTCAACATGGATGGGCCTGGAGGAGATTATGCTGAGTGAAATAAATCAAGCAGAGAAAGTCAATTATCATATTGTTTCACTTACTTGTGGAGCATAAGAATAACATGGAAGAGATTAGAAGGAAAGAAAAAGTGAATTGGGGTAAATAAGAGGGAGATACAGAGCATGAGAGACTCTGAGAAACAAACCAAGGGTTTTGGAGGGAGGCAGTTAGAGAGATGGGTAAGCCTGGTGGTGGATATTAAGGAGTACATGTATTGCATGGAGCACTGGGTATGGTGCATAAATAGTGAATCTTGGAACACAAAAAATAAAATTAAATTATAAAAAGAATATATAGATTACATTGGATCTCATTGATAACATTTTTAAGTTCTTCTAGATCAGTTCTCATTTCTGCCCTTAGGGACTCTATGTTTCCATTAATGTTTTTCTCCATCCTAGCTATTATATTCATAACTGTTACCCTGAAGTCTATTTCTGACATCTTGTTTATATCCATATCCGTTAGTTCTGTGACAAGGTCACAGTCTAGGAATTGTTCCTGTATTGGATGTTCTCTTAGTCATTCTCTTGAAGGGGCATTTGAGGGAATTTACAGAGTCCAAATTATTGACCCCAAAACAAGCAAGACAAATCTGTTTTATAAGGACCATAGGGTTTTTGGCCTCTTGTTCTTCCAGCCTGTCTTCTGTGGGCATGGCCTGCTGTGCTATACTCAGACAACCCTGTTTGGACAGAATTGCCCTGCCCCCTGTTAGGGGGGGATTTGGTGAAAACTGGTTTTGGGACACTTTAATTCTCTGGCATCTTTCCCTGGAGGCCTTCCATGTCTTTTCCAAGAATCCTAGAAGTGAAAACTCTATCTCAGAACAGAGAGATTACAGTCTGTTCTTCAGTGAGCTCTCCGGGCTACACTGTCTCCATTTCTGTCTGTGCTAAAAACTTCAGCATCCTTGGTTGTGTGTCCCACAGGAGCACTCCCAGCCCTCACTTCCAGATCCAGTCATGTCTCTGCCCTTTGTGCTTCTAAAACTGCCAACCACCCCCAGTTTGCATGTGTACCCCTGCAACTCCAGGTTTCCGTCTTGGGGGCTGCCCTAAAGTCCTTTCTCCATGGTACTGGTCTGTGAGTCTGTGCCCAGTTACAGCAGAGGAGTCTTGGTGCTCTAGAAGTGACAGATACTATAATTTCCCTCCCCTACCATTTATCTTCTGATATCCACAGAATCATGGCTCCCCACTTCATACCTCAAAACCAACCACTGGAGATATTCTTTTTGTAGAGCTCCAGATATGTCTTTTTAAGTCTCAGGATGATTTTGTGGGTGCTCTGAGTCTGGTAGATATCCAGTTTAATTCAGGGAACTGGTTGAAATAAGGTCTACTCTGATGCTATCTTTGCTATATTAATTATTCATCAAACTTAGTCATGGTATCAGTGAACATTCTAAAACCTAGAGTCTATCTTGTAAAAGGAACCTCCAATAACTCTTGCATACTTTTAAATGAGGTGAAGAAAGAAAAAAACAAAATGATTAATATATACAAATAAATACCTTCATGAAAAAAGTAGAGAAAAATGTTGGAAATAACACAAAGCTACTATAGTCCTCATTTCTATAATTAATTCTGAATTAATAGTTAATATATTTGGCTTCTATCTTAAATTACCCATTTCATAGTTTCCTTTCCCTTGGCCAGGTCAGCTGAGCTCAATATTTTTACCAACGTGTTGATCCAAACATTTATTCTCAGAAGTTCTGAGACTTGAGTCACCTGGCTTTTCTACTTGTTGTGTTTTGCCATTGGACTTTATTATTATACATGAAAATACTAAGAGATAACCCAGTGAACTCCCTGCACTCCACACATAGTCTTTCTTGTCTCCATTGCCTGCTTGTTTGTTCACTGGTATAAAGAGTCTGAAATGGTTGGATGCCAGTCTCATCTTCCAATATAGGGCTACCATAGCTGTGTTATCTATTAGAAGCAATCTCCCCTTGAAGAATAAGCTCCAACCCAACAAATATTAAAGTTTTTAGGAGAGGAAGCAAAAATTCTACAAATGAATTTTTAAGCATTAAAATAAGAGGAGACAAATAAGTCATGCCATATTATATTCAGAAAAATTAATTCTAGATATAGGGAAGACAGAATGCTAAAAGCATTACTACATTCTGTAAAACCAAATTCCATTCTTTCATTATTTTTCCCAATTGTTACTGTAACTAAATTTATTATTAATAGTAGTATTTTCAGTTAGCCAACATATAATAGTACATCATTGGTTTTTGATGTAGTATTCATTGATTCATTAGTTGCATATAACATCCAGTACTCATGTAGAACACATATCCTCCTTAATACCCATCACCAAGCTACCCCATTTCCATAACCCCTTCATTCTGAAACCGCAGTTTGGTTCCTAAAGTTCATAGTATCTCATGGTTTGTTGCCCTTTCTGATTTCTTCCCCTTCAGTTTTCCCTCCCTTCCCTTATGGTCCTCCATGCTATACCTTATGTTCCACAGATAAGTAAATCCATATGATAACTGACTTTCTCTGCTTGAATTATTTTGCTTAGCATAATCCCCTCCAGATCCATGCATGCTGATGCAAATGGTGAGTATTCATCTTTTTTGATGGCTGAGTAATATTTCATTGTGTACATGGATTACATCTTCTTTATTCATTTATATGTCCAAGGGCATCTCAGCTTCTTCCACAGTTTGGCTATCATGGACATTGCTTCTATGAACACTGGGATGAATTTGACCCTTTTTTTCACTACATCTGTATCTTTAGGGTAGTGTAATTGGTGGGACGTAGGGTATCTATATATTTTAACTCTTTGAGGAACCTCCATATTGTTTCCCAAAATGATTGTACCAATTTGCATTCCCACCAACAGTGTAAGAGGGTTCCTCTTTATCCACATCCTCACCAACATTTTTTGTTAATTTTTGCCATTTTAACTGGTGTAAGGTTTTGCTTTGAATTTCTGTGATGGCTAGTAATGATGAACATTTTTTCATGTGTCTGTTAACCATTTGTATGTCTTCTTAGAAGAAGTATCTTTTCATGTCTTCTGCTCATTTTTGGACTGATTATTTGTTGTTTTTGTTTGTTTGCTTGTTTGTTTTGGTGTTGAGTTTGAGAAATTCTTCATAGATCTTGGATTCGAGACCATTGTCTGATATGTCATTTGCAAAAATCTTATCCCATTCCATGGGTTGCTTGTTAGTTTTGTTGACTGTTTCTTTTGCCTTGCAGAAGCTTTTTTTTTTTTATTGATGAAGTTCCAAAAGTTTATTTTTGCTTCTGTTTCCCTTGCCTTTCAAGACGTGTCTTGAAAGAAGTTGCTATGGTTTATGTTCTCCTCTAGGATTTAGATGGATTGCTGTCTCACATTGAGGTACTTCATCAATATTGAGTTTATCTTTGTGTATGGTGTAAGATAATGATATAGTTTTATTCTTCTGTGTGTGGCTATCCAATATCCCCAGTGCCACTTATTGAAGAGACTTTTTTCCATTGAATATTTTTTCCTAATTATTCAAAGATGAGTTGAATATAGAATTGAGAGTCCATTTATGGAGTCTCTATTTTGTTTCATTGATCTCTGTGTCTTTTTGTGCTAGTACCATAGTGTCTTGCTGACCACAGCTTTGTAATATAGCTTGAAGTCAGGCATTGTGATGCCATCAGCTTTAGGTTTCTTTTTCAACATTCCTTTGGTGATTCAGAGTCTTTTCTGGCTCTGTACAAATTTTAGGATTGTTTGTTCCAGCTCCTTCAATAATGCCAATGGTATTTTAATAGGGACAGTATTGAAAGTGTAGATTGCCCTGGGAAGTGTAGACATTTTAACAATGTTTATTATTCCTATCCATGAGCATTGTATTTTTTCCATCTCTCTGTATCTTCCTCAATTTTTTTCATGTGTTCTGTAGTTTCTAGAGTATAGATACTTTGCCCCTTTAGTTAGGTTTACTCTTAGGTATCTTATGATTTTTGTTGCTATTGTAAATGGAATCAATTCCTCCATTCTAATCCTTTAAAGCAGCATAGCAAACTTTCAGGGAACAAAAACCATGTGAAGCAATCCAAAACCACTTTCTTAATCTGGTCCCTTAGCATGGATTTTACCCTTCCACCCAGGGCAAAGACACCTGAGAATCAGAGCAGCAAGTCCCTTTACAAGAAGATGAGCAAGGACATTTTGCTAAGACCAAGTTTACCTATCACACAAAACTGCGAAACTCCACTGCTTAGGGAAAATGGTATATAGAATTTATGTTTCTTTCTCTCTCTCTCTCAATTTATTATATTATATATTATATTTATATATTATATATCTCTCTCTATTCAATTATTTAATCTTTCAATTTTAGTTTATTTTTCTCTTTCTTTTCCATCCCATTTCTTATTTTATCAACTCTTTTTAAAAGTATTTTTTAATTTTAATTTTTACAGTTACCTTCTTTCTTTTCATTGTATTATTTATTTATTTATTTATTGTCAATCAAAAATAGTCTTTATTCAAATTTAATGGAAACAGTGCTCACTATACTTTTCAAAATGGAAAAAAAATTTAAAAAATCTTTTATTTTTTTAATATAAAACAATATAATCACAATATAAGAATAGGAAACTACAATTTTATTTTTTATGGGTTAGAGCAGGTATTAATTTTTCCTCTGCTGTATTATTCCCAACTTTGTTAAGTTCAAAAGCATGAAACCAAAGTTATAGGAAACTTAAGCCTGTACACTTTCAGTAAGGGAAGATATCAAAGGGCACCAATTCAAGGGCAAAATAGATAAAATCATTGAATATACCTATGTCAGCTTTCCAGCCTGAAAGCCATCTAGGTAAAAAAACACCCTATGGGAGTGGTCAGGCTGAGAGTCATGGCAGTTTTGAAGAATAAGTAAAATAACTGTGAGTCATGAGTAAAGGATTTCAAGGAAAAGATTGTTTTCAGTTGAGCAGGAACGTCTGGTGCCACAAGCCTTTACAAAGAGGAAGCACTTAGATTTAACAATTGTAGACATACTATTAGGGGAGTTCAGATTTTACAGCAGAATCATAAGTTCTACTTGGGTAACTTATGCTACAGCTACCAGACATGTACAAAATACTTCTTGGGGAGTTCAACCTGTGGTTTTAGCTAGTTAGGACTTTAAATGGGAACTGGCTTTAGACTGAGAGGGTGATCTGAACACAAATGGATCTGGACTTGGACCAAGAAGAGGTTTTAAAGAAGATTTTGATCTGGAGTATGATTCTAATGAACAGTTTGGTTTAGACTTGGAATTGGACCTCAAATTAAATTGGGTTTTCTGATTGGTGATGGTCTCTGCACTCTTGTCTTGACCCTCCCTCTGGCTAGACTTGGCCTTGGCATGTTCCCACTCCTTGGATGTGGATCAGGACCATGACCTGGACAGTAAGCACTTGGTTCTCTCCTCCTTCTTCTTCCTTTCATTGTATTTAATTTTTTTATATGTTTTTCTTTCTTTTTACTTTTGGGATAGAGTTAATTGTAACAACAGACAAAAATACACAATCCAGTGTATTCTCTGTTCTGTTCATCTGTCTGATTCTATGCTATTCTATTTTATTATTATATGTTATTTCATTTTATTTTGATTTAGGGTGTCTTCCAGTTTGTTTACTGTGTATTTCTCCAGGGGCATTGTTCCCATTTGACTGTTATGTTCCCTCATTCATTTATTCTTCTCTGGTCAGAATGACAAGATGGAAATACACACCTCAAATAAGAAAACAAAAGTCAGTGATGGCAGATAGAGATCTATCAGTATGGCTATAAGTAATATGGCACAACTAGAATTCAGAATAATGATTACAAATATACTATCTGGGCTTGAACAAAGTATAGAAGACCCTAGATAATCCTTTTCTGGAGAAACAAAATAACTACAATATAATAAAGCCCAAATTGAAAAAGGCATTAAGGAGATGAAACTTAAAAAATGGAAGCTCTAAATGCTAGGAAAATGAAGTAGAAAAGAGAATTAGTGATATAGAAGACCAAGTGATATAGAATAAAGAAGCTGAGAAAAAGAGACTTAAACAACTACTGGATTATGAGGTGAGAATTTGAGAGATAAATGATACCATAAAGTGAAACGTTACTAGAATAATTGGAATCCCAGAAGAAAAGGACAGAGAGAGAGTGGAAGAGATATATTGTAGAAAATTATGCTGAGAACTTTCCTAGTCTGGGGAACAAAACAGACATTCATGACAGAAGGCACAGATAACTGCTCTCAAAGTCAATAAAAATAGGTCAACATGAAGACATATAATAGTGAAACTTGAAAAATTATGTGATATAGCACATTAATAAAAGACAAGAATCATGTGATCCTCTCAATTGATGCAGAAAAAGCATTTGACAAAGTACATTCTTTTTTTGATTAAAACTCTCTGCAATGTAAGGGTGGAGAGAACATACCTCAATATCATAAAAGCTGTCTATGAAAAGCCCAAAGCAAATGTCATCCTCAATGGGGAAGAGCTGAGAGATTTTCCCCTAAGATCAGAACATGACACGGTTGTCCACTTTCACCACTATTGTTCAAGATAGTACTAGAAATTCTAGCCTCAGCCGACAAAAATAATTAATTTATTAACTAATTAATAGATCGATGATAGATAAGTGGATAGATAGAGAGATAAAAGCATCTGAATCAGCAAAGAAGTGAAACTCTAATTCATCACAGATGACACTTTATTATATGTGGAAAACCCAAAAGACTCCACCGCAATATTGTTAGAACTCATACAGCAATTAAGTAAACTGGAAGGATATAAAATCAATGTATAAAAATATGTTGCAAGACCTTATAACTTTTTTTAAGATTTTCTTTATGAAAAAGCAAGATATAAAGAGAGCACAAGTCGGGGGAAGGGAGAGAGGGAGAAGAAGACTCCTGATGAGTAGGAATCTCAACATGGGACTTGATTCCAGGATCCTGGGATCATGACCTGAGTTGAAGGCAGACACGCAACTCACTGAGCCACAGACGCACCGAGTTGCATATCTATACACTAATAGTGAGACATAAGAAAGAGAAATTAAGGAGTTGGTCTCATTTATAATTGCACCAAAATTATAAGGTATCTAGGAATAGACCTAACCAAAGAGACAAAGGATCTGTAGAACACTTGTAAAAGAATTTGAGGCATACACAAAGAAATGGGAAAATGGTCCATGCTCATGGGTTATAAGAATGATGTTAAAATGTCTAAGCTATCAGGAGAGAGGCAAGATGGTGGAAGAGTAGGGGACATCATTTCATCTGATACTTTGAATTTAGATGGATAACTATCTAATCAATCTGAACACCCAAGAATTCAACTGAGAAGTAAGAAAATTTTTTCTAGAACTTTACAAGTGGAAAAGCAAACACTTTTTCCAAGGTAGAAGAAATGGAGATGTGAATCTGAAGGTATATATCAGAATATAATCAGCAGGGGGAGGAAGTCTCAGTAAGCCTGGTAACAGATAGTGATATACCCCAGAGTGCAGTATAAGAACCTTTCAAAATCTCCTCCAGTGAGAGATGTCCCTGCCTGAAAGATACTGAGGTGATGAAACAGGCCAGAATCCTAGGTAAGAAAATGCGGGCTCAGGATCCCTGGGGTCACAGAGATAATTGGGTTGCCTGAGCCTATAGAGTTCCCAAGCACTGGAGCAGGGAAACTGATGAAGGTCAGTGAGCCTAAGAGAGCTTTCAGCTTGGTTCACCGTAAAGTGCAAGCTGTGACTAGATTGCATGACCACTTTCTTTATTAGATCCCTGCAAAGTGAAGAAGGGTGGGACCCTCAGCCTTCTCCTTAGAGCATCAATGTGGGCCCACACTAAATGAGTCTGCAGAGTTTGACCCACATAAAAGTGAAGACATTCATCTCTGAAGGTTTACTGAAGAGAGGGGACCACGATTATTTGGCTCCAGAGCTGGAGATCAGGGCCTGGCCATTTTTTTTTATGCACAATTTTATTTACAAATATCTTGGTAAAGTCTTTTCTCTGTATTTCATTAGAGATCTTGATCTGCCATTTTCTTTTATTGTAGTTTTTTTTAATTTGACTTTATTTTTTGTTTCCAAGATTCATTGTTTATGCACCACATCCAGTGCTCCATGCATCACATGCTTTCCATAATATAAACCACTAGGCTCACCCAATCACCACCTCCTCCCTTCCAAAACCCTCAGTTTGTTTCACAGAGTCATAGTCACTCATGGTTTGTGTCCCCCTCCAATTTCCCCCAATTTACTTTTCCTTTCCTTCTCCTAATGTCCTCCATGTTATCCCTTATGCTCCCCAAGTAAGTAAATCCATAAGATAATTGACTTTCTCTGCTTGACTTATTTCACTCAGCATAATCTCTTCTAGGCCCATCCATGCTGATACAAAAGTTGGGTATTCATCCTTTCTGATGGAGGCATAATATTCCATTGTATATATGGACCATATATTCGTTACCCATTCATCTGTTGAAGGTCATCATGGCTCTTTCCACAGTTTGGTGAGTGTGGCCATTGCTGCTATGAACATTGGAGTACATATGGCCCTTCTTTTCACTGCATCTGCACCTTTTGGGTAAATACCCATTAGTTCTGGGCCATTGAGTAGCTTTATTTTATTTTCATTCTATAAAAAGGGGTGGAAAGTCCTCAGGAAACAAAAGTCACAAAGAGTAACAAGAAGCAGCTTACACTGAGCCCAGCCTCCAGCAAAGAAACCTTAGAAGCAGTGCAACAGGCAATTCACCCAGGACACAAACTGGAAGAACAGGTGAACAGCAAGTTTACAGATCACACAGGACTAGAAAACTCCAGTGTGAGAAGAAAATAGTATATAGAATCAAAGTTTTGTTTTGTTTTCCTCATGGTTTATTTATTTTTCAGGTTAAATTTTTTCATTTCTTTCTTTTTTTTCTTTTTTTCCCTTTTCAGCTAGTTTTTTTTTTATCAACTCTTTGTTTTTAAGCCTTTTTAAAATAACTTTCATATTTTAAATATTCTATGTATTCATTTGAGAGAAAGAGACAAAGAAAGCACAAAACCAGGGGGAGAGACAGAGGGACAGATCATCTAAGGAGAAGATCAACAAAGAAACAAGAACTTTGAAGGACATGTTGAACCAAATGGACTTCATAGGTCTATATAGAACATTCCATCTTAAAATGAAAGAATACTTAGGACGCCTGGGTGGCTCAGTTGGTTAAGCAGCTGCCTTCGGCTCAGGTCATGATCCTAGCGTCCTGGAATCAAGTCCCACATCGGGCTCCTGGCTCAGCAGGGAGCCTGCTTCTCCCTCTGCCTCTGCCTGTCATTCTGTTTTCCCGTGCTCGCTCTCTCTCCCTCTCTCTCTCTCTGACAAATAAATAAAAGCTTTAAAAAAAATGAAAATGAAAGAATACTCAATCTTCTCTAGTGCACCCTGAACTTTCTCTAGATTAGATAACATACTGGGTCACAAATCAGATCTCAACTGATACCAGAAAATTGAGATTATTCCATGCATATTTTCAGACCACAGTGCTTTAGAACTCAATCCCAAGAAGAGATTTTGAATAAACTCAAACACTTGGAGTTTAAAGACCATCCTGCTAAATAATTAATGGATCAACCAGGAAATTATAGAATTGAAACTAATGAGAATGAAAACATATTCGTTCAAAACCTCTGGGATACAATAAAAGTAGCTTGAGAGGTAAGTGCATAGCAGTACAAGCTTCTCTCAAAAAAAAAAAAAAAAGTACAAAATCTCAAATGCACAAGCTAATCTTACACCTAAAGAACCTGGAGAAAACAGCAAAGAAAGACTAACCAACCAGAAGAAATAATAAAAGAAGAGAAGAGAAGAGAAGAGAAGAGGAGAGAAGAGAGATAGTGAAGATTAATGCAGAAATCAATTTAATAGAAATTAGAACAGTAAAAAAGATCAACAAAATTAGAAGCTGGATTTTGAAAGAATTAATAAGGTCAGTAAACCCCTGGCTAGACTAATCAAAAGAAAATGGAATGGAACCAGCCCAATAGTGGCAAGAGTGGGCATCCAGGGCCAGATGGTTATCCAGGGGAATTCTGAAATACATTCAAAGAAGAAATAATGCATTTTCTACCGAAGTTGTTTCAAAAAGAAATGGAGGAAAAACTTCCAAACTCATTCTATGAGATCAGCATTACCTTGATCCCAACCATACAAAGACCAGGCAAAAGGAGAATTACAGACCAATATACCCGATGAACATGGATGTCAAAATACTCCCCACGATCTTAGTCAAACGGGTTCAACAGCACCTTAAAGGGATTATTCACCATGGCCAGATAGAATTTACTCCTGGAATGCAAGGGTGGTTTAACATTCACAGATAAATGTGACAAGACTCATTAATAAAAGACAACCATATCATCCTCTCAACTGATGCACAAAAAGCATTTGACAAAAGCAGCATCCTTTCTTAATTAAAACTCCTCAAAGTGTAGGGATAGAGGGAACTTACCTCAGTATAAAAGCCATATATGAAAAGCTCACAGTGAATATCATTCTCAATGGAGAAAAACTGAGAGCTTTTCCTTTAAGGTCAGGCACATTACTCTCACCACTCTTGTTCAACATAATACCAGAAGTCCTAGCCTCAGCAATCAGACAACAAAAGTAAATGAAAGGCATTCAAATTGGCAAAAAATCCAAACTCTCCCTCTCTTCACAGATGACACAAAACTTTATGTGGAAAACCCGAAAGACTTTATCCCAAAATTGCTAGAATCCATATAGCAATTAGCATCATGGCAGGGTATAAAATCAAAGCACAGTAATCAGTTGCATTTTTATATACTGATAACGTGAAGAAGGGAAAATTAAGGAACCCGTCCTATTTACAATTGCACCAAAACTGGTAAGATTCTTAAGAGGACATGTAACCAAAGAGATAAAGGATCTGTACTCTAGAAAGTATGGAACACTTATGAAAGAAATTGAGGAAAATGCAAAGACATGGAAAAAACATTCACCCTTATGGTTTGGAAGAATAGACATTGTTAAAATATCTATGCAGCCCACAGCAATCTACACATTTAGTGAAATTCCTATGAAAATATCATTGACATCTTTCATACAGTTGGCACAAACAATCATAAAATTTGTATGGAGCCAGAAAAGATCCCCAATAGCCAGAGGCATGTTGAAAAAGAAAATCAAAGCTGGGGACATCACGTTGCCTAAGAATAATAAGGTATATTAAAAACCTGTGATCATCAAGATAGCATTGTGTTGGCACAAAAACAGACACATCAGTGGAACATACATACATCATACATGAAGAGAACAGAATAAAGAGACCAGTTATGGACTATCACCTCTATGGTCAAAAAAATATTTGACAAATCAGGAAAAGATATCCAATGGGGGGAGAAAAGACAGTCTCTTCAATAAGTGGTGCTGGGAAAATTGGACAGCCACATACTGAAGAATGAAACTAGACCTTTCTCTTACATCATACATAAGATAGATTCAAAATGGATGAAAGACCTCATTGTGAGACAGGAATCCTTCAAAAATCTAGAGGAGAATATAGATAGAAACCTCTTTGACATCAGCTACAGCAAATTCTTCCATGAGACATCTCTAAAAGCAAGGGAAATGAAAGCAAAAAATGAACATTTGGGACATCATCAAGATAAAAATCTTCTTCAAGGCAAAGGAAAGAGTCAGAAAAAGTAAGATGCAACCCACTTAATAGGAAAGGTATTTGCAAATGACCTAACAGTAATGGATTGGTATCAATGATATATAAAGGACTTGTGAAACTCAACACTTAATAAAGAAATAATCCAGTCATGAAATGGTCATAAGACATGAATATACCTTTCTTCAAAAAAGGCATACAAATAGCCTACAAAAACATGAAAAAATTCTCCACTTCACTAGCCATCAGGAAAACAGAAATCAAAACCACAATGAGGTACCACCTTATATCGGTTAGAATGGCAAAAATCAAAAAGGCAAGGAACAACAAATGTTGGTGAGGATATGGGGAAAGGGCAACCTTCTGACACTGTTGGTAAGAATGCAAGCTGATACATCCATTCTGGAAAATAGTCTGGAGGTTCTTCAGGATGTTAAGAATAGAGCTACCCTATGACACAGCAATTGCACTACTGTGCATTTTCCCCCAAAGATACAGATGTAGTGAAAAAAAGGGGCATGTGCCCCAGTATTATAGCAGCAATGTCCACAATAGCCAAACTGTGGAAAGAGCCAAGTTGTCCTTCAACAGATGGATAAAGAAGAAACAGTTCATAAATACAATGAAATATTACTTGGCCATCAGACTGGATAAATATATACAATTTACATGGATGTGGACGAAACCGGAAGGGATTATGCTAACTGAAATAAGTCAAGCAGAGAAAGACAATCATCATATGGTTTCACTCATATGTGCAATATAAGGAAAAGTGCAGAGGACCATAGGGGCATGGAGGGAAAACTGAATGAAAAGAAAATTGACAGGGATACAAACCATGAGATATTCCTGACTCTGGGAAACAAATATAGATTGCAGAAGGTGGGGGGAGGGGGGTAATAGGATAACCAAGTGATAGGTGTTAAGAGGGCATGTTGATGTGATGAGATCTGGGGGTTATATGCAACTAATAAATAATTGAACACCACATCAAAAACTAATGATGTTAGATAATTGAACTTAATAAACAAAAGTACCATAAGAAGGTGATCCTATCATATGTTGTAACATGGATGAACCTTGAAGACATTATTATGCTAACTAAATTAAGCCAGTCAAAAAACAAATAATGGGGTAGGAGAAGAATAAATGAAACAAGATGGGATTGGGAGGGAGACAAACCATAAGTGGCTCTTAATCTCACAAAACAAACTGAGGATTGCTGGGGGGAGGGGATTGGGAGAAGGGGGGTAGGGTTGTGGATATTGGGGAAGGTATGTGCTATGGTGAGTGCTGTGAAGTGTGTAAACCTGGAGGTTCACAGACCTGTACCCCTGGGGATAAAATATATATCTTATGTTTATTAAAAAGAAAGAAAACAAATACTGTATGATACTATTTACATGATATATCTAAGGTGTTAAAATTTAAAGAAAGGTAAAAGTGTAATTGTGGTTATCATCTTCTGGGGAAAGGGGAAAAATAGTTATGGTTTAATGGATATAGAGTTTTAGTTTTGCAATAAGAAAAATTTCTGGAAATCTATTTCACAAAAAAATGAATATACTTAGCACCACTGAACTTAAAATACACTTTACATGTCCCCTGTCTTCCTTTTTTTTATTTACAATTATCACCTCTATTATATTATTTATTTACTTATTCAATTTAAGTCCTCACCTACAATAGAATTTAAAGTTTCATGATATCAGAACAGATGTTTTTTTGTTTTATTTATTTAGTTTTTAAAATAGTAAACAATAAATATTAGGCACTTAATATAATTAATATATAAAACATGTACAGTGAAAAGATTTGCTGTTCCCCTAATGTATAGCCCACCCACATTGTGTTATCCTACACAAGCTGACTCTATGAGAACCATGGTCAAGTCAGAAGAGTCATATCCACTCCTTTCCCAGGCTGAGTCATTTTTTCAATAGCCAAATATATGACACTTTTATCATAACTACAAAAATGTGTGCTTCATAGTTTGAATGCATATATTACTGTCTCATTTCTGTACAGAAGAGCTTCCAGAGGAGAAGGTTGAGACATTGGCTATTTGTCCAAATTGCTGCTGAGGCTGTTTTCTGACTTTTGCCACAGAGCGATTTCTAACCCCCAAACCTGAGTAATATCTATGTTCTTCATTTTCAAACCTTCTGAACAATGAGATAACCAGGACTTTCATAATTTATTATTATAGTGAATAGCGAAAAGCTAATAATCTGCGTGCCTAAGATTAATGTGTATTAGTATTTCCAGGTGTACAATGTCAGATTCTATAAATGTAATTTAACCAGAACATATTCATTTCCTTTAAAGATACAACGTTCTCCTGAGTTCCTCCTGGGACTCTGGTGATCTGTAGATATTTAAGTTCACAATCTCAAAATACTTGCCCATAACGTCATAGTAATTGCCTCATACTTATAAAAACATGAATCAGATAATCATAATTAGACCACACAATTCTTATCGAAGTTCTTAAATGAAGCAACACTCATGTTTTTTGTCAGGACTTTGAAGAATTGCTTCATTTAAGAGCAATCAGCTTTCTGAGAATAACTTTCATAAAAGGAATTGCTCTTCCAAGTAGAGACATTGTGAGTATATTATTATTATTATTATTATTATTATTATTATTATTTGAATGAATTAGAGCTGAAAACAATATTGCCTATAGGTGCTGACATAACCTATCTAGTTTATCTTTTCAGTGAAAAGTCAACCAGATTATAAAACTGAATACATATAAAGCTAAACACAAAGCAAATATATTTCATATTTAATTAAAAAAATGTTTATTCTTCCAATCCATGAGCATGGAAATGTCTTCCATCTTCTTGTGTCTTCTTCAATTTCTTTCATGAGTATTCTGTAGTTCTTTGACTTCTTTATTGCCAATTCAAATACATTTTATTTCTTTTTGTTGTTTGATTGCTGTTGCTAGGGCATCTAACACTATGTTGAACAAGAGTGGTAAGAGTGGGCCTCCTTGTCATATTCCTGATCTTAAAGGGAAGGCAGTCAGCTTTTCTCCACTGAGGATGATATTTGCTGAGGGTTTTTCATAGATAGATTTTATGAAGTTTAGGAATGTTCCCTCTTCCCTGTACTTTGAGGCATTTCAACCAGGAACAAATGCTGTTATCTTGTCAAATGCTTTTTCTGCATTAATTGAGAGGACCATGTGGTTCTCCTCTCTTCTCTTATTGATTTGTTTTCTCACATTGATTGATTTCTGAATGTTGAACCACCCTTGAAACCCTGTGATAAATCCCATATGGTCCTGGTGGATTATATTTTTAATGTACTGTTGAATCCTATTAGCTATGATCTTGTTGAGAATCTTAGCATCCATATTTATCAGTGATATTGGTCTAAAATTCTCCTTTTTGGTGGGGTCTCTGCCTGATTTGAGGATCAGAATAACACTGGCCTCATGAAAAGAGTCCAGAAGTTTTCCTTCTGCTTCAATTTTTTAATAGTTTCAGGATAATAGGTGTTATTTATTCTTTGAAAGTTTGGTAGAATTTCCCAGAGAATCCATCAGGTCCTGGGCTCTAGTTTTTTTGGGAGGTATTAATCACTGCTTCAATATCGTTACTAGATCTTGGTCTATTCAGGTTTTCAATGTATTCCTGATTAAGTTTTGGAAGTTTATAAGTTTCCAGGAATTCATGCATTTCATCTAGGCTCCATAATTTACTGGCATATAACTGCTGACAATAATTTCTTATGATTGTTTCTATTTCCTTGGTGTTATTCGAGATCACTCCCTTTTTATTCATAATTTTATTAATTTGGGTCCTCTCTTTTCTTTTGGATTAGTTTGGCCAATTGTTTATTGATCTTATTGATTCTTTCAAAAAACCAGCTTCTAGTTTTATTGATGCATTCTACTGTATCTCATTGATCATTGATCTCTGCTCTAATCTTGATTATTTCCCTTCTTGTAAATGGGGTTAGCTTAATTTGCTGTTTATTTTCCAGTTCTTTAAGGTGTAGAGACAGCTGATGTATTCTGGATTTTTCAATTTTTTTTTTTTTTTTTTGAGGAAGGCTTGGGTGGTTATATATTTCCCCCTTAGGACCAACTTTGCTGTAACCCATAGGTTTTGGACCAAAGTGTCAGGAGAAAAAAACATAGTTAAAATGTCTTTAACTATTCATGTACACTTTCAATGCCATTCTGATCAAAATTCCACCAGCATTTTTTAAAGAGCTGGAACAAATAATCCTGAAATTTGAGTGGAACCAGAAAAGACTCTGAATTGCTAAGGAAATGTTGAGAAAGAAAAACAAAACTTGGGGCATCATGTTGCCTGATTTCAAGCTTTACTACAAAGCTGAGATCACCAAGAGAGCATGGTACTGGCACAAAAACAGACACCTAGACCAGTGTAACAGAGTAGAGATCCCAGCTATGGACCCAAAATTTATGGTCAAATAATCTTCAACAAAGCAGGAAAAAATATCCAGTGGGAAAAAAGACAGTCTCTTCAATAAATGATGAAGGGCCAATTGGGCAGCCATGTGTAGAAGTATGAAACTGAACCATTATCATACACCATACATAAAGATAAACTTGAAATGTATAAAAGACGTCAACGTGAGGCAGGAATCTATCAGAATCCTAGAGGGGAACATGGGCCTCTTTGACTTAGGCCACAGCAGCTTCATTCAAGATATGACTCCAAAGACAAAGGAAAGAAAAGTGAAAATGAACTTTGGGGAATTCATCAAGATCAAAAGCTTCTGCACAGAAAAAGAAACAGTCAATGAAACAAAGAGGCAACCCATGGAATGGGAGATCTTCACAAATGACAGTACCGAAAAAGAGTTGATATCCAAGATCCGTAAAGAACTTCTCAAACTCAACATACACAAAACAGATAATCATGAGAAGAAATGGGCAGAAGACATGAACAGACACTTCTCCAAAGAAAATATACAAATGGCTAATATGTGAAAAATGTTCATAATCACAAGGCATCAGGGAGATTCAAATCAAAACCACATTGAGTTAACACCTTACACCAATTAGAATGGCCAAAATTAGCAAGACAGGAAACAACGTGTGTTGGAGAGGATTTGGAGAAACGGGAACCCTCTTACACTGTTGGTGGGAATGCACGTTAGTGTAGCTACTTTGAAAGCATTGTGGAGATTCCTTAAGAAATTAAAAATAGAGCTTCCCTATGACCCTGCACTACTGGGTATTTACCCCAAACATACAGATGCAGAGAAAAGAAGGGCCATCTGTATCCTTCTTTTCTCTACATTTGTATCTTTGGGGTAAATACCCGGTAGTGCAGGGTCATAGGGAAGCACCATTTAAGAACCAAGATGCCCTTCAATGGATGAATGGATAAAGAAGATGTGGTACATATATACAATGAATATTATGCCTCCATCAGAAAGGATGAATACCCAACTTTTGTATCAACATGGATGGAATTGAAAGAGATTATGCTGAGTGAAATAAGGCAAGCAGAGATGCTCAATTGTCATATGGTTTTGCTTATTCATGGAGCATAAGAAATAATAACACAGAGGACCTGGGGAGATGGCGAGAAGAGAGTTGGGGGAAATTGCAGAGGAAGAGAAACCATAAGTCACTCTGGAATCTGAGAAACAAACTGAGGGTTTTGGAGGGGCAGGGGGTGGGAGGTTGGGTGAGCCTGGTGGTGGGTGTTATAGAGGGCATGTATCACATAGAGCACTGGGTGTGGTGCATAAACAATTAATTCTAGAATACTGAAAAGAAATTTAAAAAATATATAAAATTGACTACTTTATTCAAAGTAAAGAAAAAGTTTAACTTGTGGCCTCAATGAAGAAGAAAATCAGGGGGGCCTCGGTGGCTCAGTTGAAGGCAACTGCCTTCATTCAGCTGAGGTCATGATCTTAGAGTCCTGGATCCAGTCCTGCATTGGGCTTTCTTCTCAGTGGAGAGTCTGCCTCTCCCTCTCACCCTCCCCCCCTCTCATGCTCTTTCTCGCATTCTCTCTCTTTCAAGTAAGAAAAGTAAAATCTTTTAAAAAATTAAGAAAAATTTCAGGAAACCAATGAGCTAAATGTTAGTACCATTCCCATCATTTCAAAGACTATAGGGGTTCAGATGTGTTGAAGTGTCAAAAAAATATAGTAGTATGCTTTGCAATATCCATCTGTTGGAAATGCAAAAAGCAAACAATTATTTATTGAGTCTTTCCAAATCAATAAGCAACATGGGGAGTGAACATGCCTATGATTGTCTTGGAAAGCAGTTATTATGTGAGAGGAAAATAAAAGAATACATATCTAATATAAAGTATATAAATTAGGGGCGCCTGGGTGCCTTCAGCTCAGGTCATGATCCCAGGGTCCTGGAATCAAGTCCTGCATCGGGCTCCCTACTTGGTGGGAAGCCTGTTTCTGCCTCTGTCACTCCCAAAAATTTGTTCTCTCTTTCACTGTGTCTTTCTGTGTCAAATAAATAAAGTCTTAAAAAAATAAAATATGTAAATTAGAAGAGTTTATCCTAGGAACATTTAAAATATGCTACATTGCATGTGTATCTCCATTTTTAAAATACAATGCCATAATCTCTTATTCATTGTTGAGTTCCTAGTCCCTGATCATGAACTGGGAAACTTTAGGATTTCAATCAGTAAGTTCTGGAACAACTAAATAAAGAAGCAAAGATATAAATCAGTGTGTAATTTCATAAGTAGCTTAATTAAAACAATAATCAATGAATTATCTCTAAGTTCTACAAGACAGAAAAATATATCCTTTATATTGTTACATAAAAGGTTTTATATTATTTATTTACTTTCTTATAAATAAGATACTCATATTTGCAAACTATAGAGAACATTCATTAGATTATTAAAAGAGGAAGAAGTAGTCAAAATTATTAGCTCCTGTTTTGTTTGTTTTTAGTTCAGTTTATTTTTATTAGATTATTACTTTAGGGGATAAATTTAAAACCTAGATATTTTAAGTTAGATAATTTAAAGAGTGGGTTTTTTAACTTTTATTTTTAAAGATTTTATTTATTTATTTGACAGAGCTAGAGAGCACAAACAGGTGGAGCACCAGGGGGAGAAGCAGGCTCCCCACTGAGCAGGGAGCCCTATGTGGGGCTTGAACACATGGCCCTGGGATATAACCTGTGTTGAAGATAGATGCTTAACTGAGTGAGCCATGCAAGTGCCCCAAAAGTGGATTATTTAAGTAGAAAATTAGATTACTGTTTTGTTAATTTGAGGTAACAATTATAATTTCTAAGAGAACACCGACCCATATCGCATGATCAATAAGTCACAAGAGTTGATTTTAAAACATCTACCATTTTTAGTGTCTTTCTAGATTTGGAAATGTTTCTATACAATTTAATTCTAAAACATGAATGAAGTCTTACAATGCAATGACATGAATGGAGCTGCTGGGTATTATGCTAAGTGACACAAATAAGTCAGAAAAATACAAATATATGATTTGACTTATATGTGGAATTTAAGAAACAAAACAAATGAGCAGAGGGGAGAAAAAGAGAAGGGAGGCAAACCAAAATATATGTACTTAGCTGTAGAGAACAAAATGATACTCACCAGAGGGGAGGTGGGTGAGGAGAATGGGTTAAATGGGAATTAAGGAATGCACTATCTGTCATCTGTTATTAATATGAGTGATTCTGACCAGTGTGAGGTAGTATCCCATTGTGGTTTTGATTTTTATTTCCTTGATTCCATGTGATGTTCAGCATTTTTTATGTGTTTATTATCCATCTGTATATCTTCTTTGAAGAAATATCTGTTCCTATCTTGAGCCCATTTTTTTGACTTAATTTATTTTCTTTTGTTTTGGAGTGAGTTTGATAAGCTATATATAAATTTTGGATATTAGTCCTTTATCTTATATATGATTTGAAAATATATTCTCCCACTCTGTAGGTTGATTTCTAGTTTTTTTCACTCTTTCTTTTACTGTGCAGAAGGTTTTCACCTTGATGAAGTCCCAATAGTTCATTATTGCTTCTGTTTCCCTTGCCTCTGGAGACATATCTAGCAAAATGTTGCTGCAGCCAAGGTCAAATAGGTTGCTGCCTATGTTCTCCTCTGGAATTTTGATGGATTACTGTCCCACATTTAGGTCTTTCATCCATTGTAAATTTATTTTTGTGTATGGTATAACGAAGTGGTCCAGTTTCACTCTGCTGCATATTGCTGTCCATTTTCCCGAACATCATTTATTAAAGAGACTCTTTGTTCCAATGAATAATCTTTACTGGTTGTGTGTGTATACACACACACACGCATACACACACGTATATGTCTGGTGTGTGTGTGTGTGTGTGTGTGTGTGTGTGTGTGTATTGACATGCACCAATAATGGGTCCGTGATTAAAGGAGTGAGACTGATACAAAGTGAAGGTCAAGCAAAGCTTTATTTCACGCCAAGCATCAAGAATCAAACTGACTGGCCAGGTCCATGCCTCTTACAGAGAGGGCGACCCTTCTCTGTTTTACAGACTAGCTTTTAAGGGCAAAGGCCATGCCACGCACAGGTGGCCAATGAAACTGTAACACACAGAGAAAGCTGCACAGGAATGCTAGGTGACCAAGTGAATTACAATTTACCCTAGTAGACATTTGAACCAGCCTATCACCTTGGTTAGGATTGGCACCTAAAAGGCTCCCAAAAGGCGGGGCCCATATTCCTTGGTAACTAGGGAGACAGTATGCATCCCCCCCACTGATTGGATGTCTCCACCTGGCCTGACTAACTCTTGTATTTGAGCTTGTTTCCTTTTAAACAGAGAGAAAACCAGCTTTTCTATATGTGTCTTTCCTTTTTTTTTTTTTTTTTTTCTTAAGGATGCAGTCTTGAGAGTTTTCTGGGTTTCCCTCCCATCGTGAATGACATCACAAACAAGGGAAGGGAGACCTTTCAGATGCTGTCCTGCTCACGTCCCTCGCAGGAACTTAGGAGTGTCTTAGCTAAGGTCTGTCCGTATAAGTCCTGGACCAGGCTACTCCGTGGAGTAGATGACCGTTATGCCATATGATGCCCCTCGAGACTCAGGTGCAGCTCACTCAGACTCCGTAGCTGAGGAGGTGGAGCCATACAGACAGATTCACACAGTCACTCTTCATTTGAACAGGTTGGACACCCCTCTCTGGGTATCCCTGGCTAATGGGAGGCGATCAGACTCCCCCTTCCATTTTTTATGAATGGATGTAGCTATGACAGTGGCCTCGGGGCTGTTTTTCTCTCTTTATTTTTCTAACAGGTTCACACATCAGGTCTTTTTCTCTCCTTTTACATATCTCCTACTTTTTTACAAACAGAGTTGCTTCCCTCATTTCTATCAGTCTTAGTTACATTTAGCAGAATTTTGTACTCTTAGAAATACCTTATCTTCTACTGAAGACTAAATATAAACCAATCGTGGACTGTTTCAACAGAATTTTTTAGATGGCAAATTTAACAATTAATTAAGCACAAAACATGTTTACCAACAGATTTCAAAAGCACAAACCTAGTTCCAGCAACTAGCGTCTAGCATTTTACCCCATTTGGTTAAAGTTTCAGGTTACCAAAGACTTTGAAAGCTACTTTAACAATTACCCATTAAAAATTTGAGACAGTTAACCATCAGTTTAGTCATCTCTTTGTTAATAGATTTAACACAAGTTTTAACAAATAACACGAGCGTATTTGACCTGAAGTAAAAATTCTGAAGTTTCACATTTACTACTGTTAACTCAAAAGACATATTTATCCTAATTAACCCAACAAATTTAACTTAGTTCAAGTACTAATTTATGTTCCACCTGGGCCCACTCCGTTTCAAATGTTTATCTGAGACCTGGGGTGGAAGATCCGGAGTGGGGGTGTTAGGTCCAGGGGGTGCTCTTTTTGTTTTCCAACAGTGAAGAACAGAATAAAGTGCCACCAGCATGCAGAGAAAGTGTTCCCAGTTCTAAGGCTCATCAGCTCCAAGAGAGGAGCATATATCATGGTTTCCATGCCAGCAAGGGGGAGGGGCTAGGCAGTCCATGTCCAGCCAGGGAAGGCAAGGAATGAAACAAAGTTTGTTTTGGCAGCTGCTTGGGAATATTCCTTAAAGTCTCTGTCTCGAGTTAGACTAACCCCAGCTGGCTCCAGTTATAGCCCTTAACACACGAAATGAGTGAGGGAAAAGCCCCACATCTATTAGGAGGAATGGAGAGAAGAAAGTATGAGTCCCCTAAATCTCTGCTTGCCCCATTCCTTCACACACAACAAACAGCACAGCATACAACAAAAAGACAAGACAAAGACAACCACAGGCCCAGCAGTTCTTACTCAGAACCTGCTGTTGGTGGGAATTTTCTCCATTCTCAAAAAACAGAATGAACAACAGAACAGACAACAAAAAGACAAAACAAAGACAACCTCAAACCCAATGGTTCAGAACCAGAAATGGCCACCTAGGAGCACTAGAATCCCCTGACCGTGACCGCCTAGGGGGATTCGAACACCCCGACTGTCAAGGGGGACTCAAAACCCCTGGAAATCTACCAGTGGAGGGAAGGGGCATCCCCACATCCTCTCCAGCCCTGGGGAGCATGGCTGCATCCAGATTCTCCCCGGTGGGCTATACCCGGAGCTCTGCAACCAGACAGACAGAACCAGACCCAGCGGCCCTCACCCAGATCCTGCCACTGGCTGGCGGGGTTTTCCCGGCTCCCTACAGACGCTTGCCAGGACAAGCTACAGATGCTCGCCAGGACAAGCTACAGATGCTCGCCAGGAAGAGCCACAGAACAGAATCAGACCCAGCAGCCCTCACCAAGAGCCTGCTGCTGGCGGGGGTTTCCTGGCCCCCTACAGATGGGATCCCCAGATCTTACCTCTTACCTCTAGAGGATTTTCCCAGAAATTCTGATGCTGTCTCAGTTCTTATCATTTAATCCTGGACAAGCCCCCCTAGGATATGCCCCAATAATGGATCCGTGATGAAAGGAGTAAGACTGATACAAAGTGAAGATCAAGCAAAGCTTTATTTCATGCCAAGCATCAAGAATCAAAGTGACCAGCCAGGGCCACACCTCTTACAGAGAGGGCGACCCTTCTCTGTTTTACAGACAAGCTTTGAAGGGCAAAGGCCATGCCATGCACAGGTGGCCAATGAAACTGTAACACGCAGAGAAAGCTGCACAGTCATGCAATTACAACTTACCCTAGTAGACATTTGAACCAACCTATCACCTTGATTAGGATTGGCGCCTAAAAGTCTGCCAAAGGGCGGGGTCCATACTCCTTGGTAACTGGGGAGACAGTGTGCATTCCTCCACTGATTGGATGTCTCCACCTGGCCTGACTAACCCTTGTATTTGAGCTTTGTTACCTGAGGCTGGTTTCTGGGAATTGTGTTTTTTTTTTTTTTAAAGATTTTATTTATTTATTTATTTGACAGAGAGAGAGATCACAAGTAGGCGGAGAGTCAGGCAGAGAGAGAGAGAGAGAGAAGCAGGCTCCCGCTGAGCAAAGAGCCCGATGCGGGGCTCGATCCCAGGACCCTGAGATCATGACCTGAGCCGAAGGCAGCGGCTTAATCCACTGAGCCACCCAGGCGCCCCTGGGAATTGTTTTTAAGTAAGTACCCTGGGGGAAGGGGAGTGGGGACAGTTGAAGGGTTAAACAACAAGGTTATTGTTAAACAACAAGGTTATTGTTTAACCTCAACGGAGGCCTCTGGCTAAAATATTAAAAAAATAAAAAAGGTCCTTACCTATATATGTCAGTATCACACTGTCTTAATGATTATAGCTTTGTTATACAGCTTGAAGTCCAGAATTGTGAAACCTCCTGCTTTGGTTTTCTTTTCAACATTATTTTGACTCTCTGGGGTTTTTATGGTTCCTACAAATTTTGAGATTGCTTGTTCCAGCTCTGAGAAAAATGCTGGTAGTGTTTTGATAAGCATTGCTTTGAATGTATAAAATACAATAAACCATTTTTTTAATCCGAAATTGTCTGCTCTTGTAGGTATGTTACTTTACCACATAGAAATCCAAGTTAAAAGAAGATGTTGGGGGTGCCTGGATTTCTCAGTCATTTAAGCATCTACCTTTGGCTCAGGTCATGATCCCAGCGTTCTGGGATTGAGGCTTGCATCAGGCTCTCTGATCAGCAGAGAGAACATGTTTCTCCCTCTCTCTCTCTCTGCTTGCCACTCTGCCTACTTGTGCTCTTTCTTCCAAATAAATAAATAATTAATTAAGAAAATTTATTTTATAAGTAAGAAATTGATTGGTTTTTCAAGTATTTAATGACTTCAACTTGAGGCAGTCTGGAGCTTTTTGCTAATTTTAATTCATTTATGAAGATTTCTGGTGTTTTTACTTTTGAAACCTGATGTCCATTTTTAGAAGTCCTAAAAATATCTAATTATAAAAGAGAAGTATGCCCAGTATTTACCTTTATAGGTTGAGTGATCTAAGTTAAAAATAACTGATCACATAATTCTTTTAAGTGAGCTATGAAAAAATAAGTTGTTTACTAATGGTGAATGACTATTTAACTGAGAAAAGCTTTTATGTGTTTTACTTGTGAATATAAAAATGCTTTCAATATCCAGATTTTGACTAATTAAAAAGGTATAGTCTTGGAAGAAAAAATAAAACAAAGATTGTTTAAATTTATTGTAAGGGAATTGTTGGTATAGTGGCTCAGTTATTAAGTGTCTGTTTTCTACATTGGAAAAGGAAAGGAAAAGTGAGTTGGGGAAATAAGAGGGGAAGACAAATCATGAGAGACTGGATTCTAGAAACAAACTGAGGGTTTTGGAAGGGAGAGGGTGGAGGAATGGGTGAATCTGGTGGTGGGTATTAAGAAGGGCACATATTTACATGGAACACTGGGTGTGACGCATAAATAATGAATCTTGGAACACTGAAAAAATACACTTAAGTTAGAAAAAATGTGCCTGCCTTCTGCTCAGGTCATGAGATGAGCAGGTTCTGGGATCAAGCCCTGCCTTGGGCTCCCTGCTCTGCAGGAAGCCTTTTCTCCTTCTTCTACTTTCCCTGCATTTGTTCCTTCTCTCCTGTATATCTCTCTGACAAATAAAATAAAATAAAATAAAATCTTAGAAAAAAAATAAAATAAAGTTATAATTTTTAAAGATTTACTAAAATAGAAAGAAATGTTTGCAAGTTCTCAAAGTATATGTTAACAAAATGAGTTGAATTCCTTATAGTCCAGGTTTTCTTTTCTAATGAAAAGTTTCATAAACACAGATGTGGCCAGTTCACACCTAATCTTTCTATTAGGAAAAGTTATAGTAAATTTTTTAACTCCTATGCAAATGAAAGAAAAGCTTAAGTTCCCTAAGTGTTGAAGTCTATTAACAGGACAATGAAAATGATTATGTTATTTAATGATACTGATGAAGTTCTAGAACCTAGGTGAGGTTCAGTGGGCTGAGGTCTGGGGCCGCTGACCAAGAAAGAATTATTGAGACATCTTTGGTGCAAAATGGTAGTTTATTAAAACACAGGGACAGGACCCATGGGCAGGAAGAGCTGCTGTCCCTGGGTTGTGAGGGGTGGCAGGTTATGTACCCTGTGGTTGGGGGATGATGAAGGGAAGGAAGGTTTCAAGGGAATTTTTATATGCTAAAGAGGGCCTACAAGGTGCCAGGATGTCAGAGGCCTACCTACTTGTGGCTTAATCAATGATGTCTTTAGACCAGCCATTAACATTAAGATAGTTGGGAGAGCTTTTGGTGGGAATATCACAATCCTGCTATCAATTGTCTTTGATAGTGAGATTTAGGATATTTGTAAACCAAGGGAGACTCCTGTCTAGCAGGATTGTGAGCTCTGCAGGTTAACTATTTGCTTATTGTTCATGGCAGTCAGGGCTGCCTGAGGAATGCTACACATATGACTGAGGGGGAGGGGGTGGAGAGGGGGGTGCAAGGCACTGGCTTTTGCTTTGTCTTCAGCCAGCCTCATGCTCCCTCATCAATACAATTGTGGCTTTTTAGGAAATATTCCAGGGAAAACTCACAAACCTCTCAGAATGTCAACAGTGTAAGGTATGCTAATTTTATGACAAAAGGAATTTCTTTTGTAACTTCTGAAAACAATTATATACAAATATTTCAGATAAACCAATTCAGAATTTTACTAACAATGAGAAAATCTGTAAAAGAATGAAAATTTAGTCAAAAATCAATCATTAAGAAATTGTTGCCATGATCTTTGTTCTTTTTTTTTTAAGATTTTATTCATTTATTTATTTGACATATAGAGGTCAGGAGTAGTCAGAGAGGCAGGCAACGGGAGGGGAGAGAAGCAGGATCCCTGCTGAGCAGAGAGCCCAAGGCAGGGCTGGATCCCAGGACCCTGAGATAATGACCTGAGCCAAAGGCAGAGGCTTAACCCACTGCACCACCCAGGCACCCTGATCTTAGTTCTTTACTCAGGATCAGGGTATTATGTATAAAAGTGTTTTTAACTATTTTGTGAGATTAGAATTTAAAGTCTCTCACTCAAACCAATGTGTAGAAAAACATCAATTTAGAAAACGTGTGAAGTATTATCTAGTCTGGAAAATCAAGTGTTAATCTTATTTTAAAATCTCTTCAAGACATATATACAGGGTCTTTCTATGCACAAAAAAATGGGAAAACATAAGTCTGGTGGGGAAAAGTAAAAATATGTGTCTCTGTTTCCCTAGCTATTTTCTGGCTTCTGAACAATTTAATTTACCTGACCAGTCCCAGATCACTTCCCTCAGTCACATACTTCCTTACATATGACCCCATAAATTTTGACTGAAATTTATTAAACTGACTGAAATATTTGATTTTCCATCAAATTTTAACTGTTCTCTCTTAGCTTCTAAGAGAATGAAGATTTTATGGGTGTAGGGAATTATTTTGCTTTATTTATTTATTTATTCACAAACTCTTGACATATTTATTCACACTTATTATTCACAAACTCTTGACATATATATGTGTATTTTTATATATATTCATACATACATATACATGTTTGTTGAACCATTATTCAAGAAATAAACAAACATATTATTGAATCATCAATTCAAGGAATAAAGACAGATATTATTTAAAAAATTGATTATGACAGCTCACATTATTATCCCATTTTTTACAGATAATGGAATTTCATCTTGTGTGAAGTGTATTTCCAACTTCAAAAGCCTGGTAAGTGGTGGTGACATTTCCCAATCCTACTGTCTATTGATTCTAGAGTCAAGGTCCTGGTGACTCTTCCATAAGAGAATTTTGGATACAGGCTATATATGCCTAAGGTAATAATATAATAAACTTAAAGTAGGGAAATTATAATTATTGCATTATCAAAAAAGTGTACAGACATTCTTTGGAAACCTATAGAGGCACTGAACTGGACAATTCCCACCTGCTTAATGTGTTTGTGTTTGAGAACCATGCGAGAAACAGGTTTTTTTTTTTTTTTTTTTTTTTTGTGATGAAACAGGAGCTATTAAACTTGGGCAAGATTTTTCTGTCTCTAAAATAGGAATGTAATACTATTTTTGCGATATGTAAAACTAATGTATAAATTTTACTTAGGAAATATTGAATAGTAGTATATGCCTTGAAAATAATGGAACTGAAATAATAATCATAGTATTTCTGAAAACTGTATCAAGGGATATTTAAGGTGCATTTGTGATTTCTTGGGCACATTTCTTAGACGTATTGTCTTGAAACATATTGTCATAACTAGTTTTGACCAGATGCTATCAGATAAAGTACAATCATCCTGGTTTGATGAAGATATAGAGACCTGGTGATGGGTATTAAGGAGGGAATGAAATGCATAGAGCATTGGGTGTTCTACGTAAACAGTGAATCTCAGAACACTATCTGAAAAACAAATTATGTACTACTGTATGGTGACTAGCATGACATAATAAAGAATAATAATAAAAAAATATATAGACTGAGCTTCAACTTCGAAATGGTCATATCATACATTGATGAAAACCAATATTTTCATATAGATAACTGGAAATTAAAGACATACTGGTAAACATTACAAGTTATTGTTTCTCTCTTTGAACAACTTCAAAACTACTGTGAATATAAGTTGTTTTGGTTTAGTTGTTAAACATGTAGAGGCAGTATCTTGGTAATAATGGTACGGTTTTTCTCCTTTTCATCAGAAACCATATACATAAAGAATGATAAGAATGCATTAATAATGTGGGAGCTTATTAAATATTTAAATCCTACATTTAATATCAGATATTTGTAAAACAAAACAAAGCAAAACAAAAACCACTTCACCTGTCCCTTGAAGAACACAAAGTTGTATACAGTTCAATCCTTGAGGAATTTATCAATAACAATAACAACAAAATAGGAAGGACATCTGCTTGATTTCTTTTCAGTGTGAAACAGTTTGTGAAACATGTCTTGAAAAACTGATGTAAAAAACAAGTCATGAGATTGGACAGGTTGTCTAAAAACTTCACACGCAAGATATTTAATAAGTTTATGACAAAGAATACTAACAAAATTGTGTTATAGGTAACAGATAAATGTGAAAGAATCTGGACTAGAAGATTTTGAACAGAATTTAGAAGAAATTATTTTCAAATAAACCATAAGCAAGGTAGTTTTTCATGGTCTAATTATTGTTGATGTTGTTGTTACTATTATTATTGGAAATGAGAAAAAAAAGTTGTAAAAGAATAATAGATGAGATCCAGGAAAATACATGTAACACAGGTAAGTTAAGATGAAAGTTGGTGAATTCAACCACTAGTGAATAAACCAGAGGAGGTAATGACTTAAACAATAAAGATGTGGTGGCAATGATCAACAACTTGTTAAGTTATGCAGAATCACAGGAAGAAATTCTAAAAAAAGTTGTTGAACTAGCTGAAGATTAAAGTGAGAAAAACAGTCTGTAATTTAACAGAAAAAAAGGCTAAATTACTATTGGAAGATATTGTGCTATAATTTTGTTGCTTTGTTTTCAGCTAGTAGAATCAAAGAAGTTTTGAAAAGTTGGAAAATTGAAAATGATAAAGAAAGAGCATTAGGGGTAAGTTCAAGAGGCACTCAGGAAATAATAATACTTGGCCCTTTCAGTTTTTCTTTAAGAATAGAGTTAAATGAACCAGAAAAAAAATTTTGAAGTATAAAAATGTAACCAAAAATTAGGAATAAAGTCAGTGTAGGTAAATGTATCAGCTTATGGGTTTATACTCCATTTGAGATATTAGAGTAGGTAAGGTTACAAATGACATCAATATTTTGTCATAGGAACAGAAGATAATTTTTCACTATTTTGCATAGAACCTTAGTTCCAGAAAAAAATCATTTTACCCCATATTGTCCATACCCCCAAATAAAAATGTAAGACTAAAAACAACAAAAATGTTTTATTCTAATTATCCAGTGTTCAACAACATTATCTCCAAAATTTCATTCAAATGCAACTTTATTTATATAATCTATGTCTACATTTTTACATAACTGATCATGAGAAAAGTACATCCTCCAATGGAAGTGTATAGAAATATGGATTGAAGTTGTATGTTTATTGTAAGTTGTAATTGTCACTTCATTACTATTGTTGAAATAAAATACTATAAAGAAAAAATAATAATACCCCATATACTAAAGGAGGACCACTTAATTTTCTTTCAAAAATATTAGGGGCTTCTGGGGTTATGGACATTGGGGAAGGTATGTGCAATGGTGAGTGCTGTGAAGTGTGTAAACTTGGCGATTCACAGACCAGCACTCGTGGGGCTAATAATACATTATATGTTTATAAAAAAATTAAAAAAACATTTTTAAAAAATTAGGGGTTTCAATATAGATTAGAATTAGGTAGGGGTCAAGACTAAACTATTTAAGAATGATATTTTCATAATTTAATTCTTCATGAGCTCTGGATTTCACTTCCTACTTTCCAGGTAAAATGTGCATTACTCACAAATGTTAAATTTCACCATCATGATGGGATTTCACCTCATGGGGTTTTCTGATGTGTGGGAATTATAGATTTTGCATGCCATAACCTTCTCTATGATGTATGTAGTCACTCTGATGGGGAACCTTATCACTGTTACTGTCACCAACCTTGACAGGAGTCTTCACACACCCATGTATTTTTTCTTCAGGAATCTGTCCATCTTGGATGTTACATTTCTGTAACAGTTCCTAACTCATGAATCATTTCCCTGCTTGACAGCAGCACCATTTCAAAGGTTGGGTGTGTAGCTCAGGACTTCCTAGTGGTTTTCTTTGTATATGTGGAGCTTCTGTTTCTGATTATCATGGTCCATGACTGCCATGTGGCAATCTGCAAACCACTTCACTACCCTATGATCATGAACCCTCAAATCTGCATCCAAATGACTCTGGCTTCCATACTCAGTGGTCTCATATGTGAGGATGTGCACACTGGCAACACATTCCTGCTGCCCTTCTGTCTGCCTAATGTCATCCATCAGTTTTTTGTTTTGTTTTGTTATGTTTTGTAATATCACCTCACTGATAAAGTTCTCCTGCTTGGATACCTTTAGTAATAAGATAGTGATCATTGCCTCTGATCTGGGGATTGGTGGTCACTGTTTCATTTTCATCATCAGATCTTATTTTCTACCATTCTCACATTTCCAAGTGGAGCAGACAGAAAAAAAATACTTTTTCTACTTCTGTCCCTTACTTCCTTGTGGTGTCAGAATTTTATGTATACCTGAGGCCATCTGATAGTCTACTATCCAGGACATGGTCCTTTCTGTCTTCTATTCCATAACCCTTCACTCTTCAACCCTATTATCTACAGTCTTAGAAATGAACAAAGGAAATATGCCATTAATAAAATGAGGAGAATGTTTATTCAGGAAATGTATTGGAAATTGCTGAGGCTCATTCTACTTTAAAAGTCATGTTTTCAGCAATAAATTGAGAAATTGATTGGAATTCTATCAATATAACTGAAAATAATAAATAATGCCATTAAAATATATCATTTATCAATATAATTTCCCTTCTGAACTGTTGAATTATCTGAGTATGTCACTGGGAAAAGGATCTAATATTACCAATAAGAAATCCTTTTTCATGCTTTGGCCACTTAAGAACACTCACTAAAGGACACCTGGGTGGCTGAGTGGGTTAAAGCCTCTGCCTTTGGCTCAGGTAATGATCCGAGGGTCCTGGGATCATGCACCATGTTGGGCTCTCCGCTCAGCAGGGATCCAGCTTCCTCCTCTATCTCTGCCTGCTTCTCTGCTTACTTGTGATCTTTGTGTATCAAATAAATAAATAAAATCTAAAAAAAAAAGAACACTCACTAAAACATTAAGTCTAAAAAGACAAAAATGTATCCTTAGAGGTATTTTATAATAAGCTTATGTTTTGTATTTATTCATAATTTAAATATTTAATAACCTAGTATTAAACAGTAGTATAGAAGAAATTGTCACAATCATTCAAAAGTAAATATGAAAAATATAGTTTCTTCTGAATATCATGATATATGGACGCAGTGCAACAACAACAACAAAAAAGAAGTGAATTTGGTGGGGTTATGGATTCATGTATGAGAGGATCAGAAATATTTACACAAGTTGTTCATTTGGCAAGGGAAATATAGATGCATTATACTTGTCATCAGACCAAAATTTTGCTGAAAATATTTTCAAGTGGCTTGGGAATACATTTACATGCTTATACTTTAAACATTTTTGCTAATTAAAAATAGAGCTTCCCTATTACCCTGAAATTGCACTACTGGGTATTTACTCCAAAGATACAGATGTAGTGAAAACAAGGGCCACATATACCCCAATGTTCATAGCAGCAATTGTAACAGTCACCAAATTGTGGAAAGAACCAAGATGTACTTCAAAGGACAAATGGATAGGGAAGATGTGGTCCATAGACACTATGGAGTATTATGCCTCCTTCAGAAATGATGAATACCCAACATTTGTATCAACATGAAATGGGACTGGAAGAGATTATGCTGAGTGAAGTAAGTCAAGCAGAGAGAATCAATTATGATATGGTTTCACTTATTTGTGGAGCATATCAAATAACACGGAGGACATGGGGAGATGGAGATGAGAAAGGATTTGGGGGGAAACGGAGGGAAGATGAACCTTGAGAGACTATGGATTCTGGAAAACAATCTGAGGGTTTTGAAGGGGCGGCTGGTTGGAGGTTCGGTGAGCCTGGTGTTGGGTATTATGGAGGGCACTTATTGCATGGAGCACTGCATGTGGTGCATTAACAATGAGTTGTTGTACATTGGAAATAAATTTAATAATTAAAAACAATTTAAAAAGAGAAATTGATATAACATAGGAGCAAAAAAATAAAAAAAGAGAGAGACCCTTAGAAATCTATTTGAGTTAGAGGCACCCCCTTTTTAAAATGGTATAGGGGACAAGTAGCCAGAGCTGTAGGGGTATCTTTGTAATCTCTAGGAGATTCAGGAAAATGAGAGATATTCCAGGATTCCTGGAGATTCAGGAAAATGAGGGAGCCCAATCTGATAGATTGCCCAAATAGTGGAGCAGGAAAACTGGTTATGGTCAGTGACCCTAGAGGTGATTTTCAGTTCCAAACACCATAAACTATGAGCTGAGCCCGTAGGGAGACTGCCCTCTGCCTGACCACTCTGTAAAGGACTAGGAGTCGTGAGCTGTCTAAATCCTAGGGGATGAGCAGCCAACCAGCTCATATTAAGCCCATTCCCCTGTCGAGGGAATTGGACAACTCTACCAATCAAGGACACCTGACTGGAAGCACAACTGAATGATAAGCTTATTTCCCAAAGATCTATAAAACTCCAGCACCAGGGGAAAAATATTAAAATAAGCTGCAGGTGTTACTCATGACTTGTTTATACTTCAGGCTATAATTTTACTTTCTTTTCAGTGTCTTTTCTTATTCTTTTTTTTCTTTCTATTTTTTTAAACGCTGCTCACATTTCAAATATTTTTTATATTTTATATTTTATATAAAGTATAAATACTTTATATTTCCCAATTTGTTTTTCTTTTCCAATGTATGTTTTTAAATCATTTCTTCAATTTTCTTTCCTTTAATTTTAATTTAATTTTTTCAGTGTTCCAAGATTCATTTTTTATTCTCCACACCAGTGTTCCGTGCAAAAGCTGCCCCTCCCTGATACCCAACACCAGACTCATCCATCACTCACTGCCTCCCCTACAAAACCCTCAGTTTGTTTCTCAGAGTCCTCCATGTCTCATGGTTCTTCTCCCCCTAAGACTTACCCTAATTCACTTTTTATTTCCTTCTCATAATGTCCTTCAGGTTATTCCTTATGTCCCACAAGTAAGTGAAACGATATGATAATTGACGTTCTCTGCTTGACTTATTTCACTTAGCATAATCTCCTCTACTCATGACCATGTTCATACAAAAGCTGGGTATTAATTCTTTCTGATGTCTGTGTAACATTCCATTGTATATATGGACTACGTTTTTTAAATCCATTTGTCTCAGAAGTGCATCTAAGCTCTTTCCGTGATTTGGCCATTGTGGCCATTACTGCTCTGAACATTTGGGGTACAATGGCCTTTCATTTCACTACATCTGTATCCTCTAGTAAATACCCAGTAGTGCAATTGCAGGGTCATAGGGTAGCTCCTTTTATAATTTTTTTGAGAAATCTCCACACTGTTTTCCAAGTGGCTGCACCAACTTGCATTTCCACCAACAGTTGTTTCCTGTCCTGTTAATTCTGGCCATTCTAACTTATGTAATGTGGGATCTCAATTTGATTTTGATTTGAATTTCCATGATGCCTAGTGATGTTGAACCTTTTTTTTATGTCTTATAGCCATTTGTTCGTCTTCTTTGGTTTGTCTTCTGCCCATTTTTTGACATAATTATCTGTTTTAGGGGTATTGATTATGAAGAGTTCTTTATAGATCTTGGATATCAGCCTTTTGTCTGTAGTGTTATTTGTGAATATCTTCTCCCATTCCGTGGGTTGCCTCTTTGTTTTCTTGGCTGTTGCTTTTCATGTGCAGAAGCTTCGATCTTGATGAAGTCCCCAAAGTTCATTTTTGCTTTTGTTTCCTTGCCTTTGAAGACACGTATTGAAAGAAGTTGCTGTGGTCAATGTAAAAGAAGTTACTGCCTATGTTCTCCACTAGGATTTTGATAGACTCCAGCCTGACATTGAGGTATTTCATCCATTTCAAGATTATCTTTGTGTATGGTTTAAGAGAAGAGAAGAGTTTCATTCTTCTACATATAGCTGTTCAATTTTCCCAGCACCACTAATTGAAGAGACTGTCTTTTCCCCACTGTATATTTTTTCTGCTTTGTCAAAGATTATTTGACCACTGAGTTGAGGTCCATATCTGGGCTCTCTAATCTGTTCCACTGGTCTATGTGTCTGTTTTTATGCCCGTGCCATGCTGTCTTTGTGATCACAGCTTTGTAGTAAAGCTTGAAAGTGGGTAACGTGATGACACCAGCTTGGTTTTTCATTTTCAACATTTTATTCACTATTCAGGGTCTCTTCTGGTTTCACACTAATTTTGAGATTGTATGTTCCAACACTTTGAAAAATGCCAGTGGAATTCTGATTGGGATGACATTGAAATTATAGATTGTTTTGGGCAGTATAGACATTTTAACAAGGTTTATTCTTCTGATCCATTAGCATGGAATGCTTTTCCATCTTTTTGTGTCTTCTTCAAATTCTTTTATGAGTGTTCTGTAGTTCTTTGTATACAGATCTTTACCTCTTTGCTTAAGTTTATTCCACGTTACCTTATAGATCTTGGTACTATATTAAATGAAATCAATTCTCAAACTTATCTTTATTTTCTGTGTTATTGTATAAGTAAGTTACTGATTTCTGTGCATTTTGTATCCTGCCACATTACTGCATTCCCGTAGGAGATGTAGGAGTTTTGATGTAGAGCCCTTTGGGATTTCCATATAAAGTATCATGTCAGGAGAGAGAGTTTGACTTCTTCATTGCCAATTTGAATACCTTTTATTTATTTTTTTTGTCTGATTGCTTTTGCTAGTATTTCTATTACTGTGTTGAACAACAGTGGTAAGAGGGGGTACCTTTGTCATGTTCCTGATTTCAATGCGAATGCTGTCAGTTTTTCCTAACTGAGAATTATATTTGCTGTGGGTTTTCATTGACAGATTTTATGAAGTTGTGTAATGTTCCCTCTCTCCCTATTCTTGGAAGATTTTTATTCATGAACTATTGCTGTATTTTGACAAAGGCTTTTTCTTCATTGAGAGGACCAAGTCTTTCTTCTCTCTTCTTTTATTGATTTGTTCTATCACATTGATTTGCGAGTGTTGAACCACCTTTGCAACCCAGGGATAAATCCCAGCAGATCATGGTAGCTAATCTTTTTAATGTACTGTGGGATCCTATTAGCTAGGATTCTTTTGAGATTATTTGCATCCATATTCATCAGGAATATTGGTCTGAAATTCTTTTTGATGTGGCATTTGCCTGGTTTGGGGATAAAGGTAATGCTGGCATTATAGAAAATGTCTGGAAGTTTTTCTTCAATTTCTATTTTTTTAAAACAGATTCAAGATAATAGGTAGTATTTGTTCTCTGAATGGTAGAATTCCCCAGGGAATATATTAGGTCCTAGGCTCTTGTTTTTTGGGAGGTTTTCCTTTTATTTATTTATTCTTTTTTTTAAATTTTTTTCAAAGATTTTATTTATCTGTTTGACAGACAGAGACCACAAGTAGGCAGAGAGGAAGGCAGAGAGAGAGGAAGGCAGAGAGAGAGGAAGGGAGGTAGGTTCCCTGCTGAGGCAAGAGCCTGATGCAGAGCTCAATCCCAGGATCCTGAGGTCATGACCTAAATTGAAGGCAGAGAATTTAACCCACTCAGCCACCCAGGCACAGCTTGTGGGGGGTTTTTGATCACTGCTTCAATCTCATTACCAGATATTGGTCTTTTCAGGTTTGTCAATTTCTTCCTGCTTCAATTTTGGAAGTTTATACGTTTCTTGGAATATATCGATTTCTTCTAGTTGTTTAACATGTTGGCATATAGCTGCTGATAATAATTTCTGATGATTGTTTCTATTTCCTTAGTGTTAGTCATGATCTCTCCCCTTTCATTCATAATTTTATTAATTTGGGACCTCTCTCTTTTCTTTTCGATTACTCTGGACAATGCTTTATTGATCTTCTTGATTCTTTTTTAATTTTTTTTTAAAATTTTTTAATAAATTCTTTTCAGTGTTCCAGAGTTCATTGCTTACACACCATATCCAGTGCTCCATGCAATATGTTCCCTCCATAATTCCTTCAAAAAAGCAGCTTCTGGTTTCGTTGATGTGTTCTATCATATATGGTTTTTAACACATTGATCTCTGCTGCAATGTTGATTATTTTCCTTAATTTGTGTGGAGTGGGCTTAATTTGTTGTTGATTTTCCAGATCCTTCAGATCTTTCAGGTGTAAAGACAGTTGGTATACATGGGATTTTTATTCTATTTATTTATTTATTTATTTTTTGTGAGACTTGGATGCCTATATATTTCCTCCTTAGGACTTGGGGCTTAAGACTGCCTTTGCTGTATCCCATAGGTTTTAGACCAATGCGTCTTCATTATCATTGGTTTCCATGTATTTTTTAAGTTCTCCTTTGATTTCTTGGTTTATCCAGCCATTCTTGAGAAGGATGTTCTTTGGTTTCCAAGTGTTTGAATTCCTTCCAAACTTTTTTCATGTGGTTGTGTTCCATTTTCAAAGCATTGTTGTCTTAGAATATGCAGGGAATAATTGGTATTGGTTGAGCCCTGATTTGTGCCCTAGTGGGTGGTCTATTCTGGAGAAAGTCCCATGCATGCTCAATAAGTGTATTCTGTCGTTTTAGAGTAGCATGTTCTGTATATATCTATGATATAGATATATATATCTATATCCAGTCTAATGTGTCATTCAAAGCTCATGTTTCTTTGCTGATATCTGCTTAGATGATCATTCTATAGCTGAGACTAGTGTGTTAATATCCCCTACAATTAGGGGACAAGATGGCTGGGAAGTAGGAAGAGGCGCCTTTTCAACTAGTACCCCAAAGTGAGCTGATTATGATAAAGTTCCAGAACCTAGGTGAGGTTCAGTGGGCTGAGGTTCGGAGCTGATGACCAAGAAAGAATTTGTGAGACATCTTTGGTGCAAAATGGTGGTTTATTAAATCATGGGGACAGGACCCGTGGGCAGGAAGAGCTGCTGTCCCTGGTTGAGAGGGATGGCAGATTATGTACCCTGTGGTTGGGGGATGATGAGGGGAAGGAAGCTTTCAATGGAGTTTTAATATGCTAAAGAGGGCCTACAAGGTGCCAGGATATCCGAGGCCTACCGGAGGCCTTGCCCTTATGTCTTGATCAATGTTGTCTTTAGACCAACTATTAACATTAAGATAGTTGGGAGACTTTTTGGTGGGATGTCACAATCCTTCTATCAATCGTCTTTGTTAGTGAGATTTAGGACATTTGTAAGCCAAGGGAGACTCCTGTCTAGCAGGATTGTGAGCTCTGCAAGTTAACTATTTGCTTATTGCTCATGGCAGTCAGAGCTGCCTGAGGGATGCTACACATATGACTGAGGGGGAACGGATGGAGAGGAGGGTGCAAGGTGCCAGCTTTTGCTCTGTCTTCAGCCAGACTAATGCTCCCTGATCAATTACCTACCAAAGAACTCCAATCACCCATGAAATCAGCCTGAGATCAGAATTATACATGTCTGGATCTCTACAGGGAGAGAAGATGCCAGTGAGCAGGTAAAGAGGAATGAGAATGGCAGACTGATATCGGATGATAAATAAAAGGAAGAGGGAGCCACCAGAGGGGACCAGTTTGAAAGTAATACCCCAATACAAGCAAGAGTGCCCTGCATCTGGGGACCAGCATTAACTTGGAGACTGGTTGAAAGCACTCCAAAAGAGCAAAGGATCGTGGTGGGGGAAATTGTGGGAATCGGGATGGCTAGGGATAGGGGCTTAAGTCCCCGGTACCAGGACAGCCTCCCCTGGTGCTGAGGCAGAGAGATTGTGGTGGAGAAACCAGCTCTTGGTCCCTAAGCCACCAGCGTGCCCGAGATTGCATGGGGTCCATTTCCTGTGAGGGGATGGGAGCCACGCCAGGCTGCAGAACATGAGAGCCCTGCTGCAGAGCCTGAGATAATCCCCTGAGAGAGGAATAAAGGCCTGGCTGGTGCCCTTTGATACGCGCCATTTTTTCAGAGCCTGCACCAAAATCTCCCCCCACAGAGGTGCATGAAGGACCAACCTGGTGCTCTCGGACCTGCGCCCCATTCTCAGAGCCTGAGACCCACGGGCGAACTTCATCCTCCCATGAAATTGGTGCGCATAAACCGGATGCTCTTAGACCCAGAAATACCTGGCACTCCCAGCCCAAGCCAGCGGGAAAATCTCAGTGTGTGATTGCTGCTTGGAACCTCTCTGCTGGTCTGGAGCTGCCCAGACAGCCGTCACTGCCTTGGCTTTGGGTACAAGCAAAAGATCCTGTGTCCCCAGGGACCGGGAATTGGAACCTGCTGTGCCAGCAGCCAAGAGGGAACTTATTTAGGCTCTGCAGCCAGACTGAGGCTTCTCTCTGAGAGGGAGATCAGGATGCAGTTTGTTTTCCTCTAAAACTACAAAAACCATCAAAAGCGGTCAAAGTGGAAAAAAAAGTGAACAAACATAAAAAACTGCCAGAGAACAAAATCCTGAAAAAAAAAAAAAAAGTTTCCTCAGAGCCCACCTCCTTGAGGGGGGTGGGAGGACTTAAATCAGGGAACATCATTGACTGAAAACCCACGTGGCAGGCCTCTCCCTGAGAAAACAAATCAAGAAAGAAAAATAAATAAATAAAAGAGAGAAAAAAAAAGACTACAAGAGAACAACCACTACTTCATAGGAAAACTTTTACTTTACATTCATTGCCACTATTCTGGTCCATTTTTTTTATATATATAGGTAATTTTTTAACCTAATAACCATCACAGCGAGCTGTGCAGTACATCAAATTCCATAATAACTTTCTAACCTAAACTTTTTGATACATACAGCTATGTTTTTCTTTTGCATTTCTATTTTTTGAATTCCTTCTTATTTTTTTAAATTTTAGTTTAGTTTAGTCTAGTTTATTCCTTTTTAATTTTATCTTCTAATATTCATATAGAGTTAAACTTTAAGGTAATCTCCTTTCCCCAATCAATACTACCCCTATAGGTAAACTAATTTTTAATCCCCCTTTACCTTAGTAAAGTTGAGTCCTTTAACAAAAATATCAAGATACATCCAGGAAGAATCAAAACAACCTTCCTCACTGACACTGAGAATTTACAACCACTCACCATCTTTCTCTTCCACCAGTATTTCTGTTTTTTGTGTGTTTGTCCTGATAGTATATAAATCTTACACTAGGGGTTCTTTTTGACAAGGTTCTTCCTTTATTTGCATATATATATTTTTTTCTCTTGTCATATACTTTTATCAGTCTTTTTGTTTGTTTTTGTTTGTCTACTTCATAAATCTTACTTTGGGGCACATTTGGGCTGAACCTTCACTTTCATCTTCCCTTTTTTTCTTGTCTCTCTCTCTCTATCTCTTTGTTTTTTCTTTTTCTTTTATTTTGTCTCTCATTTGGGTGGGGAATTCTGATGGCTCAAAAGTGTTCCAAGGTGCACCTTGACTGCACCAAGGTTAATACATCCAGCTACATCTGTTCGGTCACCTCCTACCAAAATACTAGGAGGAGGAATGCCCAACAGAAGAAAAATACAGAGGATGGACCTTCTGCAACAGAGCTAATGGATATCAACATAGATAATATGTCAGAAAGTGAATTCAGGCTAACAATAATCCAGGCAATAGCTAGGTTGGAGAAAGCCATGGATGACCAAACAATTGATTAGGGACAAGCTGAAAGTAACCATACAGAATGTTCATAATGTTAGGGTGGAGCTTAAAGCTACCAGGAAGGAGGTTCACAATGCTCTCAATGAGTTCCAATCTAATCTAAACTCTCTCAAAGGTAGGGTAATTGAGACAGAAGATATAATTAGTAATCTGGAGGACAAATAGAGAGAAAGGATTAGGAGGAAGCCTGGAACAAACAGCTTAGAAACCACGAAAACAGAATCAAGGAAATAAATGATGCCATAAAGTGTTCCAATGTCAGAATTATTGGAATCCCTGAAGGGGAGGAGAAAGAAAGAAGTCTAGAAGATATAGTGGAACAAGACCTTCATGAAAAATTTCCCAATCTCGAGAATGGAACCAGCGTTCCTGTACTAGATGCTGAATGGTCTCCACCCAAGATTGTACATTCCAAAAAAAACATCTAGGAACCTGATAGTCAAATTGAGGAATTATAATTGTTGGTATAATCGCTTGAAAGCCGCTAGAGCAAAGAGGCTCCTTACTTAAAGAGGAAAGCCCTTCAGAATAACATCAGACCTTTCCATAGAGACCTGGCAAACCAGAAAAGGCTGGCAAGACATATTCAGGGCACTAAATGAGAATAACATGCAGCCAAGAATACTTTATCCAGCAAGATAACATTCAAAATGGATGGAGAGATAAAGAGTTTCTAAGACAGGCAAGCTTAAAAGACTATGCAACCAGTAAGCCAACACTGCAGGAAATATTAAGGGGGGTTATGTAAATAGAAAAATCCTAAGAATAGCATTGAACAGAAATATTGAGACAATCTACAGAAAGAAAGACTTCAAAGGTAACTCCATGTCAATAAAATCGTATCTATCAATAATCACTTTCAATGTGACTGGCCTAAATGCACCTATAAAAGAGCACAGGGATGCAGATTGGATAAAACAACAGGACCCATCCATATGTGGTCTACAAGAGACCCATTTTGAACCTAAAGATACACGCAGACTGAAAGTGAAGGGATGGAAAAGCATTTTTCATGCCAATGGGCCTTAAAAGAAGTCTGGGTTAGTGATTCTCATATCAGATAAATCAGAAGTACACTACATAATCGTTAAAGGCACTATTCACCAAGATGATCTAGCAATTGTAAATATCTATGCCCCCAATATGGGAGTAGCCAATAACATAAGATAACTGTTATCCATGATAAAGAGTCATATTGATATAAATACACTAATCGTAGGAGATCTTAACATGTCTCTCTCAGAAATAGATAGATCATTGAAGCAGAAAATCAATAAAGAAACAAGAGCATTGAATGACACATTGGACCAGATGGACCTCATAGATATATACAGAACATTCCACCCTAAAAAAACAGAATACTCATTCTTCTCAAGTGCACACGGAACCTTCTCCAGAACAGACCACGTACTTGGTCACAAATCAGGACTCAACTGACATCAAAAGACTGAGATTATTCCCTGCATATTCTCAGATCACAACGCTTTGAAATGGAGCTTAATCACAAGGAAAAGTTCAGAAGGAACTCAAGCACCTGGAACCTAAAGGCCACCTTGCTTAAGAATGCTTGGATTAACCAGGAGATCAAAGAAGGAATGAAACAATTCATGGAAGCCAATGAGAATAAAGACACTTTGGTCCAAAACATATGGGATATAGCAAAGGTGGTCCTAAGGGGGAAACACATAGCCATCCAAGATTTCCCTCAAAAAAATTGAAAAAAACAGAACACAGCAGCTTTTTCTACACCTTAAAGAACTGGAGAATCAACAACAAATCAAACCAACTCCACACATAAGAAGGGAAATCATCAGATTAGAGCTGAGATGGAAGGTAGAAACCAAACATATAGTAGAAAGTATCAATGAAACTAGAAGTTGGTTTTTTGAAGGAATCAATAAGATCAATAAGCCACTGGCCACACTAATCCAAAAGAATAAAGAGAAAGCCCAAATTTATAAAATTATGAATGAGAAGTGAGAGATCACAACAAAGACCAAGGAAGTGGAAACAATCATCAGAAGTTATTCTCAATAGTTTTATGCCAATAGCTTAGCAATCTTGATGAATTGGATGCATTCCTAGAAAACTATAAACTCACAAAATTAAACCAAGAAGAAATCGACAACTTGAATAGACCGATATATAGTAATGAGATAGAAGCAGTGATCAAAAAACCTTCCAAGGGGCGCCTGGGTGGCTCAGTGGGTTAAGCCGCTGCTCAGGTCATGATCTCAGAGTCCTGGGATCGAGTCCCGCATCAGTCTCTCTGCTCAGCGGAGAGCCTGCTTCCCTCTCTCTCTCTCTGCCTGCCTCTCCATCTACTTGTGATTTCTCTCTGTCAAATAAAACAAAAAACAAAAAACAAACAAACAAACAAACAAAAAAAAAAACCTTCCAAAAAACAAGAGCCCCGGACCTGATGGATTCCCTGGGGAATTCTACCAAACTTTCAAAGAATAAATGACATCTATTGTCCTGAAGCTGTTTCAAAAAATTGAAGCAGAAAGAAAACTTCCAGACACTTTCTATGAAGCGAGCATTACCCTGATTCCCAAACCAGGCAAAGAACCTACCAAAAAGGAGAATTCAAGACCAATATCACTGATGAATATGAATGCTAAGATTCTCAACAAGATCCTAGCAAACAGGATCCAACAGCACATTAAAAAGATTATCCACCAGGGCATCTGGGTGGCTCAGTAGGTTAAAGCCTCTACCTTCGACTCAGGTCATGATCTCAGGGTCTTTGGATCGAGCCCCACATCCAGCTCTCTGCTCAGCAGAGAGCCTGTTTCCCCTCTCTCTCTGCCTGCCTCTCTGCCTACTTGTGATCTCTGTCAGTCAAATAAATAAATAAATAATAATAAAAAAAAGATTATCCACCATGACCAAGTGGGATTCATCCCTGGGCTACAAGGATGGTTCAACATTCACATATCAACCAATGTGATTGAACAAATTAATATGAGAAGAGAGAAGAACCACATGGTCCTCTCAATTGATGCAGAAAAAGCATTTCACAAAATCCAGCATCCATTCCTGATTAAAACGCTTCAAAATATAGGGATAGAGGGAACATTCCTGAACTTCAACAAATCTATCTATGAAAGACACACAGTAAATATCATCCTCACAGGGAAAAATCTTGCAGCCTTCCTGTTGAGATCAAGAACAAGACAAGGATGCCCACTTTCACCACTCTTGTTCAACATAGTATTATAAGTTCTAGCAAAAGCAATCAGACAACAAAGAGAAATTAAAGATCTCCAAATTGGCAATGATGAAGTCAAACTCTCTCTCTTCACAGATGACATGATTCTTTATATGGAAAACCCAAAAGACTCCACCCCCAAACAACTAGGACTCATACAGCAATTCAGCAACATGGCAATATACAAAGTCATTGTGCAGAAATCAGTGGCTTTAATATACACTAACAATGAAAATAAAGAAAGGGAAATTAGAGAATCGATTCCATTTACTATAGCACCAAGAACCATAAGATACCTTGGAATAAACCTAACCAAAGAGGTAAAGGATCTGTACTTGAGGAACTACAGAACACTCATGAAGGAAATTGAGTTAGACACAATAAGATGGAAGACCATTCCATGCACTTGGATCAGAATAATAAACATTGTTAAAATATCAATAATGCCTAGAAAATTCTATACTTTTAAGGCCATTCTGATTATTAGTCAACCAGTATTCTTCAAAGAGCTGGAGCAAATAATCCAGAAATTTGTATGGAATCAGAAGAGACCCTGAATCACTAAGGAAATGCTGAAAAACAAAAATAAAACTGGGGGCATCACGTTACCTGGTTTCAAGCTTTATTACAAAGCTGTGGTGACCAAGACAGCATAAAAACAGACACATAGTCCAGTGGAACAGAATGGAGAGCCCAGATATGGACCCACAACTCTATGGCCAAATAATCTTCGACAAAACATGAAAAAATATACAGTGGAAAAAAGACAGTCTCTTCAATAAATGGTGCTGGGAAAACTGGTCAGCTATATGTAGAAGAATGAAACTCGACCATTCTCTTACACCGTACACAAAGATATACTCAAAATGGATAAAAGACCTCAATGTGAGACAAGAATTCATCAGAATCCTAGAATAGAACATAGGCAGTAATCTCTTCTACATCAGCCACAGCAACTTCTTTCAAGATATGTCTCCAAAGGCAAAGGAAACAAAAGCGAAAATAAACTTTTGAGACTTCATCAAAATAAAAAGCTTCTGCTCAGCAAAGGAAACCGTCAAGAAAACAAAGAGGCAACCCACGGAATGGGAGAAGATATTTGCAAATGACAGTACAGACAAAAGGTTGATATCCAGGATCTATAATGATCTCCTCAAACTCAACACACACAAAACAGGCAATCATATCAAGAAATGGGCAGAAGATATGAACAGACACTTCTCCAATGAAGACATACAAATGGCTATCAGACACATGAAAAAATGTTCATCATCACTAGCCATCAGGGGGATTCAAATTAAAACCACATTGAGATATCAACTTACACCAGTTAGAATGGCCAAAATTAACAAGACAGGAAAGAACATGTGTTGGAGGGGATGTGGAGAAAGGTGAACCATCTTACACTGTTGGTGGGAATGCAGGTTGGTGCATCCTCTTTGGAGAACAGTGTGAACATGCCTCACGAAATTAAAAATAGAACTTCCCTATGACCCTGCTATTGCACTACTGGGTATTTACCCCAAAGATACAGATGCAGTGAAAAGAAGGGCCATCTGTACCCCAATGTTTAGAGCAGCAATGGCCACGGTCACCAAACTGTTGAAAGAACCGAGATGCCCTTCAACAGATGAATGGATAAGGAAGATGTGGTCCATATACACTATGGAGTATTATGCCTCCATCAGAAAGGGTGAATACCCAACTTTTGTAGCAACATGGTCGGGACTGGAAGAGATGATGCTGAGTGAAATAAGTCAAGCAGAGAGAGTCAATTATCACATGGTCTCACTTATTTGTGGAGCATAACAAATAGCATGGAGGACATGGGGAGTTAGAGAGGAGAGGGCATTTGGGGGGAATTGGAAGGGGAGGTGAATCATGAGAGACTATGAACTCAGAAAAACAATCTGAGGGGTTTGAAGTGTTGGGGGGTGGGAGGTTGGGGTACCAGGTGGTGGGTATTATAGAGGGCACGTATTGCATGGAACACTGGGTGTGGAGAAAAAATAATGAATACTGTTATGCTGAAAATAAATAAATTTAATTTAAAAAATGATCCCCTAAATTAACATATTCATTTCAATATGGCTCTTTATTTTGATTAACATTTGACTTTTGAACTTGGATTTTCCCATGTTGGGGGCATAAATATTTACAATTGTTAATTATTTTTGGTGGATAGGCCCTTTAAGAATGATATAGTGTCCTTCTGTATCTCCGACTACAGTCTTTAGCGTAAAATCCAATTTATATGATATGAGAATCACTACCGCAGCTTTCTTTTTTTTTGTTTTTTTAAAGATTTTGTTTATTTATTTGAGAGAGAGACAGAGAGAGAGATCATGAGAGGGTAGAAGGTCAGAGGGTGAAGCAGACTCCCCGTGGAGCTGGAGCCCGATGTGGGACTCGATCCCGGGACTCTGGGATCATGACCTGAGCTGAAGGCAGTCGCTCAACCAACTGAGCCACCCAGGTGCCCCAGTACCGCAGCTTTCTTTTGAGACACCTTGGCTTGAAAGATTGTTCTTCATTTCTTCACTTTTAGTCTGGATGTATCTTTAGGTTCCAAATGTAGACAGCATATGGACAGGTCCTATCATTTTATCTAGTCTGTACCCTTTGCAGTTTTATGGGAGCCATTCAGTCTTACACCTTGAGAGTGATTATTGAAAAATAATCTTTTATTGACATCATGTAGCCTGTGAAGTCTTTTTTTCTATAGATTGTCTTTGTAAATTTCTATTCTATGTCACTCTTTTGTTCCTTCTTCTTTTATAGAGCCCCAGCAAGGTCATTTAAATCCTGCCAGTCTTGAAAGCTCTTTCTCTCTCCATTCATTCTGAATGTCAGCCTTGCTGGGTAAAGTATTCTTGTCTGCATGTTCCTCTCAGTTAGTGCCATGAATATATCTTGCCACACCTTTCTTGCTTGTTAGATTTCTGTAAAAGGTCTGATGTTATTCTGATGGTCCTTCCTCTGGACATAAAATTCTTCCCCCAGATGTCCTTAAAAACTCCTGTCTATAATTATGATTATTGAATTTCATGATTAAGTAACTGGTGATCTTTCTAGACTTGTTGATATTAGGGGATATCCTTTCTGCCTCTAGGATAGGAACACTTTTTCCAACCCCCTCCCCAATTGGGGAAAATTTCATCCAGAATTTCTTCAACAATATCTTCTAGTCTTCACTATTTCTCCATCCCATAAGAAATTCCAATAATCCTGATACTGGAACGTTCCATGGGGTCATTTATTTCCCTAAATCTGTTTGCATGGTTTCTATGTTGTTTGTTGCAGACCTCCTCCTGATCCTTCTTTTCTATCAGTTTGTTTTCTACATCACTTATTTTATCATCTGCCCCAGCTACCCTATGTGTTAAAGTATTTTGATTATATTGGATTTGATTGATATGATTTTTTAAAAAATTGTATTTATTTATTTGATGGAGAGATAGAGAGCACAAGTAGGTCAAGAGGCAGGCAGAGGGAGAGGGGGAAGCAAGCTCTCTGCAAAGCAAAGTTACTGACTTGGGTTTCAATCTCTGTTGATCATGTTTATCATGTTGATCATTCAATCCCTGTTGATAATGACCTGAACCGAAGTCAGAGGCCTATCCCACTGAGCCACCCAGGCTCCCCACTGATACTATTTTTTAAATACTGCCAAATCAGCCCTCACTTCTGTCTATACAGTTTCTGCATTTTCAATAATGGATTTCTCCGACCTAACCATTGCCTGGATAATTGTTACTCTGAAATCCCTTCCTGACATATTGTTTATGTGCATATTGAATAGTTCTGTGGCAGAGGTCATAGTCTCTGAAATTTTCCTCTCTTAATTGTTCCTCCTCTTAGTTATTTTAGTGATAGGTGGTTAAGGGTATTTATACCCGAAAATATCAACCACATTCCAGTCAAGGTGTACTTGGGAACATTTTGAAGCAATCAGAAGTCACCACAAAAATAGAGAGAGAGAGAGGGAGAGAGAGAGAGAGAGAGAGAGAAGGAGGAGAGAAAGAAAAAAAGAAAAAAAAAGAAATAACCAGCAAAATTGAGCCCAAAATTAAGTCTTGTTATGTACATAAAGAAAAAAAAAAGACAAGAAGACTGACAAAATTAAATGAAAATAAAAAAGAAAAACCCAGCCACAATTAACCCAAGAGTAAGATTTATACAGTACAAAAACAAACAAACAGGAAAAACAAATGTACAGAAACAGTGACAGGAGAATAAGATGGGAAGGTGTTTATAAACCCTCAATGTGAGTGTGGAAGGTTATTTCAGGTCTTACAGAGTGTATATTGTATTTCTTGAAGGACTCAACATTCCAGTGATACACAAAAATTAAAACTGGTTTAAATGTTGGGGTAGTATTCAATGGCAAAAAAGATTACTTTGAACTTTATATATATAGAGAGAAATAGAAGAAACATAAGTACATGTATGAAAAAAGTTCAACTTTAAATTTATTCTGTAATACGTTGTATTAAACATCTAGTTGTAATGCTAAGTAGGTTAAAAAGTAAAAGAAGAATAGAGAGAATTAATTAAAAAAAAAGTTGTTTGTATGAAAGATACAGGTGTGAATGCTATACCAGGAATGTAAGATATTGTTTTCCCCTAATGTTGGGGTTTTACAGTTTTATGGGGACCCTGTGATTTTTGTCCTCTTGCTCTTTGGCTTGTCTTCTTGGGGAGTGGCCTTCTGCACTGTCTTTCAGTCAATCTTGCCGGGCTGAGTCACACAGCCCCCTATAAATGGGCTGGGTTTTGTGGAAACATATTTTTCAGGCTTTTGTTCTCTGGAGGTTTTTGTTCTTTCATGACATTTTGGGGCTTTTCAGAGTAAAAATGAAAAGAACACTGTCTGCCCTGGAACTCCACCTCAGAGAGAAGCCTTAGTCTCTTCCCCTCTGAATGGTCCAGAACACACAAACTCCAGCTCTGCAAACTCTGATGAATACTACAAACTCCTACAAGCATTGTGCACCACAGCCACTCTCTCAGTGATTGCTTGAGTTCCCTGATTGTTTCTGCACCCTTGTGCCACTAAATCCGGGAGTGATATTTATCTGGCAGGCCTGTTCCTGGTGCCTACGTTGCTGGGACGGCTCTCTGTAGTCCATACCCACAGACTAGTGGCAGCACATGTTGTGGAAGGCGGCAGTGCAGATTGTAGAAGGCTGCAGTACCAGAGACCTCTGGCAGGAGTCTGCACCAGGTTGTCTTAGGTGCGGGCAGGGGTGTGCACAGCCCCTGCATTGGTGCAAGTAGCAGAAAGCTGTGGGCTCAAGGAAAACCAACAGGAGTCCTGGATGAACACTCTCAGGCATGGTGGGCACTGGCTGTGACCACCGTGGGACCATGGGCTTAGGTCTATGCCTGTGGCTGCCCAATTCCACCAATAGCCCCTTAGGACTGTTATTTTTTAGTGCTTTAACTTGACTCCAAGCTATTGCTGGCATTCAAGCACAGAGATCATTTGTATTGGAGTATTTACTTTCCAATGAGTCACTTCTGGTGGCTCCCTTATCCTTCTGATATCTCCTCCAATATCAGTTGAGTGCTCTCACTTCACTAAACCTCTCCACTGATAATCTCCTGCCCCTGTAGAGATCCAGAAGTATATAATATTACATCTCAGGCTGACTTCATGGGTGTCCAGAGTGTTCTGATAGATATTTAGGTCTATTCAGGGAACCTGTTGAAACAAGGTCTTCTACTTCTCTGCTATCTTGCCCTTCCCTCCTTAACTTTTATTTTTTGACATATATGTGTTATAGATTTATGCCTTATACCAGCCCATTTTTCACTCTATTCAACTTTATCTTGCTATATATCTAACTTCTGACTTCTTCATAATTTTGGGATACCGTGACTTCTACCAAAGATCAAGCAGGAACTGGCAGATCACCCTGCTGTTTCCACTCTGAGATATTATAATTTCTCTCCTCTCTCCCCTATTTTTTCCCTGTTCCTTTGTTCTTTATTTTTTATTGTATCGGATCATATTGATTTAATGGTGTATTGATGGTTGCTTTTGATCACTTTGGATTTTTTCATGTGTGCATTTCACTTGGGTTGTGGTTGATATTTTGCATTCTGTATATTCCTTCAACCATCTCTCAACAGAATGACAGGGGGGAAGCACATCCAAACAAGAAAATAACTAGAGACAGTGGTCTCGGCCACAGATCTAATAGGTATGTATATAAGCCATATATTAGAGATAGACTTTAGGGTAGCAATTCTGAAGTCAATAGCTATGCTTTAAAAAAAAAAAAAGAATTAGGGACAACATAAAATCTAGAAGGGCAGAAATGAGACCTAATTAGGATGACATTGAAAATGTTATGAATGAGATGCACTTTAAACTGGAAACTCAAACAACCAGGGTAAAAAAAGGAAGAAGAATGAATTAGTGAGCTGGAAGATAAGCTGATGGAAAAAAGGAAGCTGAGGAGGATAGGGACAAATAGCTAGAAGCTCATGAGAACAAACTTAAAGAAAACAATTATGCCATAAAATGGTCCAATTTCAGAATTACTGGGATCCATGTGATAAAGAAGAGAGAGACTAGAAGTTAAATTTGAGAAAATCATAGCAGAGAAATTTCCTAAGTTGGGGAAGGAAATAAGCATTCATGTTCATGAGGCAGAGAGGACTCCTCCAAACTTCAATATATATAGACCAATGCCCTGGCATATAATAGCGAAACTTGCAAATTTTAGTGCCAAAGAACAATGTGAGGAACATTAAAATAACATTAGACCTGTCCACAGAGACCTAACAAGCCAGAAAGGGTCGGCAAGGCATATTCATTGTACTATAAGAGAAGAACATGCATCCAAAATATGTTATTCATCAAGGCTGCCTTTCAGAATGGAATAAGATACAAGTACCCCAGAAACTGAAATAATTTGTTTACACCAAGCCATTCGTGCAAGAAATATTAAGGGGGGATCTATGAAAGACAAAAGACCCCAAGAGTAATACAGACCAGATATTTACAGAAGCAATCTATAGAAACAAGGACTTCGCAGGCAACATGGTGGCAATAAAATTATATCTTTCAAAAAAATTCATATCTTTCAATAGTTACTGAATGTGTGAACAGGCTACATGCTCCCATGAAACATCATAGGATTTCCAATATGTATAAAATGACAGGACCCCTCCATATGCACTCATTTTGAACCTAAAGTCACCTCCAAACTAAAAATAAGAGGATGGAGAACTATTTTTCACTCCAAAGGACTTTAAAAGAAAGCTGGGATAGCAATTCTCATATCAGACAAGTTAGATTTTAAACCAAAACTGCAGTAAGAGGTGTAGAGTGATACAATATCATACCTCAAGGGTCTATCCAACAACAAAATCTTGCAATTGTAAATATCTATGTCCCCAACATGGGAGCAGCCAACTACATCAGCCAACTGTTAAACAAAATAAAGAATCCTATTCATAATAATACATGAATAGGCAGAGACCTCAACACCCAACTTACAGAAATAGATCATCTAAGTAGAAAATTGTTCAAAAAGAAGCAAGAGCTTTGAATGATAACCTGGAACAGTTAGACTTCAAAGATATAAACAGAACATGCATTCCTAAAACCACAGAATGTCATTGTTGAATGCCAATATAACTTTCTCCAAAACAGATTTCATACTGGTTGATCACAGCTTTGTAGTAAACCTTGAATGATGCAATAAGATGTCCCTAACTTTGTTTTATTTTTCAGCATTTTGTTGGAGATTCAGGGTCTAATTCCACATACATTTTAGGATTGCTTGTTCCAGTACTTCAAAAAGTGCCGATTGTATTTTGATGAGTATTGGTTTAAAAATATAGATTGCTCTGGGTAGCATAGACATTTTATCTATGTTTATTCTTCTGATCCAAGAGCATGGAATGTTTTTCCATCTTTTTGTGTCTTCTTTAATTTATTTCATGATTGTTACATAGTTCCTCAAGTATAGATCCTTTACCTCTTTCGTTAGGTTTATTCCAAGGTATCACAAATTGTGATCATTAAGACAGTATGGTACTGGCATGCAGACAGAAGCATAGACCAATTGAGGAATGTAGAGACCCTAAATATGGACGCTTTACTCTATGGTCAACTAATCTTTGACAGGGTAGGAAAAAAATCCAGTGGAAAAAAGACAGCCTCCTCAATAAATGGTGCTTGGAAAATTGGGCCACCATGTTCAGAAGAGTGAAACTCAGCCATTCTCTTTCACCATACACAAAGATAAACTCAAAAATGGATGAAAGATCTCAATGTGAGACAGGAATCCATCAAAATCCTGGAGGAGAACATAGGCAGTAATGTCTTCAACATCAGCCACAGAAACTTCTTTCAAAATATGTCTCCAAAGGTTAAGGAAACAAAGGCAAAAATGAACTTTTAGGACTTCATCAAGTTCAAAACTTCTGCAAAGCGAAGGAAACAGTCAATAAAAGAAAGAGCCAGCCCAGAGTATGAGAGAAGATATTCATAAATGACACTACAAAGGGCTGATATCCAAGATCTATAAAGAAGTCCTCAAACTCAACACACACAATACAGATCATCATGTCAAAAAATGAGCAGAAGACACGAAGAGTTACCACTCCAAAGAAGACATACAAATGGATAATAGACAGATGAAAAAATGTTAATCATCATTAGCTACGAGGGAGATTCATAACAATACAGATATGTTCAGAGAACTTGAGCAGAGTCAGGGAGCTGCAATAAAATTTTAGAGAAAGTTATCAGGAAAGGAGTCACTTTAAAGCATTTGAATATTGAGCAAGAAAGGAGAAATCCGCTTCACTTGAATTTTAGATGGCACTAAATATTCATTGTAGATCTCTTGGGGGAAAAGAAGCAGATATGAAGTCCTGGCATCAAAACAAAACAAATGAACAAACAAAAAGTATATATATCTACAGCTTGACCTTACAAACACTATAGTTGCAGAAATATTAGGGCTTAATTATAAAAGAAAAAAAATTACCTAAGGGGCATAAAATACAGTCAAGAATGGGACTTCATCAAGTTCATCAGATCCAAGAATGGATCTGTAATTTATGCATTGACATTGAATTATAATGCATACTACACAAGTACAAAACCTGATGTTGGTAATTACTAAATTTACACAGGAAAATAAAATATATGTATCTTAATAAAGTCACAGAAATATATTAACCATACCAATTACAAATTTACTCAAAATATTTTGGAGAGGGATGTTTTTGTGTCATCATTATTTTAATTATGACTTAAAAAAAATATATGTTTTTTTTAGATCTGCAATGTGTCCTGAATAAATCATATAGAACTAAAATAATGAATTAATAAGAGATTATTTTTCTGTACTTAATATGTGTCTCTCTTTAGGGAAAATTAAATTAACATCCCATGGAAAATCAACAGATTTCTTCTTTTGAGGGTTATTCTTACCATTAAGAATTTGCCTGTTTTTCTTCAATTTCAGTTTTCTTATTTTCATAATGGCTCTCTTTGCTAACCTATCCATGATCATCCTCTTCCTTCTGGACACCCATCTCCACACACCCATGTATTTTCTACTTAGCTGCCTCATGAACTTGAACTACATCTCCAATATTTTACACATCATTGTAGATTTTGGGGGAAAAAGAAGCAGGTACTAAATCTTGGCATCAAAACAACCAAATGATCAAACCAAAAGGATATATATCAGGGGGAGACAAGATGGCGTGGAAGTAGGAGGAGGTGCCTTTTCAACCTGTACCCTAAAGTGAGCTGATTACCTTCCAAAGAACTCTGATAACCCATTAAATCAGCCTGAGATCAGAATTATACACGTCTGAGGGCGCCTGGGTGGTTCAGTGTGTTAAAGCCTCTGCCTTCAGCTCAGGTCATGATTCCAGGGTCCTGGGATCGAGCCCCGCATCAGGCTCTCTGCTCACCAGGGAACCTGCTTCCTCCTCTCTCTCCGCCTGCCTCTCTGACTATTTGAGATCTCTGTCTGTCAAATAAATGAATAAAATCTTAAAAAAAAAAAAAGAATTATACACGTCTGGATCTCTACAGGGGCAGAATTCGCCAGTGGGCAGGTAAAGCGGAGTGGGAATGGCGGACTGATAACAGAAGATAAAGAAAAGGGGTAGGGAGCCACAAGAGGCGACCTGTTGGAAAATAATTCCCCTAATACGAGAGTACCCTGCATCTGGGGACCAGCATTAACTTGGAGACTGGTTGAAAGCACTCAAAAAGAGCAAAGGATCATGGGGCGGGGTGGAATTGTGGTAATCGGGGCAGCTAGGGACATGGGATTAAGTCCCTGGACCCAGGACAGCCTCCCCTGGTGCTGAGCCAGAGAGAGTGCAGCAGAGAAACCAGGTCTTGGTCCCTGAGCTGCCAGCGTGCCCAAGATTGCATGGGGTCCAGCTCCTATGAGGGACTGGGAACCTCCTCAGATGGCAAAACACTGAGCCGTGCTACAGAGCCTGAGACACGGGTGCCCCTCACCCTCCCCAGAAAGAGGTGCACGAAGGCCCACCCAGCTCTCTTAGACCAGCGCCATTGTTTCAGAGCCTGAGATGCACGTGCGCCCCAAAACTCTCCCCTGAGAGAGGTGCACAAAGACCCAGCCTGGTGCTCTCAGACCCGCGCCCTGGTCTCAGAGCCTGGAATGCTCATGTGCCACCCACAGCCTCACCTGAGAGAGGTGCGCACAAGCTCAGCGCTCTTAGACCCAGAAAGACCAGGTAGTCCAAGTCCGCACCAGCGGGAAAATCTCAGTGTGCAATTGCAGCTTGTAACCTCTCTGGTAGTCTGGAGCTGCCAAGAGAGCCACCGCTACAATGGTTTTGGGTACAAGCAGAAGACCCTGCATCCCCAGGGACCACGGCTCGGAACCTCCTCTGCCAGTGGCCAAGGGGGGGGGAGGAATTTAGATGGGCTCTGCAGCACCCTCAGGAGTGCAGACAGAGGCTTTTCTCTGAGAGACAGCTCAGGGTGCAGTTTGCTTTCCTTGAAACCTACAAAAACCATCAAAAGCAGTCAAGGCGATAAAGAGAAAAAAAAGTGAACAAATATAAAAACCTCCAGAGAACAAAAGCCTGAAAAAACCGGTTTCCTCAGAGCCCACCCCCTTGAGGGGGGCGGGAGGACTTAACTCAGGGAACATCATTAACTGAAAAACCACGTGGCAGGCCCCTCCCCAAGAAAACCAAACAGGAAAGAAGAAAATAATAATAATAATAATAAAAAAAAAGACTACAAGAGAGCAACCATCACTACTTCATAGGACAACATTTATTTTTAATTCATTCCCACTATTCTGATTCATTTTTTTATATGGATTATTTTTTAACCTATTTACCATCATAGTGAGATGTCCAGTACATCAAATTCCATATAATCTTCTAACCTAAACTTTTTGATACATACACCTGTGTTTTCCTTTTGTACTTCTCTTTTTTAAATTTCATTTTTTTAATATTAGTTTAGTTTATTCTACTTTATTCCTTTTATTATTTTTATTTTCTAATATTCATACAGAGTTAAACTTCAAAGTAATTTCCATTCCCCAATTAATACTACCCCTATAGGTAAACCAATTTTTAATCCCCCTTTATCTTAGGAAAGTTGAGTCGTTTAACAAAGATATAAAGATACATCCAGGAAGAATCAAAACCATCTTCCACATGCACACTGAGAATTTATAACCACTCTCCCATCTTTTTCTTCTGACAGTGTTTCTGTGTTTTTGTGTTTGTCCTGATAATATATAAATCTTACACTTGGGGTTCTTTTTGACAAGGTTTTTCCTTTATTTGCATATATATATTTTTTTCTCTTGTCCTATACATTTATCAGTCTTTTTGTTTGTCTGTTTTTGTTTGTATACTTCATAAATCTTATCTTGGAGCCCATTTGGGCTGAACCTTTTCTTCTATCTTCCCTTTCTTTCCTGTCTCTCTCTCTTTCTTCTTCTTCTTTTCTTTTTCTCTTGGTTGTATGGGGAATCCTGATTGCTCAGAAGTGTTCCAGGGTGCACCTTGACTGCACCACGGTTACTACATCCAGCTACATCCATTCATTCATCTCTCAACTCAAAAAAGAAATAATACCTATTCTCCCAAAATTGCTCCAAAAATAGAAGCAGAAGGAAAACTTCCATACTCTTTCTATGATTCCAACATTCCCTTCATCTCCAAGCCAGCCAAAGAACCCATCAGAAAGAAGAATTTTGGACCAATATCCCTGATGAATATGGATGCCAAGATTCTCAACAAGATCTTAGCTAATAGGATTCATCAGTACATTAAAAATATTATCCACCATGAACAGGTGAGATTTATCCCTGGGATGCAAGGTGGTTCAACATTCTCAAAACAATCAGTGTGATGGAACACATCAATAAGAAAAGAGAGAAGAAACACATGGTACTCTCAGTTGATGGAGAAAAAGGATTTGACATGATACAGCATCATTCTTTTATGATTAGAAATCTTCAAGGTATATGGATGGAGGGAACATTCCTCAACTTCATAAAATCTATCTATGAAAAAACCACAGTGAATATCATTCTTACTTTGGAAAAGCTAAAAGCCTTCCCATTGAAATCAGGAACATGACAAGGATATTCACTCTTGCCACTGTTGTTCAACACTAATAGAAGTCCTAGGAACAGCAATCAGACAAGAAAAAGAAATAAAAGGTATTCAAATTGACAGAGAAGAAGTGAAACTCTCTGTCCTTACAGGTGACATGATCCTTTATATGGAAAACCCAAAAGACTCCACTCTCAAATTACTAGAACTCATACAACAATTCGGTAATGTGGCAGGATACAAAATTAATGCATGGGAAATCTGTTGCTTTCTTATACACTAATGAAAATATAGAAAGGGAAATTAGAAAATTGATTCCTTTTACAGTAGCACCAATAACCATAAGATGCCTTGGAATAAACCTAACCAAAGATGTAAACAATCTATACTCAATGAGATACTGAACACTCGTGAAAGAAACTGAAGAGAACACAAAAAGATGGAAAAACATTCCATGCTTATGGATAGGAAAAATAAACATTGTTAAAATGTCTATGTTTCTCATATGATTCTATATTTTCAGTGCTATCCCAATCAAAATTCTACTGGCACCTATCAGAGTGTTGGAACAAATCATCTTAAAATTTGTAGGTAACCAGAAAAATACCCTGAATTGCTAAGGAAGTGTTGAGAATTAAAACAAAGCTGAGGGCATCATGTTGCCTGATTTAAGGCTTTACTACAAAGCTTTGATCACCAAGACAGTATGGTACTGGCTCAAAAAAATCAGACACATAAATCAATGGAACACAGTAGAGAGCCTAGACATGGACACTTACCTCTGTGGTCAAATGATCTTCAGCAAAGCAGGAAAAAATACACAGTGGTAAAAAGACTGTCTCTTCAATAAACCGTGCTGGGTAATTGGACAGCTCTGCATTAGAATGAAACTCGACCATTATCTTACAGCATACACAAAGTTAAATTCAACAATGGATGAAAGACCTCAATGTGAGACAGGAATCCCTCAAAATCTTAGAGGACAGCATAGGCAGTAACCTTTTTCACATCAGCCACAGCAACTTTCTTTTTAAAGATTTATTTATTTATTTGACAGAGAGAGATCACAAGTAGGCAGAGAGGCAGGCAGAGAGAGAGGGAGAGGGAAGCAGGCTCTCCACTGAGCAGAGAGCCAGATGCAAGACTCGATCCCAGGACACTGAGATCCTGACCTGAGCCAAAGGCAGTGGCTTAACCCACTGAGCCACCCAGATGCCCCAGCCACAGCAACTTCTTTCAAGGCACATCTCCAAAGGCAAAGTAAAGAAAGGTGAAAGTAAACTTTTGGGACTTCATCAAGATCAAATCTTCTGCACTGCAATGGAAACAATGAACAAATCAAGGAGTTAACTCATGGAATGGTATGATATTCTCAAATGACATTACAGACAAAGGACTAATATCTAAGATTTACAAAGAACTTCTAGGGGTGCCTAGGTGGCTCAGTGGGTTAAGCCTCTGACTTTGGCTCAGGTAGTGATCCCAGGGTCCTGGGATAGAGCCCTGCATCAGGCTTTCTGCTCAGCGGGGAGCCTGCTTCCTCCTCCCTCTCTCTACCTGCCTCTCTGCCTACTTGTGATCTCTTTATGTCAAATAAATAAATAAAATATTTAAAAAATCATCAAATTCAACACCCAAAAAACAGATAATCATGTTTAAAAAATGGACAGAAGACATGAACAGACACTTCTCTAATGAAGACACAGAAATTGCTAACAGACACATGAATAAAATGTACAATATCAGTCACCATCAGGGAAATTAAAATCAAAACCTCATTGAGATACCACCTTACACCAGTTAGAATGACAAAGATCAACAATACTGGAAACAACAAATGTTGGGGAGGATGTGGAGAATGTGGCACCCTCCTACACTTTTGGTGGGAATGCAAGTTGGTGTAGCCACTTTAGAAAACAGTGTGGGGATTTCTCAAAAAAATTAAAAATAGAGTTACCCTATGACCTGACAATTGCACTACTGGGTATTTATAACAAAGATACAGATGTAGTGAAATGAAGGGTCATATGCATCCCAATGTTCATAGCAACAGTATCCACAATTGCCAAACTGTGAAAAGAGCCAAGATGCCCTTCAACAGATGAATGGATAAAGAAGATATATAGAGTGGAGTATTACATCTCCTTGATAAAGAATGAGTACCCAACTTTTATATCGACATAGACAGGCCTGGAGATTATTCTGAGATAAATAAGTCAAACAGAGAAAGTAAATTACCATATGGTTTCACTTACTTGAGGAACATAAGGAATAACATGGAGGACCTTAGGAGAAAGAAAGGAAAATTGATTCAGAGGAAACTGGAAGGGAGATAAATGATGAGAGACTGTATGGGAGGAAATGGGGGGATGGGGTGGATATTAATAAGGGCACATATTACATAGAGCAAAGGGTGTTGTACATAAACAGTACATCTTGAAACACTGCATCATAAAGTAATGATGTATTTTATGGTGAATAACATAACATAATTTTAAAAAAATCTGTCTTCAGCTCAGGTCAGGTTATGATTCCAGCATCCTGGGATAGAGCCCATTGGGGAAGTCCATCAGCTTCATTTTTCCCTCTGTCCACTGCTTGCAGTGCTTTTGCTTTCCCTCTCCCTCTGTCAGATAAATAAAATATTTTTTAAAAATAAAAAAGACATGGGCGCCTGGGTGGCTCAGTGGGTTAAGCCGCTGCCTTCGGCTCAGGTCATGATCTCAGGGTCCTGGGATCGAGTCCTGCATCAGGCTCTCTGCTCAGCAGGGAGCCTGCTTCCCTCTCTCACTCTCTGCCTGCCTCTCCATCTACTTGTGATTTCTCTCTGTCAAATAAATAAATAAAATATTTTTAAAAAAATAAAAAATTAAAAATTAAAAAAAGACATGGGGTGCCTGGGTGGCTCAGTGGTTAAGCTGCTACCTCTGGCTCAGGTCATGATCTCAGGGTCCTGGGATAGAGCCCCGCATCAGGCTCTCTGCTCGGCAGGGAGCCTGTTTCGTCCTCTCTCTCTGCCTGCTTATTATCTCTCTCTGTCAAATAAATAAATAAAATCTTTAAAAAAATTAAAAAAAAATAAAAAAGACATAAAAGGCATCCAAATAGGCAATGGTGAAATAAAACTTTCATTAGCTGTAGACGGTATAATACTCTATATAGAAAACCTGAAAATCTTCACCAAGAAATTGACAGACCTGATACCCAAACTGAGTAAAGTCAAAGAATAAAAAAATAAAAGTATGGGAATCTGTTACATTGTTATATACTGATAATGTAGAAGCAGAAAGAGAAATCAAGGGATCAATCTACTTACAATTTTACTAAAAACCATAGGATACCTAGGAATAAACCTAACCAAAGAGGTAAGAGACTTCTATTCTGAGATGAAATAGTGATGTAAGAAATCAAAGATAACACAAATAAATGAAGAAAAAAATCCCGTATTCATGGATTGGAAGAACAAATATTGTGAAAATGTCTATATTACCCAAAGCAATCTATATATTCAATGCAATCCTTATCAAAATATCAATAACATTTTCCATCATGCTAGAACAAATAATCTCAAAATTTGTATGAAACCAGAAAAGTCCCCAAATAGACAAAGCAACTGTGAAAACTATAAACAAAGGTAAAGGCATCACAATCCCAGTTTTAAACTCCTAATGCAAAGCTATAGTGATCGAGACAGTATGGTAATGGCACAAAAACACAGACACACTGGTCAATGGAACAGAACAGAAAATCCAGAAATAAACCCATGACTGTATGGTCAGTTAATATTTGACAAAGAGGGAAAGAATATTCAAAGGGAAAATGTCTTAGGAAACAGTGTTGGGGAAACATAGCAACAACTTATAAAATAATGAAACTGCTTCACTCTTCCCTACACAAAAATAAATTCAAAATGGATTAAATGTTTAAATACAAGAAAAAAAAATCTTTAAAGAGAAGAGATCACAGTTTGTAACCTCTTTGATATTGTCCATAACAAATTTACTTCTAGGTATGTCTTCTGATGAAAGGGACACCAAATCAATAAGTAAACTATTGGTACTTCATCAAAATTAAAAGCTTCTGCACAACAAAGGCAACAGTCAACACACCTAAAAGGTAACCTAAAAAATGAGGAAAGATATTTGCAAGTGACATATTTGATAAAATGTTAGTATCTGAAATATATAAAGAATTTACCAAGTTCAACATCCAAACAACAAATAACTCAATTAAAAATGACATATTTGGGGGCGCCTGGGTGGCTCAGTGGGTTAAGCCGCTGCCTTTGGCACAGGTCATGATCTCAGGGTCCTGGGATCGAGTCCCGCATTGGGCTCTCTGCTCAGCAGGGAGCCTGCTTCCCTCTATCTCTCTCTCTGTCTGCTTCTTTGTCTACTTGTGATTTCTCTCTGTCAAAAAAATAAATAAAATCTTTAAAAAATGACATATTTGGTAAAAGTTTAGTATCCAAAATATATAAAGAATTTTTAAAGCTCGGAGGAGGAGTCAAGATGGTGGAGAAGTAACAGGCTGAGACTATTTCAGCTAGCCGCAGATCAGCTAGATAGCTTATCTAAAGATTGCAAACAACTGAAAATCCATCGGAGATCGAAGAGAAGAAGAACAGCAATTCTGGAAACAGAAAATCAACCACTTTCTGAAAGGACAAAATGACAAGACGGAAAAATTCAACACAAAAAAAAGAACAAGAGGCAGTACCGAAGGCTAGGGACCTAATCAATACAGACATTGGTAATATGTCAGATCTAGAGTTCAGAATGACAATTCTCAAGGTTCTAGCCGGGCTCGAAAAAGGCATGGAAGATATTAGAGAAACCCTCTCGAGAGATATAAAAGCCCTTTCTGGAGAAATAAAAGAACTAAAATCTAACCAAGTTGAAATCAAAAAAGCTATTAATGAGGTTTAATAAAAAATGGAGGCTCTCACTGCTAGGATAAATGAGGCAGAAGAAAGAATTAGTGATATAGAAGACCAAATGACAGAAAATAAGCTGAGCAAAAGAGGGACAAACAGCTACTGGAACACGAGGGGAGAATTCGAGAGATAAGTGACACCATAAGACGAAACAACATTAGAATAATTGGGATTCCAGAAGAAGAAGAAAGAGAGAGGGGAGCAGAAGGTATACTAGAGAGAATTATTGGGGAGAATTTCCCCAATATGGCAAAGGGAACAAGCATCAAAATTCAGGAGGTTCGGAGAACACCCCTCAAAATCAATAAGAATAGGCCCACACCCCGTCACCTAATAGTAAAATTTACAAGTCTCAGTGACAAAGAGAAAATCCTGAAAGCAGCCCGGGAAAAGAAATCTGTAACATACAATGGTAAAAATATTAGATTGGCAGCTGACTTATCCACAGAGACCTGGCAGGCCAGAAAGAGCTGGCATGATATTTTCAGAACACTAAACGAGAAAAACATGCAGCCCAGAATACTATATCCAGGTAGGCTATCATTGAAAATAGAAGGAGAGATTAAAACCTTCCAGGACAAACAAAAACTTAAAGAATTTGCAAACACCAAACCAGCTCTACAGGAAATATTGAAAGAGGTCCTCTAAGCAAAGAGAGAGCCTACAAGTGGTAGATCAGAAAGGAATGGAGACCATATACAGTAACAGTCACCTTACAGGCAAAACAATGGCACTAAATTCATACCTCTCAATATTTACCCTGAATGTTAATGGGCTAAATGCCCCTGTCAAAAGACACAGGGTATCAGAATGGATAAAAAAACAAAACCTATCTATATGTTGCCTACAAGAAACTCATTTTAAGCCGAAGACACCTCCAGATTTAAAGTGAGGGGGTGGAAAAGAATTTACCATGCTAATGGACATCAGAAGAAAGCAGGAGTGGCAATCCTTATATCAGATCAATTAGATTTTAAGCCAAAGACTATAATAAGAGATGAGGAAGGACACTATATCATACTCAAAGGGTCTGTCCAGCAAGAAGATTTAACAATTTTAAATATCTATGCCCCCAACGTGGGAGCAGCCAACTATATAAACCAATTAATAACAAAATCAAAGAAACACATCAACAATAATACAATAATAGTAGGGGACTTTAACACTCCCCTCACTGAAATGGACAGATCATCCAAACAAAAGATCAGCAAGGAAATAAAGGCCTTAAACGACACACTGGACCAGATGGACATCACAGATATATTCAGAACATTTCATCCCAAAGCAACAGAATGCACATTATTCTCTAGTGCACATGGAACATTCTCCAGAATAGATCACATCCTCGGTCCTAAATCAGGACTCAAGTGGTATCAAAAGAATGGGATCATTCCCTGCATATTTTCAGACCACAATGCTCTAAAGCTAGAACTCAACCACAAAAGGAAGTTTGAAAAGAACCCAAATACATGGAGACTAAACAGCATCCTTCTAAAGAATGAATGGGTCAACGGGAAATTAAAGAAGAATTGAAAAAAATCATGGAAACAAATGATAATGAAAATACAACGGTTCAAAATCTGTGGGACACAACAAAGGCAGTCCTGAGAGGAAAATATATAGCGGTACAAGCCATTCTCAAAAAAACAAGAAAGGTCTTAGTTACACAATCTAACCGTACACCTAAAGGAGCTGGAGAAAGAACAAGAAAGAAACCCTAAGCCTAGCAGGAGAAGAGAAATCATAAAGATCAGAGCAGAAATCAATGAAATAGAAACCAAAAAAACAATAGAAAAAATCAAAGAAAGTAGGAGCTGGTTCTTTGAAAGAATTAATAAAATTGATAAACCCCTGGCCCGACTTATCAAAAAGAAAAGAGAAAGGACCCAAATAAATAAAATCATGAATGAAAGAGGAGAGATCACAACTAACACCAAAGAAATACAAACTATTATAAGAACATACTATGAGCAACTCTACGGCAATAAATTTGACAATCTGGAAGAAATGGATGCATTCCTAGAAACATATAAACTACCACATCTGAACCAGGAAGAAATAGAAAGCCTGAACAGACCCATAACCAGTAAGGAGATTGAAACAGTCATTAAAAATCTCCAAACAAACAAAAGCCCAGGGCCAGACGGCTTCCCGGGGGAATTCTACCAAACATTTAAAGAAGAACTAATTCCTATTCTCCTGAAACTGTTCCAAAAAATAGAAATGGAAGGAAAACTTCCAAACTCATTTTATGAGGCCAGCATCACCTTGATCCCAAAACCAGACAAGGATCCCACCAAAAAAGAGAGCTATAGACCGATATCCTTGATGAACACAGATGCGAAAATACTCAACAAAATACTAGCCAATAGGATTCAACAGTACATTAAAAAGATTATTCACCACGACCAAGTGGGATTTATTCCAGGGCTGCAAGGTTGGTTCAACATCCACAAATCAGTTAATGTGGTACAAAACATGAATAAAAGAAAGAACAAGAACCATATGATACTCTCAATAGATGCTGAAAAAGCATTTGACAAAGTACAGCATCCCTTCCTGATCAAAACTCTTCAAAGTGTAGGGATAGAGGGCACATACCTCAATATCATCAAAGCCATCTATGAAAAACCCACCGCAAATATCATTCTCAATGGAGAAAAACTGAAAGCTTTTCCGCTAAGGTCAGGAACATGGCAGGGATGTCCATTATCACCACTGCTATTCAACATAGTACTAGAGGTCCTAGCCTCAGCAATCAGACAACAAAAGGAAATTAAAGGCATCCAAATCGGCAAAGAAGAAGTCAAATTATCACTCTTCGCAGATGATATGATACTATATGTGGAAAACCCAAAAGACTCCACTCCAAAACTGCTAGAACTTATACAGGAATTCAGTAAAGTGTCAGGAATAAAATCAATGCACAGAAATCAGTTGCATTTCTCTACACCAACAGCAAGACAGAAGAAAGGGAAATTAAGGAGTCAATCCATTTACAATTGCACCCAAAACCATAAGATACCTAGGAATAAACCTAACCAAAGAGGCTAAGAATCTATACTCATAAAACTATAAAGTACTCATGAAGGAAATTTAGGAAGACACAAAGATGGAAAAATGTTCCATGCTCCTGGATTGGAAGAATAAATATTGTGAAAATGTCTATGCTACCTAAAGCAATCTACACATTTAATGCAATTCCTATCAAAGTACCATCCATCCTTTTCAAAGAAATGGAACAAATAATGCTAAAATTTATATGGAACCAGAAAAGACCTCGAATAGCTAAAGGGATATTGAAAAAGAAAGCCAACGTTGGTGGCATCACAATCCCGGACTTCAAGCTCTATTACAAAGCTGTCATCATCAAGACAGCATGGTACTGGCACAAAAACAGACCCATAGATCAATGGAACAGAATAGAGAGCCCAGAAATAGACTCTCAACTCTATGGTCAACTAATCTTCGACAAAGCAGGAAAGAATGTCCAATGGAAAAAAGACAGCCTCTTCAATAAATGGTGCTGGGAAAATTGGACAGCCACATGCAGAAAAATGAAATTGGACCATTTCCTTACACCACACACGAAAATAGTCTCAAAATGGATGAAGGACCTCAATGTGCGAAAGGAATCCATCAAAATCCTTGAGGAGAACACAGGCAGCAACCTCTTCGACCTCAGCTGCAGCAACATCTTCCTAGGAACAATGCAAAAGACAAGGGAAGCAAGGGCAAAAATGAACTATTGGGATTTCATCAAGATCAAAAGCTTTTGCACAGCAAAGGAAACAGTTAACAAAATCAAAAGACAACTGACAGAATGGGAGAAGATATTTGCAAACGACATATCAGATAAAGGACTAGTGTCCAGAATCTATAAAGAACTTAGCAAACTCAACACCCAAAGAATAAATAATCCAATCAAGAAATGGGCAGAGGACATGAACAGACATTTCTGCAAAGAAGACATCTAGATGGCCAACAGACACATGAAAAAGTGCTCCATATCACTCGGCATCAGGGAAATACAAATCAAAACCACAATGCGATATCACCTCACACCAGTCAGAATGGCTAAAATCAACAAGTCAGGAAATGACAGATGCTGGCGAGGATGCGGAGAAAGGGGAACCCTCCTACACTGTTGGTGGGAATGTAAGCTGGTGCAACCTCTCTGGAAAACATCATGGAGGTTCCTCAAAATGTTGAAAATAGAACTGCCCTATGACCCAGCAATTGCACTATTGGGTATTTACCCTAAAGATACAAACGTAGTGATCCAAAGGGGCACTTGCACCCGAATGTTTATAGCAGCAATGTCCACAATAGCCAAACTATGGAAAGAACCTAGATGTCCATCAACAGATGAATGGATCAAGAAGATGTGGTATATATACACAATGGAATACTATGCAGCCATCAAAAGAAATGAAATCTTGCCATTTGTGACAACATGGATGGAACTAGAGTGTATCATGCTTAGCGAAATAAGTCAGGCAGAGAAAGACAACTATCATATGATCTCCCTGATTGAGGAAGTGGTGTTGGAACATGGGGGCTTATGTGGGTAGGAGAAGAATAAATGAAACAAGATGGGATTGGGAGGGAGACAAACCATAAGTGACTCTTAATCTCACAAAACAAACTGAGGGTTGCTGGGGGGAGGGGGTTTGGGAGAAGGGGGTGGTATTATGGACATTGGGGAGGGTCTGTGTTTTGGTGAGTGCTGTGAAGTGTGTAAACCTGGTGATTCACAGACCTGTACCCCTGGGGATAAAAATATATGTTTATAAAAAATAAAAAATTATATTAAAAAAAGAATTTTTAAAGCTCAATATCCAAAAATCAAATCCAATTAAAAATTGGTAGTGGTTCCTGGGTGACTTAGTTGGTGTCTGACTCTTGGTTTTGATTAAGGTCATGATCTCAAAGTTGTGGGATCAACCCTCATACTCAGAGCAGAGGTCTGCTTGATATTTTCTCTCCCTCTGCTGCTCCCTCCAGTAACTTGATCTTAAATACCTACATACATAGGTACATACATACATACACACATTTTAAATAAAACAATGTCAGAAGACATAAAAAGACATTTACCCAAAGAAGTCATTGAAATGGCCAGAAGACATATGAGAAGATGCTCAATATCACTGATCAGGGAAATACAAAGCAAAACTACAATGCATGGTACACATGGGCACCTGGGTGGCAGAATTGGTTAAGTGTCTGACTCTTGGTTTCAGTTCAGGTCATGATCATGATCTTGGGGTTGTGAGATCAAGCCTTGGGTTGGGCTCTATACTCAGCCTGGCATCTGCTTGGGACTCTCTCTCTCTCATTACTCCACCCCACCACTTGCTCTCTCTCTCTCTCAAATAAATAAATCTTAAAAAGAAAAAAAAAACTGCAATGAGATATCACCTCACACCTGTCAGAATGGTTAAAAGTAACAACACAAGAAACAACCAGTGTTGGAATGGGTGTTGACAAAGGGAAACCTTCTTACATTTTTGGTGAGAATGCAAACTGGTGTGGCCAGTCTGGAAGACACTATGGAGGGTCCTCAGAAAGTTAAAAAATAGAAGTAAAATATGATTGTTATTGCATTACTAGCTAATTGCACTACTAGCTAATTATTCAAATAATACAAAAATACATCATTAACCCCATGTTTATAGCAATATTATCTACAACAGACAAGGTGTTGTCAGTTGATGAATGGATAAAGTTGTGACATGTGTGTGTGTGTACACACAGTGGAATATGGCTCAGAAAAAAGAATGGAATCTTACCACTTACAACATCATGGATGAAGATAGAGTAACTTATGTTACATGAAATAAATCAGAGAAAAACAAATAGCTAATGATTTCACTCATGTGGATTTAGGAAACAAAACAAAATTAAACAAAAACCAGATGAAAACCAGGAAATAGACTTTTAACTATAGAGAACAAACTGATAACCACCAGTGGGGAGATGAGGGAAACATTGGATTAAACAGGTAATGGGAATTAAGAAAGGCACTTATTATGATTAGGACAGGGTGTTGTGTGTAAGTATTTAATTACTAAATTCTAAACCTGAAACCAACATTACACTGTGTGTTAATGGGAATTTAAATAAACACTTGAAAAATGAATTAAGGAAAAATAACATAAAAAGGGATTTTCTCGAGAAGCGAGCAATTTGCGCAATGTTCAGGTAAATGGGAAGGTTTGTGTAAAGCTTTCAAGTGGTGTTCTGGTCATGGTACAGAAACAGCTTTGGTCCTTTTCTCTCCTGCTGTTCCTGTTACAACACACCAGATACGCCTCCTATCAAATGGACATAGAAAGCTTGGTAAATCCACCATATTTCCTGCATTTCTGAAACTATCACAGAAACATTATCAACACAATTACATTTGCCTAGAGAAAAATGAGATCAAGTTTATAAAGAAACTGCACATTCAGAGAAGAATAGATATTGTTTGCCATGGATGTAATGAATGGCTAGAGCCATCAAGATGCTGTTGAATTTGTGGTTACTGGTTCCAGTTTTCCAAGATTAGGAAAAAGTAATTGCACACTAAGACTGAAGTTAATCCAGGGTGACCGTTGGCTGATGTCTCTTCCCTCTCCTTACACCTTCCCCAATGTGCCCATTTTCCAGCCTTACATGATAAGTGCAGGGACCCAGATATGAAAAAACAAAGGTGTCAAATCCTGATGGGCTTCAACATACATTTAAAAAATTGAGAACACTTGTTACCTAATGTACCTAGATGTGACTTGAGTATGGACTTTTTTAAATCAGGAAATTGAAGTTTGAAATATTTGCTAAGACTGTCTATGGAAAGGTAAATATATATTTACAAACTTCTGCATTCCTTCCTTGTGAATATTTGTGTCTCCTATATGATGAATTATTAATACTATCAAAATATTTTTTATGATTTTATTTATTGGATGGAGAACACAAGTAGGCAGAAAGGCAGGCAGAGAGAAAGAGAGGATGGGAAGCAGGCTTCCTGCTGACCAGAGAGCCTGATGCAGGGCTCAGTCTTAGGACCCTGGGATCATGACCTGAGCCAAAGGCAGAGGCTTTAACCCACTGAACCACCCAGGCATCCCTCAAAATATTTTTGTTAGCAAAACTAAACATCTACCACCAGGCTACCCATTAAAATCAGAAAAAAAGATGATGATTATTATCATTCAAATATGTTCTGGACAATAGACTGTCCTGGATAATAGCCTGGGTATTAAATAATAGATATGAATATTTAAAAGCACAAAAAAAGAGAAATGAACTTTTTTTAAAATTTTTTAAGGAGAAATGAACTTTTTAAATGAGTATATATTCAATATAATACATCCGATGTTTTCAAAATAATTGTATTCAATATATCTAATAAACATATCACATTAAAATTATGAACAATTTTATTCAAATAATTTAGTAAAATAAGCAACAAGGACAATTAGCCTGCTGAATGGCTTATTGACATGTGAAAACATAATTCAGCCTCTCTCCAGATCAAAATCTTGAACCACGCCTTTTGTTTGTTTGTTTGTTTGTTTGCTTGTTCGTTTGTTTGTTTGTTTTATCCAGTTAGTGGATTTTAACATACATCCTGCATATTTGTCAGGTTGAGGATGCAAGTAATTATGATTATTCCTGAGAAGATGGTGACACTCTTAATAGGGGAAAACTTCCTCGGGATTTTTTTTTTTTTCCTATTGCTTGGGCAGTTTTTCAGCTGTCCATGAACTTCCCAATTTTGACCCACTTAGTTTACCTCCTTTATGAAGGTTTCCTTTATCTGACTTGTTTTTTGATCCCCATGGGAGATGTCTAAAAAAAAAGTCAGGGTTTTGTTATTTTATATGTATTATCTATAAATATAAAAATTCCTGGAGGCTATGAAGGAGGACTGGAGTTATATTTCAGAAAATTAAAATTATAGTGGTGCCTGAGTGGCATAGTCAGTTAAATGTTCAAGTCCTGAGTTTGGCTCATGTTGTGATCTCAGTGTCATGAAATCAAGCACCATATGAGGCTCTGTGCTGGGTGTGGAGTCTGATGTCTGATTGAGATTCTCTCTCCTTCTCCCTCTGCCCTTCCCACTTGTGTGCTCTACCTCTCTCTCAAAATAAATAAATAAATATTTAAAAAATAAAATCAGAGTCAAATATAATTTTTGCTTCAGAGAGCCACTTATTATTACTGAAATACATTTGGTTTATTATTCTTCCTTTGAATTTCACTCCTATAGTTTAACACCTAACAAGCATCCACTCTAAAATTTGAACCCACTCAACTCTTTCCCCAGGAATTTTAATTACACTTTGTATACTCCATACATATTTACACCAATTCATTTCTTGTAATGCCTTCCCATTATTAATAGTTTGTTAGGGGGCATCGGGGTGGCTTAGTCCTTAAGCATCTGACCTTGGCTCATGTCATGATCCCAGGATCCTGAGATTGAGCCCTGAATGAGGCTCCCTGTTCAGCAGGAAGTATGCTTCTCCATCTTCCACTCCCTCTGCTGTGTTCTTTGCCTCAATGTGTCTCTATCTCTGTCAAATAAATAAATAAAATTATTTTAGAAGTAGTTCGTTAGAATTCTGGACATGGTGACATTGACTTAATGGAAGAGATGAGATACTTTCAAAGTATTCAGCAGGAAAGGTATCTAGGCAGCCGAGGCAATTTAAGGGCTGTCTGTGCTCAGGAACAATAAAGGTCAGACCTTCAGGGCTCATGAAATGGAAAAACTTAATACACAAAATTTCACTGTACTTTTGCTTTCAGTCAGAATGTTGTATGATATTCTAAATGTTCTGGGTTGCACTGATGATTCAAATAATTCATCACCAAGTACATAGGGAGAATACACTGTTGTATCTGGCTTTGGGTTAAGGATGTCTATTTCAAAGATTCCACTGCCCTGCCTTTCAGAGGTCACCTGGAAAACCATCATTTAAGGTGAGAATGCTACTTAATATGGAAAATTTATAGAGAAAGGTATCAAAAGATACCTCTATGATAGGAAGACAAACCATATATTAATGTGATCAAAGAAGATTTCCTCCAGAATGTTCAGGGCATGATGTTACCTTCAAATATACATAAACATCCATATACCAGAAAGTCAGTAATATATTAGTTTCCATTAAAATTTAGTATGCATATAATCTTGAAAAGATGTGTTTTTTTTTTAATAATCAGAAAACAAAACAAAATGTGTGTGTGTGTGTGCATGTAAACAAACAGTCTTGTGAATTCAGTGTGGAGTTAACTCAGTCTCATGTGTTAAAGCATTCTGCTCCCTTCTTTTGGGATAGTGTTAGGAAATAAGGTGGATGAAGTAGATGGCCCTGAGAAGAGATGGATACCTCTCATGGAGGAAGTTGCCCTGGTGTGCCAGCTACCACTGGCTTCTCTGAATTTTTCTTGGCTGAATGACATGGATCTTTCAACCTATTTATTTTGTTCAGACTCCCCAAGCTTTGTTCTAAAATTTGATCTTTGACTTACCAAACTCAGAGTTGAAGGTCAAGAGTGGCTTTAATTTATTTTCTAATAACTCCTACTTAATCAGAAAACTAGGGAGCAGTCTCTTAAATACCCACGAGTGCCAAAAAATATAGTAAAATAATTAGAAAGTCAAAACAATATTACTAATAAAGATGTTTATTATGTTTACTGCCACCAAATAGTAGCACCATGAGCAACTATAATCCTATGAGAATGTTGGGAGAACTGCTGAGAGAGAACATGTAACAGACTGCTCTGTACTTTGGGTAGCTCTGTCCATAGTGATATGTTTCTGCATTCTTTGCCACTAGAAGCTTTCAAAAATAATGTAAACCAAATGAAACCAACCAATTATCTTTATGTAATTTGTGTTTTTTCTAGCTTTATTAATATATAATTGTCCTATAACAATGTGTAAGCTTTATTAATATATAACTGTCCTATAACAATGTGTAAGGTTAAAGTATATGACATGATGATTTAACCTACATATATTTTGCAATAGGATTGTCAAAAAGGTTGCATCACATAATTATGTTTTTTTGTTTGATTGTGTGAGTGTGTGTGTTAAGATATTTAAGATCCAGGGTGGCTCGGTTGTGTGTGTTAAGATATTTAAGATTCTGGGTGGCTCAGTTGGTTAAGCAGCTGCCTTCGGCTCAGGTCATGATCCCAGCGTCCTGGGATGAGTCCCACATCGGGCTCCTTGCCCCGCAGGGAGCCTGCTTCTCCCTCTGACTCTTCCTTCCACTCTGTCTGCCTGTGCTCGCTGTCACTCACTCTCTCTCTGAAAGATAAATAAATAAAATCTAAAAAAAAAAAAAAGATATTTAAGATCCAGTCTTTTAACAAGTTCAATTATATTATCCAGGATTACTAACTACAGTCACTATGCAATACTTTACAAATCCTTCCACACAGTATTACTTTGGCATTCCACCCTTGTATGGAATTTTTGTCTATTTTTCATATTGTATTTTTGTTTTATAATAATGGATTAAACATTGAATAATGTTACCTTGTGGGCATTGAATTCCCTACATCTTATAAATCTTACTTAGTCTGCTACAAAGCTAAAGATAGAATTTAGTACACTTCAGAGCATAATATATATTTATTCTCCTAAAATGGGTGTACCTTATGTTCTGAAAGCATGAATGTATGGAAAGTGCACCTTGCTATCCAGGACACAGACATATATATCTAGCAAGTAAAGGGGATTATGTTGCTTTGTTACTTTAAGTGGATCCACACAGTGGAAGTGCCAACATCAGCATCAACTAGGGCTTTTGGAAAAGCAGAATCTCAGGACACATTCTGATCTGCTAAGCAGAAAGCTCCCATTTAAATAATCAACACATTAAAATATGATACTCTTTCACCTACATGATTATGTGGTATGATATTATTAGGAAAATCTAAATAAAAATTATTTTTACATGCAAAACAACATAATATGGAGTATGTATAAATCTGTTGACAGATGTATTCTGTCATATGTGTTAGTTGGTTCCAAGGGAATATGTGTTAGTTGGTTCCAAGGGGAATATTTGCAGCAAGAAAGCATGGCACATTCTTCAATAGTATAAACAAAGTATATTACTCTTACCAGAGATGGTGGCTGGGGAATATCTGAGCAAATGTGCAAAAGGCTCACCATTTCCCATATCTCTTTTATCACTCAAATTCTGGAGCTACTTAAGATAAAAGAAATCTTATCAACACTTGAGTTCCATAGCTCCTTTATGATCTTTCCTTGAATACATACTGTGCCAGTTCCTTCAGGTTGACAACAAAGAATCTCCTGAAATCTGACCCTTACGTTTTCTGAAATTAAGTCAAACTCTTTCCTTATGATATGATTATATATATATATATATATATATATACACACACATATATATATGTATATATATATAATATATATATTTTACTGTGTACTGCTCACATTGATAAGAATTAAGTAATAGCTATATATACAATTAAAGTGACTAGCTTTTTAATGAAATAATAACATGTCACTATCTTATAAATGATATGAAATAAGCAAAATGATAAGCTAACATCAAGTTCTCAATGTTTTTTGTAAATTTAGACTTATTTTTATTTTTTATTTTTTTTAAAGATTTTATTTATTTATTTGACAGAGATCACAAGTAGGCAGAGAGGCAGGCAGAGAGAGAGAGAGGAGGAAGCAGGCTCCCTGCCGAGCAGAGAGCCCGATGCGGGCTCTCAGGGTCCTGGGATCATGACCTGAGCCGAAGGCAGAGGCTTTAACCCACGGAGCCACCCAGGTGCCCGTAGACTTATTTTTAAAATAATAAACTGGTGATGCTAAATATCCACTAATTCAACAATTAAGTATATGTCATCTATTTCTTGTTAAAGGTTGATCTGACTTTGATAAAATAAAATAAAATTTTAATGCTGAGTTTACAGTACAAATGTATGCTTCAGAGTGGGTACTTTCCTCAAGCAGATCATGCTGGGGAAACAATAAAATACTGGAAAATTATAATTTTAATCAACAGAAACAATAGTTCATATTTTTACTTGAGGAAGCTTAGAGATGAATCAACAAACAAACATGCCCAATCTTTACAGGCTGTATAAATGGTGCTGAATTCCAGGAAGAAGACAAGCAGATGTGTAAGTTACACATCAGAATCACTTGAATCAACAATGGGAATGGTGGATGATTGGATCCAAAAGAGAAGTTCAACAATAGACATGACTGTCCCTTTGTAAATGTTTTACTTAAAAAGAAATTATACACACACACACACACACACACACACACACACATATGCATATACATTTATACATTATACATATATAGAGGTATGTGTGTGTGTATATATATGTAAAATGTATGTAATATATATTATATTATATTATACTATTATAATCATCAGATTATTATAATATATAATATAATTGTAATATTAATCATATTATAACATAATAATCAATCAAATTATTAATTATTGATCAATTAATTATTTAATTATCGGATTAATAAAATAATAAATGTAATAGTTATATTATTATATAATATAAACTATAATAATATTATAATGATTATAATTATATTTATATAATATAATGTATCATGTATTATGTTGATTATGAAATTATTTATTAAATAGTTATTAAATTATTTTTCAATTTATTTTTTATTTTCAGCATAGCACTATTCTTTATTTTTGCACCACACCAGTGCTCCATGCAATATGTGCCCTCTATAATACCCACCTCTTGGTACCCTGACCTCACACCCGCCCCTTCAAACCCTCAGATTGTTTTTCAGAGTCCATAGTCTCTCATGATTCACCTCCCCTTCCAATTTCCCCAACCTCCCTTCTCCTCTCTAACTCACCATGTCCTCCATGCTATTTGTTATGCTCCACAAATAAGTGAAACCATATAATAATTGACTCTCTCTGTTTGACTTATTTCACTCAGCATAATCTCTTCCAGCCCCGTCCATGCTGCTACAAAAGTTATGCATTCATCCTTTCTGATGGAGGCATAAGACTCCATAGTGTATATTGACCACATCTTCCTTATTCATTCGTCTGTTGAGGGACATCTTGGTTCTTTCCACAGTTTGGCGACCGTGGACACTGCTGCTATAAACATTGGGGTGCATATGGCCCTTCTTTTCACTACATCTGTATCTTTGGGGTAAATACACAGGAGTGCAATGGCAGGGTCTTAGGGAAGTGCTATTTTTATTTTCTTGAGGAATATCCACACTGTTCTCCAAAAAGTCTGCACTAATCTGCATTCCCACCAACAGTGGAAGAGGGTTCCCCTTTCTCCACATACCCTCCAACACATGTTGTTTCCTGTCTTCCTAATTTTGGCCATTCTACCTGGTGTAAGATGATATCTCAAAGTGGTTTTAATTTGAATCTCCCTCAGGGCTGGTGATGATGAACATTGTCAAATGCTTTTTCTGCGTCGATTGAGAGGACCATGTGGTTCTTCTCTCTTCTCTTATTGATTTGTTATATAACATTGTTGATTTGTGAATGTTGAACCATCCTTGTAGCCCAGGAATGAATCCCACCTGGTCATGGTGGATAATCTTTTTAATGTGCTGTTGGATCCTGTTGGCTAGGATCTTGTTGAGAATCTTAGCATCCATATTTATCAGTGATATTGGTCTGAAATTCTCATTTTTGGTAGGGTCTTTGCCTGGCTTGGGTATCAGGGTAATGCTGGCTTCATAGAAAGAGTCTGGAAGTTTCCTTCTGCTTCAATTTTTTGAAACAGCTTCAGGAGAATAGGTGTTATTTCTTCTTTGAAAGTTTGGTAGAATTCCCCAGGGAATCCCTCAGGTCCTGGGCTATTGTTTTTTGGGAGGCTTTTGATCACTGCTTCAATCTCGTTACTAGATATCGGTCTATTCAGGTTGTCAATTTCTTCCTGGTTCAATTTTGGGAGTTTATAGTTTTCCAGGAATGCATCCATTTCATCCAGGTTGCTGAGCTTATTGGAATATAACTGTTGATAGTAACTTCTGATTATTGTTTCTACTTCCTTGGTGTTCGTTGTGATCTCTCCCTTTTCATTCATAATTTTATGAATTTGGGCTTTCTCTCTTTTGTTTTGGATTAGTGTGGCCAATGGTTTATCTATCTCATTGATTCTTTCTAACAACCAGCTTCTAGTTTCATTGATACGTTCTACTGTATCTCCGGTTTCTACCTCATGATCTCAGCTCTAATCTTGATGATTTCCCTTCTTATGTGTGGAGTTGGTTTGATTTGTTGTTGATTCTCCAGTTATTTAAGGTGTAGAGACAGCTGATATGTTCTGCATTTTTCTAATTTTTTGAGGGTGTCTTGAATGGCTATGTGTTTCCTTTTAGGACCAACTTTGCTGTATCCCATTGGTTTTGGACCAAAGTGTCTTCATCCTCATTGGTTTCCATGAATTGTTTCAGTACTTCTTTGATCCAAGCCTTCCTAACAAGGTAGTCTTTAGCTTCCAGGTGTTCAAGTTCCTTCTGAAATTTTCCTTGTGATTGTGCTCCAGTTTCAAAGCATTGTGATCTCAGAATGTGCAGGGAATAACCTCATTCTTTTGGTATTGGTTAAGTCCTGATTTGTGACACAGTATGTGGTCTATTCTGGAGAAGGTTCCATGTGCACTTGAGAAGAATGTGTATTCTCTTGTTTTAGTGTGGAATGATCTGTATATATCTATGAGGTCCATCTGGCCCAATGTAACATTCAATGCTATTGTTTCTTTTTGATTTTTTGCTTCGATGTTCTGTCTATTTATGAGAGAGGTGTGTTAAGATCTCCTACTATTAATGTATTCATATCAATATTACTCTTTATCTTGATTAACAGTTTTTTTATGTAATTGGTGGCTTCCATATTGGGGGCATAGATATTTACAATTGTAGATCATCTTAGTGGATAGTCCCTTTAAGAATTATGTACTGTCCTTCTTTATCTCTAACTACAGTCTTTAATTTAAAATCTAATTTATCTTATAGGAGAATCACTACCCCAGCCTTCTTTGAGGCCTATTGGCATGAAAAACGCTTCTCCATTCCTTCACTTTCAGTCTGGGTGTAGATTTAGGTTCAAAATGGGTCTCTTGTAAACAACATATGGATGGGTCCTGTCGTTTTATCCAATATGCAACCCTGTGCCATTTTATGGGCACATTTAGGCCATTCACATTGAGAGTGATTATTGATAGATACATTTCTATTGACATCGTGTTACCTTTGAAGTCTTTCTTTCTGTAGATTTTCTCTATATTTCTGTTTAACGCTATTCTTAGGATTTTTCCTTTTTTATAGAACCCCCCTTATTATTTCCTGCATTTTCAGCTTGGTGGTTGCATGGTGTTTTAAGCCTTGCTGGTCTTGGAAACTCTTTATCTCTCCATCCATTTTGAATGTCAGTTTTCCTGGATCAAGTATTCTTGTGTGCATGTTCTTCTCATTATTGCCCTGAATATATCTCGCCAGCCCTTTCTGGCTTGCCAGGTCTCTGAGGACACGTCTGACGTTATTCTGATGGGCTTTTCTCTGTCAGTAAGGAGCCTCTTTTTCCTAGTGGCTTTCAAGAGATTATATCTACAATTATGATTCCTCAATTTGACGGTAAGGTGCCTTGATGTTTTCTGGAATGTATAATCTTGGGTGGAGACCATTTGGCCTCTAGTACATGAACGCTGGTTTCATTCACGAGATTGGGAAAATTTTCATAACGAACTTGTTCCACTATAGCTTCTAGACTTCTTTCCTTCTCCTTCTCTTCAGGGATTCCAAAAATTCTGACGTTGGAACGTTTCATGGCCTCATTTATTTCCCTGATTCTGTTTTCGTGGTTTCTAAGCTGTTTGTTCCAGGCTTCCTCCTGATCCTTTCTCTCTGTTTGTCCTCCAGATCACCAATTCTATCTTCTGTCTCAGTTACCCTAGCTTTGAGAGAATTTAGATTAGATTGGAACTCATTGAGAGCATTGTGAAGCTCATCCCTGGTAGCTTTTAGCTCTTTCCTAGCATTGTGAGCATCGTGTTTGGTCGCTTTCAGCCTGGTCCTAATCAATTCCGTTTGGTCATCCATGGCTTTCTCCAACCCAGCTATTTCCTGGATAATTGTTAGCCTGAATTCTCTTTTTGACATATTCTCTATGTCGATAGCTGTTAGCTCTGTTGCAGAAAGTCCATCTTCTGTATTTTTCTTCTGTTGGGCATTCCTCTTAGTCATTTTGGTGAGAGTTGACTGAACAGATGTAGCTGGATGTATTGACTGTGGTGCAGTCTGGGCGCACCCTGGAACACTTCTGAGCAATCAGGATTCCCCACCCAAACGAGAGAAAGAAGAAAATAACAGAAAATAAAGAGAGAGCCAGAGAGACAGGAAAGAAAGAGATGATGAAAGAGAAGTTTCAGGCCAAATGGCCCCTAGGTAAGATTTATGAAGTATAAAAACAAAAACAGAAAAAAAAAGACTGATAAAAGTATATAACAAAAGAAAAATTATACATATACATATATATATATATATATATATATATATATATATATATGCAAATAAAGGAAGAACCTCATCAAAAAGAACCCCAAGTGTAAGATTTATATACTATCCATACAATCAAAAAAACACAGTAACAGTGGTGGAAGAAAAAGATGGGAGAGTGGTATAAATTCTCAGTGTGGGTGAGGAAGGTTGTTTTGATTCTTTCCCGATGTATTTTGATATCTTTGTTAAAGGACTCAACTTTCCTAAGATAAAAGGGGATTAAAAATTGGTTTAACTATAGGAGTAGTATTGATTGGGGAAAGGGGATTACTTTGAAATTTAAGTCTTTATGAGTATTAGAAAATAAAAATAAAAGAGGAATAAACTAGAATAAACTAAACTAAAATTAAAAAAAAAGAAATTCAAAAAAATAGAAATGCAAAAGAAATACACATGTGTATGTATCAAAATGTTCAGGTTAGAAGGTTATTATGGAATTTAATGTACTGGACATCTCACTGTGATGGTACATAGGTTAAAAATTATCTACACAAAGAAAAATGAGCCAGAATAGTGGGAATAAATTAAAAATAAAAGCTCTCCTATGAAGTAGTGTTGGTGGTTCTCTTATAGTCTTTTTCTTTCTTTTTTTTTTCTTTCCTGGTTGGTGTTCTGAGGGAGGGGCCTGTTATGCGGGTTTTCAGTCAGTGATGTTCCAGGAGTTAAGTCCTCCAATCCCCCTCAAGGGGGTGGGCTTTGAGGAAACTTTTTTTTTTTTTTTTCAGGCTTTTTCTCTGGAGGTTTTTATGTTTGTTCACTTTTTTTTTTCCCTCTAGCCTCGACTGCTTTTGATGGTTTTTATAGTTTAGAAGAAAGCAAACTGCACCCTGACCTCCCTCTCAGAGAGAAGCCTCAGTCTGTTCTTCTGAGGGTGTTGCAGAGCCCATATATATTTCCCATAGGCCACTTGCAGAGCAGGTTCCGAGTCACAGTCCCTCTGGATGCAAGATCTTCTGCTTGTATTCAAAGCCACGGCAGCGGCGGCTTTCTTGGCATCTCCAGACTGCCAGCGAGGTTCCAAGCAGTGTTCACACACTGAGATTTTCCCATTGGCCCAGAGTTGGGAGTGCCTGGTCTTTCTGGGTCTAAGAGCGCCCGGCTTGCGCGCACCAATTTCAGGGGAGGCTGAGGTTCGCGCGTCGGTATCAGGCTCTGAGAATGGGGCGCAGGTCCAAGAGCACCAGGCTGGGCCTTCCTGCACCTCTCTAGGGGGGGAGTTTGGTGCAGGCTCTGAAACAATGGCGCATATCAAAGGGCACTGGCTGGGCCTTTATACCACTCTCAGGGGAGTATCTCAGGCTCTATAGCAGGGCTTTCACGTTTTACTGCTGGGCGTAGCTCCCATCCCCTCACAGGAAACAGACCCCATGCGTTCTCCGGTGCACCAGCAGCTTAAGGACCAAGAGCTGGTTTCTCCGCCGCACTCTCTCTGCCTCAGCGCCAGGGGAGACTGTCCTGGGACCGGGGACTTAAGCCCCTGTCCCTAGCCATCCTGATTCCCATAATTTCCCCCGAGATCCTTTGCTCTTTTGGAGTGCTTTCAACCAGTCTCCAAGTTAATGTTGGTCCCCAGATGCAGGGCACTCTAGCTTGTATTGGGGTATTACTTTCCAACTGGTCACCTCTGGTGGCTCCCTCACCCTTTTGTTTATCTTCTGATAATCAGTTGCCATTGCCACTCTGCTTTACCTGCCCACTGGCGTCTTCTCCACCTGTAGAGATCCAGATGTGTATAATTCTGATCTCAGGCTGATATCATGGGTGATTGGAGTTCTTTGGTAGGTAATCAGCTCACTTTGGGGTTCAAGTTGAAAAGGTGCCTCCTCCTACTTCCTCGCTATCTTTCCCCTCCTTGGCTGGGTTTTTAAATTTATTTATTTTTCTTTATCCTCTACTATTGTCAATCTTTTCTTTGTCTATTTTTGTTTATATACTTTATAAATCTTACCTTTGGGGCCCATTTGGGCTGGGTCTTCTCTTTTATTTATTTTTTTCTTTTTATATTTCTTTTCTCTCTCTCTCTCTCTCTCTCTCTCTCTCATTTTTTACTTTTTTCTTTCATTTTGGCGGGGACTCCCAATTGATCAGAAGCTATCCAGGGTAGAGTTTGCCTGCACAATGGTTGATATATTCGGCTACACATACATTCAGTTATCTTTCAACAAAAGGATTAAGAGGAGGAATGTCCAACAGAGGAAAAATTCAGAGACTAGGCCCTCTCCACCAGAGCTATTGCATATTGACATAAACAGTATTTTAGAAAGGTAACTCAGGCTAAAAATTATCCAGGCAATAGGTAGGTTTGAGAGAGCCTTTGATGACAAAATGGAATTGATTAAGGCAGAAGTGAAAGACACCATGAAAGATGTTAACATTGCTCTCAATGAATTACAATCTAATCTAACTTTTCTAACAGCTAAGGTAGTTGAAGCAGAAGATAAAATCAGTGACCTAGAGGACAAAGTGATAGGGAAAAAGTATCCAGAGGAAGCCTGAAAGAAACAGCTTAGAAGCCATGGAAACAGAATTAGGGAAATAAATAATGCCATGAAACATTCCAACATCAGAATTATTGGAATCCCTGATGGGGAGGAGAAAGAAAGAAGACTAGAGGATAGAGTTGAGCAAATTCTCTATGAAAATTTTTTGAAATTGGTGAATGGAACCAGCGTTCATGTACTAGAGACAGAAAAGTCTGCCCCAAAAATCATGGAGTCTTGAAATACTTCGAGACAAATGGTTGTGAAAATGATGAATCAAAATTTGAGATAAGAGCACTTGCAAACAGCTAGGGAGAAGAGATAATTTTCATACAGAGGACAACCAGTAAGAATAACATTAGACCTATCCACAGAGACCCAGCAAGCCAGAAAGGGCTGGCAAGATGTATTCATGGCACTAAATGAGAAGAACAGGGTAGACATTTCCTGCACAATGGTTAATATATTCAGCAACACATACATTCAGCCATCTTTCAACAAAATGACTAAGAGGAGGAATGTCCAACAGAGGACAAAACAACCAAGAATACTTCATCCAGCAAGAATGACATTCAAAATGGATGGAGATATAAAGATCTTCAAATACTGGCATAGTTTAAAAGAGTATGTGACCACCAAGCTACAAGAAATATTAAAGGGAAGGCTCCTATAAAAGAGGAAAAACATGAAGAATATCATTGAACAGAAATTTATGGAGACAGTGTACAGAGACAAAGACTTCACAGTTAACATGAGTCAATAAAGACGTGTCGCTGAATAATCACTCTCAATTTGAAATGCCTAAATATACCCATAAACTGGCACAGGGTTGCAGAATGGATAATATGACAAGAACCATCCATATGTTGTCTACAAGACACACATTTTTGTGGGAAGCCACGCAGAAGCTTAAGATATGAGCCAAACCAGGCCATGACTTGTGTCTTCCTGACATTAAGGGGTTAAGCAACCTCAGCAATGGAAAGGTTGAGTAGCACTGAGAAAGGGTCTGTGCTATGCGTCTCATGATCGCCTATGTGACTACCCATTGGGGTTTATCAGGCACATGACAATGCAGGCCTAAGTCTTAAATCCATGCCTAGACCTTGCTGTTCTTGCATGGGCCATAAAATGCACCTGGCGCCCTTCTTCAGGCCCTTCATCAATAGGGAACTCATCTATAAGTAAGCAACATGCTGGTGGCAGGATGTCTGCGTGTTTAACCTAAGGGAACTGGTAAACAAGAGCCTGGAGAAACTATTTTTGGTATGTGGTGGGCGGTTAGTCTCCCAAAATGTTTCTGCTTTCTATATAATTATGCACACTTTGTAATAAAGTTGGCACTACTTGGACATCATCCACTGTGTCCCTCCTATCCCCATCTCTTTATGTCTTGTCTTCGTCTTACCATCCTCTTACCCTCTCGACCCAGGCTCCCCCATTGAGCAGAGAGCCTGATGTGGGGCTTCATCCCAGAACCCTGAGATCAGGACCTGAGCTGAAGGAAGAGGCTTTAACCCATTGAGCCACCCAGGCACCTCTTAAAACCTTTATTTTGTTTTATATCAGGGTAATTATGGCCTCATAGGATGAGTTTGGAATCATTCCTTATGTTTTGTATTTTGGGGGGAATAGTTTGGGATGAATAAATTTTAACTCTTCTATATAAATTTAGTTAAATTCATCTGTGAAGTCATATGGTCCTAGATCATCTTTGTTCGAAGATCTTTGATTAATGATTCAATTTCTTTGCTTATTATAATTCTGTTCAATTTTTCTATTACCTCCTGTTTCAGTTTCATAATTCATATGTTTCTAGGAATTTATCCATTTCTTCCAGGTTTTCCAGTTTGGTGGCATTTAGTTTTTCATTACATTACTTTATAATTGTATTTCTATGGTGTTGATTTTTTTCTCTTCTCTCATTTGTGATTTCATTTATTCTAGTTTTTTTTTCTTTCTAATTAATTTATTTCAGAGAGAAAGAGACAGTGAGACAGAGAGAGGACACATAGAGGTCAGAAAGAATAATAAGAATAATAAGCAGTTTCACACTTAGCATGGAACCTGACATGGGGCTCAATCTCACAACACTGAGATCATGAAATGAGCGAAAATCAAGAGTTGGACACCTAAGCAACTGAACCATCAATGTGCTCCCTTTCTCTCTCTCTATTTTCTTTTGTTTTCTTACTATGTATGGCACTTTTTATCCAACTGTGCTCTGGTATACTTTTTGAGAGATATGAGACCTATAATCCCTGTGCCTAGAAGGAAAGCTGCACAAAGCTGCTGATGTGAGAGAAGAAGTTTAAGTTGGAGTTTTGGCTGGTCTTTTGGGAAGCTGTCTGTCATGCTGGGCCTAAAACAGCACTGGGTGGGAAGCGAGTATCCAAAGGACCAGGGGGTACATGTGTAAACAACTTAGATAGGGAGAGCTAGTGCTGGGTTCATTCCCACAGGTAGTTCTGTGTCTATGTTGAGTGGTTGGGGAGGGAAATGACACCTTTAATTTCCTTTGCTTCTGGATGAATCATACTGGGAATGCTGCCAAAATCTGAAAGTCTTCAGATTTGTGCTTGCATGTTGCAAATAAATGGGTTGTTTGCTTACCTTCTCTCAAAGAGCAAAAGAATTTCTTCTGGGTTCTATCCTAGCCACAACCACTGACCTTTAAAACTCCCTGTTAGTTGCAAGAACTGAGCACTTTCAGATCCTCTCACTTCCAGAGCCCAGTGTTATGGGCATTCTTTTCCCCATGGGCTCCCTTGTGTGTTCGTCTGTCTCTTGCCCTTCTCCACAGCAATATTTCCCTCTTATAACAGCAGGAATGTACCATTTCTCTCCCAATCCATGTTTCTTTACACCCTACATTATTCTATGTGATTTCTTCTCTACCTTTGCTTGTGGAGTTGGTTCTATCATCTTCAGACTCAATTTAGGATGGGGATATTTAGGATGATTTGATAGTTATTTAGTTGTATTCATGGGAGGGGGTGACCCTAGTCACCTCCTACTACATCACCATCTTCCCAAACCACAGTCTTTGTTTTAAAGTCGATTTTGAGTCATATAAATTTTGTTATCCCAGTTTTATTTTTTCATTTCCATTTTCATAAATTATCATTTTCCATTTATTTACTTTCAGTCTGTATGTGTCCTTAGGTCTGAAGTTAGTCTGCTGTATGGAGCATATGGAGAAATCTTCACTTGCAACCTGATGGCGTCCTTACTATGCTTGTATTTTTATCTATCACTTGATATCTTACATGTTTTCAACTTTCAGTTATCATGAGGACCGTATAATAAATGTTTACAAAGCAGTTTATATTAAGTCAATAGTCACCTAAGTTTGAACACATTCTTAAGGCACTACATTTTTACTCCTTTATTTATATTTAATGTACATGGCATATATTGCAGTTTTTTATTTTGTGTATCCTCTGAGTAATTACTGAAAATATAATTGATTTTTTTTAGTCTTCTTACTAGCTTTATATGTGATTAACAATTAGGTCCCTACTATGTTTGCTTTTCCATTCACCAGTACAATATTTTCCCTTTTATAATTTTCTGAACTTTAATTAAGGCTTTTTTCTGCTTAAAAAGTCCCTTTAACATTTCCTGTAAGCCCAATCAAGTATTGATAAATTTTAACTTGTTTTCCTGAGAAACTCTATTATTTATTAATAATAGTTTATCTGGGTAGAGTACTCATGGTTTTATAGGTTTGTTTTTTTTTTTTTTTTTTAGTTTAGTTTAGTTTTGCTTTGTTTTTGTTTTAGTTTTCTTGTTGTTTTGCCTTTTTGTTTCTGCATATTGTACACATCATGCCCTACTTTCTGGCCTACATATTTTCCTCTGCTGAAAAATCAGGTGATAACATTATAGAGTTCCTCTTTTATGTAACTCATTGGTTTTCTATTGCTGCCTTTCAGATTCTCTATATCTTTATTATTTGACATTTAATTATGTATCTTGTAGTGGATCTCCTTCAGTTCTCACTCCATCTTTTTTCAGTATCTGTACTTTCTGAACTTTGGTGTCTGTTTCCTTCCCCAGGTTAGAGATGTTTTCAAGTACTATTATTTCTTTAAATATATTTTCTAACTCTTTCTTCCTCTCTTAACTTTCTAGGACCCCTACAATATAAATGTTAGTACAGTTTATGTTTTCCCAGCTTCCTTGTAACTTATTTTAATTTTTAATTCTTTTTCTTTTATCTTTTTTTCTCTTTGGTTTGGATTATTTCCACTATTCTGTCATCCATATTACTCTGTTTTTCTGCATCACCCAATCTGTTCTTGATTCCGTCTAATATATATACATATATGTATTAGTTATTGTATTTTTCAGCTCTGATTGGTTCTTTTATATCACTTTGTTGAATATCTCACTGTGTTCATCTACTTTTCTCTTGAGACTGGTTAGTATCTTCATGGCCATTACTTTCAGCTCTTTATCTGATAGCTTGCTTATCTCCATTTCATTTAGTTCTTTTTCTGAGGTTTCACCTTTTTAAATTTAGAACCTATCCCTCTGCTTCCTCATTTTGTCTGACTTTCTGTTCATTTTTATTTATTAGGCAGGGCATCTTATTATGCTAGTTTTGAAAGTAGTGACCTAGTGTAGCAGGCATCCCATTGAGTTCAATAGTGCTATCTCAATGGTCACCAAAACCAGGTATTCCAAAGGTTTTTTATTGGTGAACTGTGTGTACCCTTATCTTGTGGCTGGACCATGCCTACTTTGGGTGCACTGGTGTGAGGGTTGGCTCTCGATCCAGTGGTCTACACTAACTATGTCTACTGTGGGTGCACTCATAAGCTGGGTTGGCCCACCCATGGCATGGCTTACTAAGAGGCCTAGATGCATGTTTTGTAGGCTAGTTGATAAGTGAGATGGGTGCCAGTACAGCTCTACCAAAATTTAAAAAGTAATACCTAACTTTCTGAACTTGTTTCAAAAAATAGAAATTGAAGGAAAACTTCCAAACTCAGAATTTGCTTGATCATAAAACCAGACAAAGACAACACCAAAAAGAATCACAGACTAATATCCCTAATGAACATGGATGCCAAAGTCTCCAATATACTAGCCAATAGGATAATAGGATCCAAAAGTATATTAGAAAGACTATTAACCACAAACAAGCATCACTTATTCCTGGGCTGCAAGGGTGTTTCAAAATCTGCAAATCAATGGATGTGATATATCACATTAGTAAAAGAAAGGACAGGAAACATATAATCCTCTCAACTGATGCAAAAAAAGCATTTAAGGAACTACAGAATCCTTGATTTAAACTCTCTGCAGTGTAGGGATAGAGTGGATATATCTCATTACCGAAAAAGCCATCTACATAACACCCAGAGCAAATATTACTCTCCATGAGAAAACAAAACAGAACAAAAACAAACAAACAAAGATCTTTTCCTCTAAAGTCAAGACCATGACAGAGAGCTTCACTCTCACCACCATTGTTTAAAAACATCTTAGTCTCAGAAACCAGACCAAAAAATAATGAAAGACGTTAAAATTGAAAAATAAGAAGTCAAGATTTCACTCTTCATAGATGACATGATACCTTATGTGGAAAAAACAAAGGGCTTCACCCTCATATTTCTGAAACTCATATGAGAATTTAACAACATGGGAGAATATCAAATCATCACACAGAAATCATTTTTATTTCTATACACTAATAATGAGACATAAGAAAAAGAGATTAAAAGAATAGATACCACTTAAAATTGCACCAAAAAAAAAAAAGATTCCAAGGAATAAACCTCACCAAAACGGTAAAAGATCTGTACTCTAAGAACTACAGTACACTTATGAAAGAAATGAAGAACAAAAAGAAGTAAAAATATTCCATATTCATACATTGTAAAAATAAATATTGTTTAAAAGTCTGTATTACCCAAAGCAATCTACACAATGGAATTCAATACAATTCAATGGAATCCCTATCAGAATACAATCAAGATTTTTTACAGAGCTTGAACAAATGATCCTAAAATTTGTATGGAAACATAGAAAAAATAAAATAGCCAAAGGAATGTTGAAGAAGAAAACCAAAGCTAGTGGTATCACAATGCTAGACTTCAGGCTCTATTACAAATCTTTAATCATCAACCCACCATGATACTGACACAAAACAGGCAAATAGTTCAATGGAAGAGAATGGAAAACTCAGAAATAAACTGACAACTATATGTTCAACTAATCATTGACAAAGCAGGAAAAAACATCTAATGGAAAAAGGTAGTCTCTTTAATAAATGGTGCTGAGAAAATTGGACAGTCACATACAGAAGAGTGAAACTGAATCATTCCCTTAAACCATATCAAAAAATATAAACTCAAAATGGATGAAAGATCCAAATGTGAGAGAGAAATCCATTGAAAGCATAGTAGAGAGAGAGAGAGAGGAAAAAAAAGAAAGATAAAATAAAAGAGAGAACACTGGCAGCGAGTTTTTCAATATCAGTCCCAGAAACTTTCTAGACCCATGTCCAAAAACAAAAGCAAAAATGAACAATAGGAACTTCATCAAGATCAAAGGCTTCTGCAGCAGAGGAAAGAGTCAACAAAACCAAAAAGTAACCTACAAAATGGAATAACTTATTTGCAAATGACATATTAGATAAAGGGTTAGTATCCAAGATCTATCAAGAACTTATCAAACTTAATACCCAAAACCAAATAACCCACTCAAAAAAAGGCAGGAGACATAAACAGGCATTTCTCCAAAGAAAACATTCAAATGGCCATCAGACACATGAAAAAATGATCAACATTACTTGGCATTCGAGAAATACAAATTGAAACGCAATAAGCTATCACATCATACCAATCAGAATGGCTAAAATGAATAAGACAACAGACAACAAATGTTGGTGAGGATGTGGAGACAGGGGAACGCTCATACACTGTTGGTGGGAATGCAACCCGGTACAGCCACTCTGGAAAACATAATAGGGGTTCTTCAATAAGTTAAAAATAGAGCTAACATATGACCCAGCAATTACACTACTAGGTATTTACCCCAATGATACAAATGTATTGACCCACAGGGGCATCTGCACCCCAATGTTTGTAGCAGCAATGTCCACAATAGCCAAGCCATGAAGAGAGCTAAGATGTCCATTGGTAGATGTTTGGATAAAGAAGATGTGATATGGAATATTACTCAGCTGTCAAAAAGGATGAATACTTACAATTTATTTATATTGATGTGGATGACACTGGAGGATATTATGCTGAGAGAAATAAGTGAATCAGAGAAAGACAATTATCATACTGTTTCCCTCATATGTGGAATATAAGAAACAGCACAGAGGATCATAGGAGAATGGAGGGAAAATTGAGAAGTCATCAGAGAGGAAGAAAAGTCATGACAGAAGCTTAAGTATAGAAAACAAACTGAGGGTTGCTGGAGGGTAGAGGGTTCGGGGGATGGGGTAATTGGATGATGGGCATTAAGAAGGGTACATGATTTGATGATCACTGGTTGTTACACCGAACAGATGAATTATTAAATACTATATCTGAAACTAATATTGTAGTGTATGTTGTCTAATTGAATTTATTTATTTTTATTTGTTTTTTTTTTTTTTAAATGACGTATAGGGGCACCTGGTTGACTCATTCGGTTAGGCGGCTGCATTCAGCTTGGGTCATGATCCCAGGGTCCTGTGATTGAGCCCCCTGTTGCGCTCCCTGCTCAGCAAAGAGTCTCTTTCTCCTACCTCTGCCTGCCTCACTGCCTACCTGTGTTCTGTCTGTCAAATAAATAAATCAAATCTTTAAAAAAAAAAGATGTATAAAGAATTATTTGCAGATTTTAAATAAAAATCTAAAAATAATAAAGGTTTTATTAAAATAAAATAAATATCATCAAATGCTTGCAAAGTTGATGAAACATGAATAAATACATTAGAATATAAAAGCCAATAATAGAGCTAGTGTTCAAATTAAAAAAAAAAATAGTGAGTTTTGCTTCTGCTTAAGAGGTAGAAATTTCCAAGCAACACTACACCATCCTGACAACAGAAAAAGCTAAGTATTCTGCAAGGTTATGTTTTTATATGTTTATAAGTTTTTAATTCCAGGAGGTGCACTAAATACCAAAGGACAATAAGTTTTCACAAGAAGAGATGAATTGTATGAATTATTTCATGTTGGTAGAATATAAAGACAGAAACAGGGCTCATAAAATAAAATAAAAAAAATATTAAACACTGTTTAAAGTCCTGATGTGGTCTGCAATGAGGGCTTACAAAATTTCTGAGTTCCCAAAGAAAACAGTATTCAAATTTTTGCCATTTTCTTTACACAGATGTCCAACTGGATCCACCAAGAAGGTGTCAGAAGTTTCCTTAACCTAGGTCCCAGAGCCTTCTCTCATGTAAAGCAAAAATTGTCAACTATTTTATATGTATTTTATTTATTTGAGAGAGAGAGAGAGAGAGTGACAGCAATAGAGAAGGAAAGTACGAGTAGGGAGGAGAGGGAGAAGACTTCCTGCTTATTAGGAAGCCTGACCAGAGTTATGTTCAGAGGACCCTGGGATCATGACCTGAGCTAAGGGCAAATGTGCAACTGACTGACCCACCAAGCTGCCCAAGAATTGTCAACCTCAGAGTAAGAGGGAATAAGCAAGACTTCCTGCCTCTACTCTAAGTCAAAGGCCTGATGCCTTTGAGGCAAGTGTGAGCAAAAGGCATTTACCATTATGAGTTAAAAATCTTCCTACTTTGGAGGGGGAGTCAAGATGGCGGAGAAGTAGCAGGTTGAGACTACTTCAGCTAGCAGGAGATCAGCAAGATAGCTTATCTAAAGATTGCAAACACCTGCAAATCCATTGGCAGATCGAAGAGAAGAAGAACAGCAATTCTAGAAACAGAAAAACAACCACTTTCTGAAAGGTAGGACTGGCAGAGAAGTGAATCCAAAACAAAGGGAAGATAGACCCCAGGGGGAGGGGGTGGCTCCCGGTGAGCGGCGGAGAAACAGAGCACAAAATCGGGACTTTTAAAAGTCTGTTCCATTGAGGGACATCGCTCCAGAGGCTAAACCGGGCGAAGCCCACACGGGGGCAGCGTGGCCTCAGGTCACGCAGGGTCACAGAAGGATCGGGGGTGTCTGAGTGTTGCAGAGCTTGCGGGTATTGGAACGAGAAAGCTGGCTACAGAGACAGAGCTGACAGTAAGATCACAGCTCGGAGTTACCTTGAACCGGTCGCAGGATCGGTGAGCTCGGAGCGCAGCCAGAGGTCAGGCAGAGAGTAGTTACTGGGCTGTTCTCTGAGGGTGCACTCAGGAGTGGGGCCCCGGGCTCTCGGCTCCTCCGGGCCTGAGACCAGGAGACCGCCATTTGTATTCCCATCCTCTGGAACTCTACGGAAAGCGCTCAGGGAACAAAAGCTCCTGAAAGCAAACCTGAGCGGATTACTCAGCCCGGCCCCTGGTAGGGGCTGTGCAATTCCACCTGGGGCAAAGACACTTAAAATCACTACACCAGGCCCCTCACCCAGAAGATCAACAAGAAATCCAGCAAAGACCAAGTTCAACTACCAAGGAGTGCAGTTTCAATACCAAGGAGAGCAGCAGAATTCCAGAGGATGAGAAAGAAAAGCACAGAACTCCTGGCTTTCTCCCTGTGAATTTTTAGTCTTGCAGTTAAAGTAATTTTTTTCTTTTTCATTTTTTTTCTCTTCTTTTGCTAAATTTTTTTTTAACTTTTACGCTTTTCCTTTTTAAGGTATTTAAAGTAGTTTATCTAATATATATATATATTTTCTTTTATTATTTCTTTATTCATTTTCTTTTTAAAATTCTTTTCTTTTTTTTTCCCTTTCTTTTTTTTTTTTTTTTTTTGAACCTCTTTTTATCCCTTTTCTCCCCCCTCACGATTTGGGATCTCTTCTGATTTGTTTAAAGCATATATTCCTGGGGTTGTTACCCCCCTTTTAGTATTTTACTTGCTCCTTCATATACTCTTATCTGGACACAATGACAAAAAGGAAAAATTCAACACAAAAAAAAGAACAAGAGGCAGTACCGAAGGCTAGGGACCTAATCAATACGGACATTGGTAATGTGTTAGATCTGGAGTTAAAAATGACAATTCTCAAGGTTCTAGCCGGGCTCGAAAAAGGCATGGAAGATATTAGAGAAACCCTCTCGAGAGATATAAAAGCCCTTTCTGGAGAAATAAAAGAACTAAAATCTAACCAAGGTGAAATCAAAAAAGCTATTAATGAGGTGCAGTAAAAAAATGGAGGCTCTCACTGCTAGGATAAATGAGGCAGAAGAAAAAATTAGTGATATATAAGACCAAATGACAGAGAATAAAGAAGCTGAGCAAAAGAGGGGCAAACAGCTACTGGATCATGAGGGGAGAATTCAAGAGATAAGTGACACCATAAGACGAAACAACATTAGAATAATTGGGATTCCAGAAGAAGAAGAAAGAGAGAGGGGAGCAGAAGGTATACTGGAGGGAATTATTGGGGAGAATTTCCCCAATATGGCAAAGGGAACAAGCATCAAAATTCAGGAGGTTCAGAGAACACCCCTCAAAATCAATAAGAATAGGCCCACACCCCGTCACCTAATAGTAAAATTTACAAGCCTTAGCAACAAAGAGAAAATCCTGAAAGCAGCCTGGGAAAAGAAATCTGTAACATACAATGGTAAAAATATTAGATTGGCAGCTGACTTATCCACAGAGACCTGGCAGGCCAGAAAGAGCTGTCATGATATTTTCAGAGCACTAAATGAGAAAAACATGCAGCCAAGAATACTATATCCAGCTAGGCTATCATTGAAAATAGAAGGAGAGATTAAGAGCTTCCAGGACAAACAAAATCTGAAAGAATTTGCAAATACCAAACTAGCTCTACAGGAAATATGGGAAGGGATCCTCTAAGCAAAGAGAGAGCCTACAAGTGGTAGATCAGAAAGGAACAGAGACAATATACCGTAACAATCACCTTACAGGCAATACAATGGCACTAAATTCATATCTCTCAATAGTTACTCTGAATGTTAATGGGCTAAATGTCCCAATCAAAAGACACAGGGTATAAGAATTGATAAAAAAACAAAATCCATCTATATGTTGCCTACAAGAAACTCATTATAAACTCGAAGACCCCTCCAGATTTAAAGTGAGAAGGTGGAAAAGAATTTACCATGCTATTGGACATAAGAAGAAAGCAGGAGAGGCAATCCTTATATCAGATCAATTAGATTTTAAGCCAAAGACTATAATAAGAGATGAGGAAGGACACTATATCATACTCAAAGTGTCTGTCCAACAAGAAGATCTAACAATTTTTAAATATCTATGCCCCCAAGGTGGGAACAGCCAACTATATAAACCAATTAATAACAAAATCAAAGAAACACATCAACAATAATACAATAATAGTAGGGGACTTTAACACTCCCCTCACTGAAATGGACAGATCTTCCAAGCAAAAGATCACCAAGGAAATAAAGGCCTTAAAGGACACATTGGACCAGATGGACATCACAGATATATTCAGAACATTTCATCCCAAAGCAACAAAAGACACATTCTTCTCTAGTGCACATGGAAAATTCTCCAGAATAGATCACATCCTCGGTCCTAAATCAGGACTCAACTGGTATCAAAAGATTGGGATCATTCCCTGCATATTTTCAGACCACAATGCTCTGAAGCTAGAATTCAATCACAAGAGGAAGTTTGGAAAAAACCCAAATACATGGAGACTAAACAACATCCTTCTAAAGAATGAATGGTCCAACCAGAAAATTAAAGAAGAATTGAAAAAAATCATGGAAACAATGATAATGAAAATACAATGGTTCAAAATCTGTGGGACACAACAAAGGCAGTCCTGAGAGAAAAATATATAGCAGTACAAGCTTTTCTCAAGAAACAAGAAAGGTCTCAGGTACACAACCTAACCCTACACATAAAGGAGCTGGAGAAAGAACAAGAAAGAAACCCTAAGTCCAGCAGGAGAAGAGAAATCATAAAGATCAGAGCAGAAATCAATGAAATAGAAACAAACAAACAAACAAAAAACCAATAGAACAAATCAACAAAACTAGGAGCTGTTTCTTAGAAAGAATTAATAAAATTGATAAACCCCTGGCCAGACTTATAAAATAAAAGAGAAAGGACCCAAATAAATAAAATCATGAATGAAAGAGGAGAGATCACAACTAACACCAAACACATACAAACTATTATAAGAACATACTATGAGCAACTCTATGCCAACAAATTTGACAATCTGGAAGAAATGGATGCATTCCTAGAAACATATAAACTACCACAACTGAACCAGGAAGAAATAGAAAGCCTGAACAGACCCATAACCAGAAAGGAGATTGAAACAGTCATTAAAAATCTCCAAACCAACAAAAGCCCAGGGCCAGACGGCTTCCCGGGGGAATTCTACCAAACATTTAAAGAAGAACTAATTCCTAATCTTCTGAAACTGTTCCAAAAAATAGAAATGGAAGGAAAACTTCCAAACTCATTTTATGAGGCCAACAGCACCTTGATCCCAAAACCAGGCAAGGATCCCATCAAAAAAGAGAGCTATAGACCAATATCCTTGATGAACACAGACGCAAAAATTCACACCAATATACTAACCAATAGGATTCAACAGTACATTAAAAAGATTATTCACCACGACCAAGTGGGATTTATTCCAGGGCTGCAAGGTTGGTTCAACATCCACAAATCAGTTAATGTGGTACAAAACATGAATAAAAGAAAGAAAAAGAACCATATGATACTCTCAATAGATGCTGAAAAAGCATTTGACAAAGTACAACATCCCTTCCTGATCAAAACTCTTTAAAGTGTAGGGATAGAGGGCACATACCTCAATATCATCAAAGCCATCTATGAAAAACCCACCGCAAATATCATTCTCAATGGAGAAAAACTTAAAGCTTTTCCACTAAGGTCAGGAACATGGCAGGGATGTCCATTATCACCACTGCTATTCAACATAGTACTAGAAGTCCTAGCCTCAGCAATCAGACAACAAAAGGAAATTAAAGGCATCCAAATCGGCAAAGAAGTCAAATTATCACTCTTCACAGATGATATGATACTATATGTGGAAAACCCAAAAGACTCCACTACAAAACTGCTAGAACTTGTACAGGAATTCTGTAAAGTGTCAGGATATAAAATCAATGCACAGAAATCAATTGCATTTCTCTACACCAACAACAAGAGAGAAGAAAGAGAAATTAAGGAGTCAATCCATTTACAATTGCCCCAAAACCATAAGATACCTTGGAATAAACCTAACCAAAGAGGCTAAGATCTATACTAAGAAAACTATAAAGTACTCATAAAAAAAAATGAGGAAGACACAAAGAAATGGAAAAATGTTCCATGCTCCTGGATTGGAAGAATAAATATTGTGAAAATGTCTATGCTCCTGGATTGGAAGAATAAATATTGTGAAAATGTCTATGCTACCTAAAGCAATCTACACTTTTAATGCAATTCCTATCAAAGTACCATCCATCTTTTTCAAAGAAATGGGACACTACATAATCCTAAAGGGACTATCCACCAAGATGATCTAACAATTGTGAATATCTATGCTCCCAATATGGGAGCAGCCAATTACTTAAGAAAACAGTTAATCAAGATAAAGAGTAATATAGATATGAATACAGTAATCATAGGAGATCTTAACACGTCTTTCTCAGAAATAGACAGATCATCGAAGCAGAAAATCAATAAAGAAAAAACAGCATTGAATCACATATTGGACCAGATGGACCTCATAGATATATACAGAACATTCCACCCTAAAACAACAGAATACTCATTTTTCTCAAGTGCACACAGAACCTTCTCCAGAATAGACCACATACTGGGTCACAAATCAGGACACAACTGATACCAAAAGACTGAGATGATTCCCTGCATATTCTCAGATCACAATGCTTTGAAACTGGAGGTCAATCACAAAGAAGTTCAGAAGGAACTCAAACACCTGGAAGCTAAAGACCACCTTGCTTAAGAATGCTTGGATCAACCAGGAGATCAAAGAAGAACTGAAACAATTCATGGAAACCAATGAGAATGAAGACACTTTGGTTCAAAACCTATGGGATAGAGCAAACCCTGTCCTAAGGGGGAAATACATAGCCATCCAAGCCTCCCTCAAAACAATGGAAAAATCCAGAATACACCAGCTGTATCTGCACCTTAAAGAACTGGAGAATCTACCACAAATCAAACCAATTCCACACATATGAAAGGGAAATCATCAAGATTAGAGCTGAGATCAATGAGGTAGAAACCAGAGATAGAGTAGAACGTATCAATGAAACTAGAAGCTGTTTTTTTGATAGAATCAATAAGATCGATACACCATTGGCCACAACAATCCAAAAGAAAAACGAGAAAGCAAAAATTCATAAAATTATGAATGAAAAGGGAGAGATCACAATGAACACCAAGGAAGTAGAAACAATCATCAGAAGATATTATCAACAGTTATATGCCAATAAGCTTAGCAACCTAGATGAAATGGAGGCATTCCTGGAAAACTATAAGCTCCTAAAATTGAAGCAGTAAGAAATCGACAATCTGAATAGACCGATATCTAATAACGAGACTGAAGCAGTGATCAAATACCTCCAAAAAACAAGAGCCCAGGACCTGACGGATTCCCTGGGGAATTCTACCAAACCTTCAAAGAAGAAATAACATCTAATCTCCTGAATTTGTTTCAAAAAATTGAAGCAGAAGGAAACTTCCAGACTCTTTCTATGAAGCCAACATTACCCTGATCCCCAAACCAGGCAAAGACCCTACCAAAAAGGAGAATTTTAGACCAATATCGCTGATGAATATGGATCCTAGCAAAGAGGATCCAACAGCACATTAAAAAGTTTATCCACCATGATCAGGGGGGATTCATTCCTGGGCTACAAGGATGGTTCAACATTTGCTAATCAATCAATGTGATACAACCTTAATATAAGAAGAGAGAAGAGCCACATGGTCCTCTCAATTGATGCTGAAAAAGCATTTGACAAAATCCAGCATCTGTTCCTGATTAAAACGTTTCAAAGTATAGGGTTAGAGGGAACATTCCTGAACCTTATCAAATCTATCTATGAAAGACCCACAACAAATATCATCCTCAATGGGAAAAAGCTTGCAGCCTTCCCGTTGAGATCAGGACAAGACAAGGATGCCCACTTTCACCACTCCTGTTCAACAAAGAATTAGAAGTCCTAGCAACAGCAATCAGACAACAAATGGAAATAAAAGGTATCCAAATTGGTAATGAAGAAGTCAAACTCTCTTTCTTCACAGATGACATGATTCTTTATATAGAAAACCCAAGAGACTCCACCCCCAAACTACTAGAACTCATACAGTAATTCAGCAACGTGTCAGGATACAAAGTCAATGTGCAGAAATCAGTGTCTTTCTTATACACTAACAATGAAAATACAGAAAGGGAAATTAGAGAATCGATTCCATTTACTATAGCACCAAGAACCATAAGATTCCTGGGAATAAACCTAGCCAAAGAGGTAAAGGATCTTTACTCGAGGAACTAAAGAACACTCATGAAAGAAATTGAAGAAAATCCAAAAAGATGTAAGACCATTCCATGCTCTTGGATTGGAAGAATAAACATTGTTAAAATGTCTATGCTGCCTAGAGCAATCTATACGTTTAATGCCATTCTGATCAAAATTCCACTGGTATTCTTCAAAGACCTGGAGCAAATAATCCAAAAATTTGTATGGAATCAGAAGAGACCCCGAATCACTAAGGAAATGTTGAAAAACAAAAATAAAGCAGGGGCATCACGTTACCTGTTATCAAGCTTTATTACAAAACTGTGATCACCAAGACGGCATGGTACTGGCATAACAACAGACACATAGACCAGTGGAACAGAGTAGAGAGCCCAGATATGGACCCTCAACTCTATGGTCAAATAATCTTAGACAAAACACGAAAAAATATACAGTGGAAAAAAGACAGTCTCTTCAATAAATGGTACTGGGATAACTGGACAGCTATATGTAGAAGAATGAATCTCAACCATTCTCTTACACCGTACACAAAGATAAACTCAAAATGGATAAAAGACCTCAATACGAGACAGGAATCCATCAGAATCCTAGAGGAGAACGTAGGCAGTAATCTATTTCATATCAGCCACAGCAACTTCTTTCAAGATATTTCTCCAAAGGCAAAGGAAACAAAAGCGAAAATAAACTTTTGGGACTTCATCAAAATAAAAAGCTTCTGCTCAGCAAAGGAAACAGTCAAAAAAAGAGGCAACCCACGGAATGGGAGAAGATATTGCAAATGACAGTATAGACTAAAGGTTGATATCAAGAATCTATAATGGACTCCTCAAACTCAACACACACAAAACAGGCAAACATATCAAAAAATGGGAAGAAGATATGAACAGACACTTCTCCAATCAAGACATACAAATGGCTATCAGACACATGAAAAAATGTTCATCATCATTAGCCCTCAGGGAGTTTCAAATCAAAACCACATTGAGATATCACCTTACACCAGTTAGAATGGCCAAAATTAACAAAACAGGAAAGAACATGTGTTGGAGGGGATGTGGAGAAAGGGGAACCCTCTTCCACTGTTGGTGGGAATGCAAGTTGGTGCAGCCTCTTTGGAGAACAGTATGGAGACTCCTCAAGAAATTAAAAATAGAACTTCCCGATGACCCTGCAGTTGCACTCCTGGGTATTTACCACAAGGATACAGATGTTGTGAAAAGAAGGGCCATTTGTACCCCAATGTTTATAGCAGCAATGGCCACGGTCTCCAAGCTATGGAAAGAGCCCATATGCCCTTCAATGGATGAATGGATAAGGAAGATGTGGTCCATATACACTATGGAGTATTATGCCTCCATCAGAAAGGATGAATACCCAACTTTTGTAGCAACATGGTCGGGACTGGAAGAGATGATGCTGAGTGAAATAAGTCAAGCAGAGAGAGTCATTTTAAAAAAAATTTTCAATTTATTTATTTTCAGAAAAACAGTATGCATTATTTTTTCACCACACCCAGTGCTCCATGCAATCCATGCCCTCTATAATACCCACCACTTGGAGAATCAATTATCATATGGTTTCACTTATTTGTGGAGCATAACAAATATCATTGAGGACAAAGGGTGTTAGAGAGGAGAAGGGAGTTGGGGTAAATTGGAAGGGGAGGTGAATCATGAGAGACTATGGACTCTCGAAAACAATCTGAGTGGTTTGAAGTGGCGGGGGTGTGGGAGGTTGTGGTACCAGGTGGTGGGTCTTATAGAGGGCATGGATTGCATGGAGCACTGGGTGCGGTGAAAAAAAATAATGAATACTGTTTTTCTGAAAATAAATAAATTGGAAAAAAAATAAATGTATACACAAGAAAATATAAGCAAGATAATTGTTTAAAGTTCAGAAGACTAATGATAAAAGAAATTAAACAAAATGATTATGATATAGAATTTTATAACAGTGATAAAATCTTTAAAATAAAAGACAAAAAAAACACTTTTAAGACTAGCTAAAGCTGAAAAAATCCATTGTCTGCAGAATAATATTACATGAAGGAATAAATAAATATTAAGACAGTAGAAATATAATGTTAAATAGAATTTTGGCATACATTTTAAAAAGTAAAGTACTGGGATTTTTAAAAATGGAGATAAATATAAACTTTTCCCTACAGTTTAATATATTTAAATTATAATGTGTAGCTTGAAATAAAAATAAAATGCATTTTATGGAGACTTATGAAATATGCAGAAGCAAATATATTTGCCAAAACATTCCTATTGAATTGATGGTATGAAATGAGAAAAAAATATTGCAAGTTTCTACATTATATTTGAAGTGTCATTATATCATTCGAAGGAATGTGGTGATAAATTTTATTTATTTATTTATTTATTTATTCATTCATTATTTATGCTTTTTTGGTTATATTTCCTAGATACAAAACCATAAGTTATAGATAATTATACCAACATGGAAAATTCAATAAATCATGATAAACACTAATTATCTCGAAATAATTCCAAAAACTAACAAAAAAGACAACGATTCTATGGATTCTGTAAAGGAATCACACCAACCAGTGCAGCAGGAAGAATATAGACAACTCTCCAAACAAGATATAGAACTAGAGGAAGCAAGGAGATTATCTGGACCTCTTTCAGTATTGTTGGTCCAGAATCAAGAAAGTGCTGAACAAGATAGGTAACTCACAGAGAAAAAAAGTTCCTTAATCCCAGCTCTGTATGGAATAGAGAAAACAAACAAGACAAACAACATGTAGTACTTAAATACAATTATATCAATAATCACATTAAAAAGTGACTGAGTAGTAATTACTCCAAATAAAATTTGTATTAGTATTTTTGTATTCTTTGGATAAATGCCTAGTAGTGCAATTCCTGGATCACAGAGCAGTTGTAATTTTAACTTTCTGAGGAACCTCTGTACCGTGTTTCCCAGTGGCTGCATCAGTTCACATTCCCACTAACAGTGTAAAAGTGTTGCCTTTTCTCCACATCCTCACCAACACTTATTTCTTGTGTTGTTAATTTTAGTCATTCTGAGAGGTATGAGGTGATATCTCATTAGCAAGACCAACTATTTACTTACTACAAGAAGTGTGCTTTTGATGTAAATATAAACATAATAAAATTCCTACATATAAAATAAAACATAAAAAGATGAACAAATATTTCATGAAAACACTATGTAGGCCAGCAAGATGGAGGCGAGAATGTTCTGATACTCCTCTTTCCTATGAAAACAACAAAAAGAGTAATCAAATATAAAACAGTGAAAACAGCTAATGGAAACCTGTGTACTAAAAATAAATGCAGTAAAAAAGTGGCAGATAAGAAAATGGAATATGGCTTCATAGGAAAACTTGGGAAGCATTATCTTTACCCATCCCCCTGTTCTGAGCAACTCTCTTCCATTAGGAATCCCCTCAAAAAAAAATTATCTGTAGAGGTAAAAGTGAGAGACTCAAACAAGCCTCACCATTGTTGATGTTTGTAGCTATTGCTACCAGTAACTCCTGCAGCTGTCACCAAAGCTGATCCTTGGTGACAGAGCTCCCAGAATTTTTTGGCACTAAATCTCCTACATGTGGATAAAATTATCACTGGGTTAAGAACTGCCGCTATAGCCCCAATTATTGCTGTGCCATAAATGGGATCAAGATGCCATAACACTTCACCATATACAGGACAGGACAGGAGCTGTTGTTTCTGTTCATGCAACACCTAGCCCTAAGGTAAGTCTTTTTCATTCCATTACAGGGGAATCTACCAGTGTTCTGATTATCCCACCTGGATCACAAGTAACACTTTAACCATCATCACTGTGGCCAAGATGTATCTGCTGAGTCCCAGGTTCCAGCATGTGGCTTTAACTAAGCTCCAGTGGTGACATACTACTGTTGTTCTGCAATTGACCCTGGATCCACAGTTGAGACACTGACTCAATATTACCTGGATGTACTCCTGATACATCCTGCTCCCCCCATGTCACTGCAGTGAGGCCCAGAGACCAGACCCTCTTTGGAGGAGAGATCCTTACATGTCAGTATCTTAGATGCCACTGCTACCACCAATTCAAGTTCTCCTGTGACACATTAAATAAGTGCTGTGGCAGTTCACTATGCATTTGATCTCAGGAATCCAGCCAGCTCCACTACAACTCTATGTGCCAGCTCACCAGATCAGCCATCAATAAGGATCCCTGAGGCTGGATCTTCCTGCAATGGGAAAAATAAAAGAATACCAAGACGAGTTTTGGTTCTGATTATCCCAATAAACTAGATGCCACATGAAAAATTCCAGGCCACAGATGACAACCACCATGGTATATGCCAAAGTTGCTGCCAGTTGATGGAGTTGAACAGAAACTATGGCACTGTGACATCCCAGAAATCAAAGATTCATCATCCCACCTAACTGATGTCATCGAAAATAATATGGATTTTTTTCTGTACCAAAACCAGTCACAAAAGCATGGAAGATGTAAGTGTCTACTCCCTTAAATATAAACATATTAGTACAAAATCATCATAAATATAAAACAAAAACAACCCCCCCAAAAACAAGAAAATACAACACCACAAAGGAACACTGTAATTTTTCAGTAACCGAACACAAATGGAGATATGTGAGTTACCTGAATAATAATTGATAATAATTATTATAAGATACACCGTGAATATGAAGAGAACACAAATACAGAGTTCCATCATCCTTTTTCTCCCCATACATCCCAGTATTTGCTGTTTCCTGTTGCTAAAAGTCGTGAGGTTATGTCTCATTATGGCTTTGACTTGTATTTTCCAGTTGAGGAGTGCTATTGAGCACCTTTCATGAAATAGACTCTTAATTATGGAGAACATACACATGGTTACCAGAGGAGAAGGGGTTGGGAGGACTGTTTTAATAGGTGATGAAGAGTATCACTTTGTGAGGAGCACCAGGTGCTGTATGAAAGTGTTAAATCACTACATTGTACACCTGAAAATAATACTACACTGGATTAACTGGAATTTAAGCAATAACAAAACAAAACAAACAAAGAAACAAACAAACCCAGTCATGGATTCACTAATACTTATTTTTGTCTTTCTTGGGTTTTTTAATTTTTAATTTTTTATTATTATGTTCACTTAGCATATGGTATATCATTGGGTTTTGATGTCATGTTCATTGATTCATTAGTTAAGTATAATACCCAGTGCTTATCACCACACATGCCCTCCTTAGTTCTGATCACCCGGATACTCCATACTGTATACCTTCTCCCTTCTTTATCCCTCAGTTTTGTTCCCAAAATCCAGAGTTTCTTATGGTTTGTCTCCATCTATGATGTCCTCCCATTCAGCTTTCCCTTCCTTCCCTTGTGATCCTCCATGCTATTCCTTATGTTCCACATATGAGTGAATCCATATGATTATTTTCTTTCTCTGCCTGACTTATTTCACTTAGCATAATACACCCCCCCCCCAGTTCCATCGATGCTGATGCAGATAGTGGGTATTCCTCCTCTCTAATGGCTATTAGAGTTTCCATTGTATGTATGTACCATGTTTTCTTTATCCATTCATCTGTTGAAGGGCATCTCATCTCCTTCCACAGTTTGGATATTGTGGACATGCTGTTATGAAAATGGGGGTGGATGTGCCCCTTCTTTCTGATGTATCAGCATATTTGCAGTAAATGTACAGTAGAGCAATTACTGGGTCATAGTATAGCTCTATTTTTAATATCTTGAGGAACATCCAAACTGTTTCCCAAAGTAGCTGAACAGCTTGCATTACCACCAACAGTGCAATAGGGTTCCCTTTTCTCTATATCCCTACCAACATTTGTTGTTTCTTTATTGCTAATGTTTGCCATTCTAACTGGTGTAAATTGGTGTCTCAATGTGCTTTTGATTTTTATTTCCCAGAAGGTTAGTGATGTTGAACATTTTTTCATCTGTAGCCACTGTTATGACTTCCTTCTTTTTTTCTCTTTTTTAGCATAACAGTATTCATTGTTTTTGCACCACACCCAGTGCTCCATGAAATCCGTGCCCTCTCTAATACCCACCACCTTGTTCCCACAACATCCCACCCCCCGCCCCTACAAAACCCTCAGATTGTTTTTCAGAGTCCATAGTCTCTCATGGTTCACCTCCTCTTCCAATTTCCCTCAACTCCCTTCCCCTCTCCATCTCCCCTTGTCCTCCATGCTATTTGTTATGCTCCACAAATAAGTGAAACCATATAATACACTCTTTCTGCTTGACTTATTTCACTCATCATAATCTCCTCCAGTCCTGTCCATGTAGCTACAAAAGTTGGGTATTGATACTTTCTGATGGAGGCATAATACTCCAAAATGTATATGGACCACATCTTCCTTATCCATTCATCTATTGAAGGCCATCTTGGTTCTTTCCACAGTTTGTCTTCTTTGGAGAAGTATATGTTCATGTCTCTGACCATTTCTTTTTTTGGGGGGGGTTGGGGAGGGGGGAAATCATAACTTTTATTAATACCACCAACACAAAAAATTTTAATTAATCTTTATTTCAATCTTAATACTAAGAGTTTATTTTTTAATTAATTAATTAATTAATTAATTAATTTTTTAATTACTTTTAAGTGAACTAGAATTCATTGTTTATGCACCACACCCAGTGCTCCATGCAATATGTGTCCTCCAAAATACCCACCACCAGGCTGGCCCAATTTCCCACCCCCGTCCCTTCAAAAACCTCAGATTCTTTTTCAGAGTCCAGAGTCTCTTATGGTTCCCTCCCCTCCAATTTCCCTCAACTTCCATCTCCTCTCCATCTCCCCTTGTCCTCCAGGCTATTTGTTATGCTCCACAAATAAGTGAAACCATATGATAATTGCCTTTCTCTGCTTGACTTATTTCACTCAGCATAATCTCTACCAGTCCTATCCATGTTTCTACAAAAGTTGGGTATTCGTCCTTTCTGATGGAGGCATAATACTCCATAGTGTATATGGACCACATCTTCCTTATCCATTCATCCGTTGAAGGCCATCTTGCTTCTTTCCACAATTTGGTAACCAGGGCCGTTGCTACTATGAACAATGTGGTAGAGATGGCCCTTCTTTTCATTACATCTGTATCTTTGGGGTAAATACCCAGTAGTGCAATGGCAGGGTCATAGGGAAGTTCTATTTTTAATTTCTTAAGGAGTCTCCACACTGTTCCCCATATTGGCTGTACCAAGTTTCATTCCTACCAACAGTGGAAGAGGGTTCCCTTTTTCCACATCTTCTCCAACACACTTTGTTTCCTCTCTTGTTAATGTTGTCCATTCTAACTAGTGTAAGGTGGTATCTCAATACAGTTTTAATTTGAATCTCCCTGATGGCTAGGGATGATGAACATTTTTGCATGTGGCTAATAACCATTTGTATGTCTTCATTGGAGAAGTGTCTGTTCATGTCTTCTGCCCATTTTTTTTTATATGATTGCCTATTTTGTGTGTGTTGAGTTTGAGGAGTTCATTTAGATTCTGGATACCAACATTTTGTCTGTAATGTCACTTGCAAATATCTTCTCCCATTCCATGGGTTACCTCTATTTTTTTTAATTCAATTGTAATTCACATTTAGTGTTATATTAGTTTGACGTATATAATATAATGATTCAATAATTCTATAAATTACTCATGATAAATGCATTCTTTTTAAAAAGATTTTATTTATTTATTTGACAGACAGAGATCACAAGTAGGCAGAGAGGCAGGCAGAAAGAGAGGAGGAAGCAGGCTCTCTGCTGAGCAGAGAGCCTGATTCAGGGCTAGATCCCAGGACCCTGGGATCATGACCTGAGCCGAACGCAGAGGCTTTAACCCACCGAGCCACACAGGTGCCCTGATAAGTGCATTCTTCGTTCACTTAACTTATTTACCTCAACCCAACTTGCTTCCTGCCTGGCAATCACCACTTTATTCTTTGGAGTTAGGTCTGGTTTTTGCTGATATCTCTCTCTCTGTCTCTTTTTCTACCTTAAATTCTGCATGTGAGTAAAATCACAAGATATCTGTTTTACTTGACTTGTTTAATTTACCATTTTACCCTTTCAGATCATGCAAGTTGTTGAACAAAATATAATTAAGCAGATAAATTGAAATGGATCTATATCTTAGAGAATTTTATTACAATTCCTCAGGATGCCAAAGACTTGTCTCCCATGTGCTTAGGTGATATTTAAGATTGACTCAGTTGTATGATTTGATCATTATATGGCTGGATGAGGATCAATAAGCATTCCCAGATGTCAGAAAATAATTTTGCTTTCATGATAATTAAAAAAAAAACAGGAAAGATAGAGATCATTTAGTATTTTCTGCAAGTCTTTATTCAAATAGTAGATTTGCACCACCTTTTAAAACTTATAACTAGTTCTTCAGCACTCTTGATCACCATTACCTTCTTTATTATTCCCAAATTACTAACACTTTTCTAACTGCAATGTGATTTACAAAATCATGATGCTATTCTTTATAGTCTGTTGACAGTCACCTTTCTCCCATTAGAGAGCAGATTTTATGTGTGCAGGAAATTTAATAGATTTGTTCCACCATGTATCCCATGCAGCTAGAACCACATATGACCAATAGTAAATGCTCAATGAATGTTTATTTTTAAAGTTATATCATTGGTATGCAAAAGTTAAAATAGATTTTTTTTTTAATTTTTTATTTTTTATAAACATATATTTTTATCCCCAGGGGTACAGGTCTGTGAATCACCAGGTTTACACACTTCACAGCACTCACCAAAGCACATACCCTCCTCAATGTCCATAATCCCACCCCCTTCTCCCAAACCCCCTCCCCCCGGCAACCCTCAGTTTGTTTTGTGAGATTAAGAGTCACTTATGGTTTGTCTCCCTCCCAATCCCATCTTGTTTCATTTATTCTTCTTCTACCCACTTAAGCCTCCATGTTGCATCACCACTTCCTCATATCAGGGAGATCATATGATAGTTGTCTTTCTCTGCTTGACTTATTTCGCTAAGCATGATACACTCTAGTTCCATCCATGTTGTTGCAAATGGCAAGATTTCATTTCTTTTGATGGATGCATAGTATTCCATTGTGTATATATACCACATCTTCTTGATCCATTCATCTGTTGATGGACATCTAGGTTCTTTCCATAGTTTGGCTATTGTGGACATTGCTGCTATAAACATTCGGGTGCATGTGTCCCTTTGGATCACTACATTTGTATCTTTAGGGTAAATACCCAATAGTGCAATTGCTGGGTCATAGGGCAGTTCTATTTTCAACATTTTGAGGAACCTCCATGCTGTTTTCCAGAGTGGCTGCACCAGCTTGCATTCCCACCAACAGTGTAGGAGGGTTCCCCTTTCTCCGCATCCTCGCCAGCATCTGTCATTTCCTGACTTGTTGATTTTAGCCATTCTGACTGGTGTGAGGTGATATCTCATTGTGGTTTTGATTTGTATTTCCCTGATGCCGAGTGATATGGAGCACTTTTTCATGTGTCTGTTCGCCATCTGGATGTCTTCTTTGCAGAAAAACAGAATACACATTCTTCTCTAGTGCACATGGAACATTCTCCAGAATAGATCACATCCTCGGTCCTAAATCAGGACTCAACCGGTATCAAAAGATTGGGATCATTCCCTGCATATTTTCAGACCACAATGCTCTAAAGCTAGAACTCAACCACAAAAGGAAGTTTGGAAAGAACCCAAATACATGGAGACTAAACAGTATCCTTCTAAAGAATGAATGGGTCAACCGGGAAATTAAAGAAGAATTGAAAAAAATCATGGAAACAAATGATAATGAAAATACAACGGTTCAAAATCTGTGGGACACAACAAAGGCAGTCCTGAGAGGAAAATATATAGCGCTACAAGCCTTTCTCAAGAAACAAGAAAGGTCTCAGGTACACAACCTAACCCTACACCTAAAGGAGCTGGAGAAAGAACAAGAAAGAAACCCTAAGCCCAGCAGGAGAAGAGAAATCATAAAGATCAGAGCAGAAATCAATGAAATAGAAACCAAAAAAACAATAGAACAAATCAACGAAACTAGGAGCTGGTTCTTTGAAAGAATTAATAAAATTGATAAACCCCTGGCCCGACTTATCAAAAAGAAAAGAGAAAGGACCCAAATAAATAAAATCATGAATGAAAGAGGAGAGATCACAACTAACACCAAAGAAATACAAACTATTATAAGAACATACTATGAGCAACTCTACGGCAATAAATTTGACAATCTGGAAGAAATGGATGCATTCCTAGAAACATATAAACTACCACAACTGAGCCAGGAAGAAATAGAAAGCCTGAACAGACCCATAACCAGTAAGGAGATTGAAACAGTCATTAAAAATCTCCAAACAAACAAAAGCCCAGGGCCAGACGGCTTCCCGGGGGAATTCTACCAAACATTTAAAGAAGAACTAATTCCTATTCTCCTGAAACTGTTCCAAAAAGTAGAAATGGAAGGAAAACTTACAAACTCATTTTATGAGGCCAGCATCACCTTGATCCCAAAACCAGACAAGGATCCCACCAAAAAAGAGAGCTATAGACCGATATCCTTGATGAACACAGATGCGAAAATACTCAACAAAATACTAGCCAATAGGATTCAACAGTACATTAAAAAGATTATTCACCACGACCAAGTGGGATTTATTCCAGGGCTGCAAGGTTGGTTCAACATCCACAAATCAGTCAATGTGATACAACACATCAATAAAAGAAAGAACAAGAACCATATGATACTCTCAATAGATGCTGAAAAAGCATTTGACAAAGTACAACATCCCTTCCTGATCAAAACTCTTCAAAGTGTAGGGATAGAGGGCACATACCTCAATATCATCAAAGCCATCTATGAAAAACCCACCGCAAATATCATTCTCAATAAAGAAAAACTGAAAGCTTTCCCGCTAAGGTCAGGAACACGGCAGGGATGTCCATTATCACCACTGCTATTCAACATCGTACTAGAGGTCCTAGCCTCAGCAATCAGACAACAAAAGGAAATTAAAGGCATCCAAATCGGCAAAGAAGAAGTCAAATTATCACTCTTCGCAGATGATATGATACTATATGTGGAAAACCCAAAAGACTCAACTCCAAAACTGCTAGAACTTATACAGGAATTCAGTAAAGTGTCAGGATATAAAATCAATGCACAGAAATCAGTTGCATTTCTCTACACCAACAGCAAGACAGAAGAAAGAGATATTAAGGAGTCAATCCCATTTACAATTGCATCCAAAACCATAAGATACCTAGGAATAAACCTAACCAAAGAGACACAGAATCTATACTCAGAAAACTATAAAGTACTCATGAAAGAAATTGAGGAAGACACAAAGAAATGGAAAAATGTTCCATGCTCCTGGATTGGAAGAATAAATATTGTGAAAATGTCTATGCTACCTAAAGCAATCTACACATTTAATGCAATTCCTATCAAAGTACCATCCATCTTTTTCAAAGAAATGGAACAAATAATGCTAAAATTTATATGGAACCAGAAAAGACCTCGAATAGCCAAAGGGATATTGAAAAAGAAAGCCAACGTTGGTGGCATCACAATTCCGGACTTCAAGCTCTATTACAAAGCTGTCATCATCAAGACAGCATGGTACTGGCACAAAAACAGACACATAGATCAATGGAACAGAATAGAGAGCCCAGAAATAGACCCTCAAATCTATGGTCAACTAATCTTCGACAAAGCAGGAAAGAATGTCCAATGGAAAAAAGACAGCCTTTTCAATAAATGGTGCTGGGAAAATTGGACAGCCACATGCAGAAAAATGAAATTGGACCATTCCCTTACACCTCAATGTACGAAAGGAATCCATCAAAATCCTTGAGGAGAACACGGGCAGCAACCTCTTCGACCTCTGCCGCAGCAACATCTTCCTAGGATGGTTGTATTTTGAATGGAATTGCATTAAATGTATAAATTGCTTTGAGTGATATAGACATTTTGATGATATTTGTTACTATATAGTTTTTCAAACATTTGCTTATAATTTGTTGTATTTCTGCAGTATTTATGTGGTGTTATTTCTCCTCTCTAATTTGTGATTTTATTGGTGTATATGTGTGTGTGTGTGTGTGTGTGTGTGTGTGTGTGTGTTCTTTCTTTCTTCATGCTAGATCTCATTAGGGGTTTATTAATTTTATCATTTTTTCAAAAGAAACAGCTCCTCCTTTCTTTTCTTTCTTTTCTTTAAAGGATTTTATTTATTTATTTATTTAAGAGAGAGAGAGAGAGAGAGAGAGAGAAAGAGAAGAGAGAATGAGCAAGAAAGGAGAAGGAGCAAGCAGGACCAGGGGAACAGAGGGAAGGGAGAAGCACAGAGCCTGAAGTGGGGCTAAATCCCAGGACACCAGGCTTCACCTGGCCAAGGCTTGACTTGAGCCTAAGGCAGATGCTAAATTAACTGAGCCATCCAGGTGCTCCCAGCTCCTCATTTCATTGATGTGTTTAATTGCTTATTTTGTTCTAAGGTTCTGTATTATTTATATCTTCTCTAATATAAACTATTTCTCTTATCCACCTGGATTTGTCTTCATCTTTTGTTCTTTTTCTAGATCCTTTGGGTATAACATTAAATTGTTTATTTGACATTTTTCTTGCTTTTTAGGGTAGGTGCATATTGCTATATACTTCTCTCCTAGGACTGCTTTTGATGCATCCTAAAGGTTTTAGACTGTTGTTGTGTTCTCATTTTCCTTTATTTTTATGTTTTTGGTTATTTCTCCTTTGATGTTCTGATTCATATTTGTAAAGTTTATGGATATTTCTTAACTTTTTATCTGTTGTTGAATTAATTATTTCTTTTCTTCATTGTCACTATACTCCTTTATCTGTTACTATAGTATTTCTTAAAGTATCTTTTTTCTGATATAACTATTGGTACCCAGCTTTTTTTTTCTTTTCTTTCATGTTTATATATATACCATGAACATGAAAGAAAAGAAAAAAAATTATACGTGTATATATATATATATATATACAAACAGATGTGTATATATACGTATATATATGTGTATATATATGTGTGTGTATATATACACACATGCACACACAGATATGTGTATATATATGTTCATGGTATATATTAATATAATATATATATATATATATATATATATATATACCATGAAAATGAAAGAAAAGAAAAAAGTGCACATATATATGTATGTGTGTGTGTGTGTGTGTGTGTATATATATATACCATGAACATGAAAGAAAAGAGAAAAAAAGGTGGGTACCAAAAAAATGTGGTACCAATGTATATACATATGTATGTGTGTATATATATACGTATACATATATATATATGTATATGTGTATATATGCACGTGTGTGTGTGTGTGTATAAATATATACACACACCCTATGTATATATACAAGACCCTATGTCTTTTGGTTGGAACATTTAATCCCATTCCACTTAAAGTAATTATTATTTCTTGTAGTAGAAAACTCCTCAAAAATTTTTATTTCATTTTTTCAGTTTTCCAAAATTCATTGTGTGGCATGTAAAGTAATTACTGATAGTTATATACTTGTTGACATTTTGTTATTTCTTGTTGCTGTTTCTTTTCAGTTTATTTCCTCTTATTTTCTCTTTCCTTGTGGTTTGATGGATTTCTTTAGTGTTACGCTTAGATCTCTTTCTCATTACTTTTCATACATATTTTTTAGGTTTTTGATCTCTGTTACCATTGTGTTCATATATGATAATTTTTTTTCAGCTTTTTAAAAAATATATATATATTTTTTCAGCATAACAGTACTCATTGTTTTTGCACCAAACCCAGTGCTCCATGCAATCCATACCGTCTCTAATACCCACTACCTGGTTCCCCCAACCTCCCACCCCCCACCCCTTAAAAACCCTCAGATTGCTTTTCAGAGTCCATAGTCTTTCATGGTTCACCTCCCCTTCCAATTTCCCTGAACTCCCTTCTCCTCTCCATCCCCCCTTGTCCTACATGCTATTTGTTATGCTCCACAAATAAGTGAAACCATATGATAATTGACTCTCTCTGCTTGAGTTATTTCACTCAGCATAATTTCTTCCAGTCCCGTCCATGCTGCTAAAAAGTTGTGCATTCATCCTTTCTGATGGAGGCATAATACTCCATAGTGTATATGGACCACATCTTCTTTATCCATTCGTCCATTGAAGGGTATCTTGGTTCTTTCCACAGTTTGGCAACCGTGGCCATTGCTGCTATAAACATTGGGGTACAGATGGCCCTTCTTTTCACTCCATCTGTATCTTTGGGGTAAATACCCAGGAGTGCAATGGCAGGGTCATAGGGAAGTTCTATTTTTAATTTCTTGAGGAATCTCCACACTGTTTTCCAAAGTGGCTGCACCAACTTGCATTCCCACCAACAGTGTAGGAGGGTTCCCCTTTCTTCACATCCCCTCCAACACATGTTGTTTCCTGTCTTGTTAATTTTGGCCATTCTAACTGGTGTAAGGTGATATCTCAATGTGGTTTTAATTTGAATCTCCCTGATGGCTAGTGATGATGAACATTTTTTCATGTGTCTGATAGCCATTTGTATGTCTTCATTGGAGAATTGTCTGTTCATAACTTCTGCCCATTTTTTGATATGATTGTCTATTTTGTGTGTGTTGAGTTTGAGGAGTTCTTTATAGATCTTGGATATCAACCTTTTGTCTGTACTGTCATTTGCAAATATCTTCTCCCATTCTGTGGGTTGCCTCTTTGTTTAGTTGACTGTTTACTTTGCTGTGCAGAAGCTTTTGATCTTGATGAAGTCCCAAAAGTTCATCATTGTTTTTGTTTCCTTTGCCTTTGGAGACATATCTTGAAAGAAGTTGCTGTGTACAGAAATCAGTGGCTTTCTTATTCACTAACAATGAAAATACAGAAAGGGAAATTAGAGAATCAATTCCATTTACTATGGCACCAAGAATCATAAGATACCTGGGAATAAACCTAGCCAAAGAGGTAAAGGATCTTTACTTGAGGAACTACAGAACACTCATGAAAGAAATTGAAGAAGACACAAAAAGATGGAAGAACATTCCATGCTCTTGGATCAGAAAAATAAACATTGTTAAAATGTCTATACTGCCTAGAGCAATCTATACTTTTAATGCCATTCTGATCAAAATTCCACCAGTATTTTTCAAAGAGCAAGAGAAATTAATCCAGAAATTTGTATGGAATCAGAAGAGACCCTGAATCACTAAGGAAATGTTGGAAAAACAAAAATAAACTGGAGGCATCATGTTACCTGATTTTAAGCTTTACTACAAAGCTGTGATCACCAAGACAGCATGGTACTGGCATAAAAACAGACACATAGACCAGTGGTACAGAGTAGAGAGTCCAGATATGCACCCTAACTCTATGGGCAAATAATCTTTGACAAAAAAGGAGAAAATAAATATCCAGTGGAAAAAAGACAGTCTCTTCAATAAATGGTGCTGGGAAAATTGGATAGCTATATGTAGAAGAATAAAACTCGACCATTCTCTTACACCATACACAAAGATAAACTCGAAATGGATAAAAGACCTCAATGTGAGACAGGAATCCATATATGATATTATTGTGTATAGTCATTCATGTAAAGTTCATGGTTACTTAAATTTGAAGACATTCTATAAACACTAAAATTTTACTATCCCCTCAATGCTTTATACATTGGACATCACATTTTACCTTTTAAAATTTTTGAGTGTTTTTACCTTTTTAAAGATGTAATTTATTTTACTACTTGTCTTTTAACCTCTATACTGGCTTTATAAGTGATTAATCTACTAACTTTATTTGCTTTCACCTGTGGATTTTTTTAATGATTTATTGCATAAAGTTAAGGCATTTTTTTTCCACTTAAACTATTTTCCTTAACATTCCTTTCAAAACTTGTTTAGTGATGCTAAAATCTTAACCTTTGCTTGTTTAGGAAACTATCTCTCCTTTCATTGTGAATGGTAAGCATTGTCATTTGAATATTTTGGTTGGGTCTTTTTCCCCTTTGATAAATTTACATATGCCATGCTTATTTTTCCTAACCTTCAAAGTATATACTAAAAACAAACAAACATACAAAAAAATAGAGCTGATAACATTATAGGGTTCCCCTCATTTATAACTGTTTTCTCTTATTGCTCTTAAATTTTTCATTTTGTCATTTTGTCCTATTAATTATGTACATTTCTGTGGCCTGCCTTTGGTTTATCTTGTTTGATGCTCACTGTGTTTTCTGGACCTTGATGTTGGTTTCCTTCTGATTAGAGATAGTTTTAGCTATATTTATTCAAATAAATTTTGTGCCCCACTTCCTTTTTTTTTCTTCCAAGATCCCTAATGCAAATATCATTATGCTTAATGATATCACAGATTTCTCTTAACATATTCTTTATTATTATTATTATTATTATTATAATTGTTAATCTTTGCTATTAAGCTTGGTTTCTTTCCATTATTGTTTTCACATTACTGATCTGTTCTGCATATTCTAATCTGCTCTTGATTTCCTCTTTTGTATTTTTTATTTCAGTTGTTACATTATTCAGCTTTGAGATATTGAATATTGAATATCCCATATTCAAATATTGAAGTGTATTTCAATATTCTTTTTGAAATATAGAGAAACAACACTTTCTCTGTGTTAAATTTCTCACTGAGTTCATCCACTTTTTTCTCAAGTCCAGTGAGCATCTTTGTACCCACTACATTCAGTTATTTATCAGGCATATTGTTTATCTCCAATTCATTTATATTTTTCTCTATTTTTTTTTCTTGTTGCTTGATTTGGGTCATATTTCTCTGTTTCCTCATTTTGATCTTTGTGGTTTTTTTCTATGTATTAAGTAGGTCAGCTACATCTCCTGGTCTTGAAACTGGGTGGCATGTGTAGAAGATATCCTATGCTGCCTTACAGTGAATTCCACGGGTCACTAGAACCAGGTACCCCAGCCATTCCCCTGTGAGGATAGCATGCACTCCTGTTCTGGCTGAGCTGCAATTGCTTTCAGCTTAGTTAGCTGCAATTACCAACTTTGTCTCCTGTAGGTGAAGTGAGTGTTTTTGGGCCCTGGAGTTGTCGAGAGGCATGTATGAGTTTGCTGTGAGCTTGTTGTTGGTGAGAGCTGACAGTCAGTGTAGCTGTCTGCAATTAGTCTATCTACCACATTTGTGAGTATACTAAATGGGAGGTCTTTCTCCCTGCACAGCATGCTAAAAAGCCAGGTTGCTGGAATTGCAGGCATTCTGCTATATTAGGTTATATCTCCCCGTCATTTTAGAAGGGTGCATGCCAATATGAGAGGTTGAGATGATGCAGGTCTGCAGGGAAAATGCAAGGACAGGGTTAGGGTACACAGTGCTTACAATGTTGATGGAGTGTGTTAGTGCTGGCTCCCCGGAGACTCTAACTATATTGATCATATTAGGAGAAAATATATGGCACCTGCTAGGACTTTTGTTCCTGTAGAAATTGAAATATCTCTGGCCTTCTGCCACATGTTATAAGATTAGTCAATAAATCTTCACTATACCTTAGTGTACTGTGTCTTGGGATAAATTATTTATTTAGTATGTTGGCTGAAAAAAGTGTGTAATTCTTTTGCTGTTCCGCACCAGCTCTCTAAGAGTTTAGCGAGCTATTTTGAAGCCTCAAAATTTAGCTCCACTGACTTTCAAAGTCAGATGTTATGGAGACTCTTCTTCCCTGTGTAGTTCCCCTGTATGAGGGGCACCTGGTGTGGACTCTGATCCTTTCACATCTTTATACTTTTGAGGTGCCCTTCATAGATTTATTGATGTCATGGAGATTCCCAATGATGTCTCCCTTTTTTATGTGTTCTTCTCTCTGGATTAACAATGGAATGTTTTTCTGCCATTTAGCTCCAGGTTGTTTTAAGAGTTAGTTGCATCAATGTAGCTGATACCTCACTGTATCCATGATGGAAGGTAAACTCAGGATCCTCCTCTTACATTGTCTTCTTGTCTTTCCTAATATTGCTACCTTTAATATCAAACAGATTCAAGAATGCTAAGTTCAATGTGAAACCCAGACATTGATTCTCATTTTATTTACAAGAAAATTTTGTAATCTCAGATTTCAGAATAAATTTACTTTTTAAATGCAAAATAATTTTATTAAATGTTTTTCTAACTTTTTTTTATTATGTTATATTAGTAACCATACAGTACATCATTAGTTTTGGTGTATTGTTCCAAGATTCATTGCTTATGTGTAACACCCAATGCTCCATGCAATACATACTCTCCTTAATATCTGTTACCAGGCCTTAGTAATGCCCAAATGATATTTATAAGTAAAATGAAGAAACCTACATTGGAATACTAAAAAATCACATATGAATAGGTCTGTTTACAAAAAGCCACAATCACCATGGTTTCCTAAAACCTACAAAACCATGTTAGTATTTCAAAGTGGCATTTATGTCTGTGTTATAAACATGTTTTTTTTTTTTTTCACAGCTCTGGTGTAGTTTTCTTCTAGTAAGAAAGCACACATTTCCCCATAAGTTTTTTGAGAGCGGCCACCACCTCCTTGTTCCTCAGGCTGTAAATTAGGGGATTCAACATGGGGGTTAGGATATTGCTGAATACAGAAAGAGCTTGGTCCTGCTCTGCATTATGGGAGGAAGTAAAAATCATATAGATAAATATGTTTGGGCCAAAGAAGAGACTCACCACAGTTAAATGGGAAGAGCAGGTTGCCAGGGTTTTTTTCCTTCCTTTGACAGAGTTCATTCGGAAGACCGCGAGGAAGATGAGAGTATAGGAAGCTGTGATGAGACTGAAAGGAACAACAAGCAACAAAATGCTTGTCACCACCACCACTAACTGATATGCTGACGTGTCTTCACAGGAGAGCTTAATGAGGACTGGGACCTCACAGAAGAAGTGATGGATCTCCCGTGACCCACAGATGGGAAAATGCATAGGGTAGACTGTATGGATAAATGAACTTACAGAGCCTCCAATCCAACACCCCAAAACCATGTGCATACAAAACCTGGGGCTCATGATAATTGGGTAACGCAGTGGGTTGCAAACAGCCACATAGCGGTCATAAGCCATGAGAGTCAAGATGAAACACTCCGACATTCCCAACATTAGGAAGAAGAAACTCTGTGTTCCACAGCCAATCCATGATATTGTCCTTTTCCCTGTGAAAAAATTAGAAGCCATCTTTGGGACAATGGTGGAAGTTAATGTCAAGTCAATGAGAGAGAGTTGACTGAGGAGAATGTACATGGGTGTATGGAGCCGAGAATCTCCCCAAATCAAGACAATCAGAAGTGTGTTTCCCAGGAAGGCAAAAGTGTAGATAAAAATTATCATGAAGTTGAGGACAATATAATGCTCAAATTCAGGAAAGAGCCCCACAAGGATGAAATCAGTTACTGAGGATTTGTTTCCATCTACCATACCTCTAAAAGAAATGTAACAGGTTTGGGGACAAATCAAATGGATTAGAACTGGTGACATTCAATACAGGTCTTATATCAATAGTTGGATGTAAAATTTTTTATCTTTCTCACAATCTTTAGAATTCCATAAAATTTGCCATCATCTCACCAGAGATATCTCACTATTATTGCTGAGCAATTGTCTAAATAATTCTTAAATAGATAATATTAGGAAAAAACATGATAAGTTCAGTGCCTTTTAAACTCTGTTGAGATCTTTCTTTCTTTCTTTCTTTCTTTCTTTCTTTCTTTCTTTCTTTCCTTCCTTCTTTCTTCACCAGAGAATGTTGTAAAAACTATGGATTAACTTTCTGCAAATATAAACATAAAGATGTGTCTATTGTTAATAATTATGGACCCTAGTTATTAAATCTTGTAAATTTGGGGGGGAAAAGAGAGGATGATCAAATTAATTCACTTAATTTCATTTTAAAATTACAAATCAGGGGCGCCTGGGTGTCTCAGTGGGTTAAAACCTCTGCCTTTGGCTCAGATAATGATCTCAGGGTTCTGGGATCAAGCCCCACTTTGGGCTCTCTACTCAGTAGGGAGCCTGCTTCCCCCTCTCTCTCTGTTTGCCTCTCTGCCTACTTGTGATCTCTGTCTGTAAATAAATAAATAAAATCTTTTAAAAAATACAAATTAATCTTTAATAAAATATTAAAGAGATCCCATATTAATTTATTTGGGGCTAGTCATGATGACATAAGTATAGTAATGAAAATTGCCAGACCTATTTCTCCTCCTGGAAGCCATAAATATTCTGTATTGTTAATAAAATAGCTTCAAAAGAGTATATGTCTAATAAATACTTATTATCCATAAAGTTGCCAATGTACAGGGTTCAGCAGGACACATTTCAAAATTGAATGTATGAGAAATACCTTCACTGCAATTGTATTCCTGGTGAGAACAAGAGCTTTTACCCTCCATGATACCTTGCTGAACAGTGAAGAACCCACCCCAATCTAAGGAAGAGAAATGTTGTACATGTGGAAGTTTCCCTATGCTTCAGTGTTTCTTAGAAACCGGTATTGATGAAACACAGACATCAAAATAGCTTGAAATCCTGTTCTCTATTAATGCAGGAGGAAATTTTATAATACAAAACATTGACATTCCCTAGGTTAAGGTAATGGTCCTTTTCTGGGTTTGTATATTCAGACTATTTTGTGGTAAATATATGCTCTAAAGATATTTGTTTTTGTCTTAGTCATAATTCTGCAGAAATATAAAATAAGAAGCTAATTATTATTCTTCTTCTGTCACTAATGAGCCTGCTCTCTAATCTTGCTAAAATTATACTTATATTATTTCTGGAAAATAAAGTAGTTCTGGAAAAATCATCACCATTTATTTATTTTTCATTCTAAATTTATTGAGTGGCCATTGTATGTATATATATATATATATATATATATATATAGAGAGAGAGAGAGAGAGAGAGAGAGAGATGAGTTTATATACACACATATACACATGAGTTTAGACATGGAGTCATTTTACCAACAGATAAAAAGAGAGTAATAAAAATGCTTAAACTAAAGCTCTTATAGGGTGATATAAACACAAAGAAAGATCTGTCTGAGTAAGGCAAATGTGAAGAATGATCCAACATTTAATTTGAGGTGTGTCTACCCTAGGACACAGAAAACTCATAAGTTTAAAGACTAAGGAAATACTCTGTACTGTCAACACTCATGTTGCATAAATAAGTGAGAAAAGAATTAGAATTCCAACCCAGATTATTATTTAGCAGTTTTGAACTGTATAAACCATAAGTTTTCAATTTCCTCATCCCATCCCCCAAATAACTTCATGGAACACATATAGGCAAGATAAAAACATACATATTTATGTTAGCATATTATAAACATATTGTACATATAAATATGCATATTTACATCATACACATATGTGTTTCATGGCTTGGCTTGGTTTTGTCTCTCACTTTCTCCACTGAGCTTGGAAATTTATCTGTATGCTAAAAATATTTTATTCTTTTCCTAGAATAAGTATAATAGAAGGACATATAATAGAATGACACATCCAAAGTGCTCAAAATTTATCTATTATTATTATTAATTATTATTATTATTCTATTATTATTATTATTTATCCGTTATTATTATTATTCTTTATTATCAGTGACAATATAGCAGCCCTCTTCTGCAGTCTGTTTTAGGTCTGAATTATAATCAATTATACAAGCCACATAATTCGTCAAGGCTATCAGTATATAACTTTATAACTTTCAGCATGCTAATGGCAAAGACTTTAAAAATATGGGTAATAAATAAAAGGAGGCAATATGCAGTGATTTTGAAACCAAACACCACAGTAAAGAAAAATAATATAGGGGATCCTGGGTGACTCAGCTGGTTAAGTGACTGCCTTTGGCTCAGGTATTAATCCCAGGATACTGGGATCAAGCCCCACATTGGACTTCCCCTGCTTTCAAGAGATCTTCTTTCTCCTTTTCCCTCTACTGCTCTTCTAGCTTGTGTGCTCTCTCTCTGTGTAAAATAAAAAATATATATTTTTTAAAAAGAAAAAAAACCCTACATGTGTTTAATTGATTTTTACTTAGTATTTTAATTACTATTTTGTAAATTTGTATCAGTGAATAACTACCTGCCTGGGGAAAAGAAAAACCAAAAGCTATTGGTTGTGTTTTAAGAATTAAAAAACCATGAATTACAGTGCAGCCAGACTACAGATAGTAATTCTTGGAGTAGAAAAATGTACTGTCATTTATTAAAATTTTTGAAATATTTATTGAATTTTTCCCACAATAATAAAGCAATTGTATTAATTAATGAACCATTTGAATAATTATTTATTGACAGGAAATTCAATATATTTCCATTATTTCTTTAATCTAATCTAGATCAATCTACTCCAAATGCAGAGTGCAATGTTACATTAATTATAGGATTTTACTAAGCTTTTAAGAAGTCTTCCACATTATGACTACTTATATCATTTTAGGAACACATCATGCCATTATTGTTGGCATGATTTGAGGTTGTGCTTATGTAGGTATGCACGAGGAAAATGAAAAGAAATCATAACTCAGTAACTAGATAGTTTTTCATTTATATTTTTTCTTAAGATTATTTATTTATTTATTTGACAGGCAGCGATCACAAGTAGGCAGAAAGTCAGGTGGAGAGAGGTGGAAACAGGCTCCCTGAGGAGCAGAGGGCCTGACAGGAACTCAATCCCAGGATCCTGGGATCATGACCTGAGCCAAAGGCAGAGGCTTTAACTCACTGAGACACCCAGGTGCCCCAGTTTTCCAAAAAGTAATAGGATAAATTGAAGAGATTATTATGAGATTCACTTGGTTACTGAGTTTTGGCAGATCTTTGAAAATAACAGTTTTGACAATGAATCATGGAACACAACATCAAAAACTAATGATGTACAGTATGGTGACTAACATAACATAATAAAAGAAAATAAAATATGAGATTCGAGTCTGAAATTTTGGTAGTTCTCACTCTCAAATGTCTCTCTCAACATCATGTGTGATACCTGCTCCAGGTTTGGTCATACAAGAGCATTTATAACACAGTTATTTAATGAATATCATCCATGCAGTTAGTCAAACAGAAACATTACAATTTCACATAGCTTTCTTCTGTATCTGAACCCTGGGAAGTATATGAAATATTCATTTAAGACTCTCACAGTTATTTCGCCTTTTGTAAGTATAATCACCAAAGTCTGACATCTGTGAAACTCAATAGGCATACAAATTTTCTACAGAATATCCATTACCAGTTTTAGTTCAAGATGCTTTTCTTTTTTCTGCTAGTTTAGTATCTACCTTAGATTCTACTTATGTCCAAACACCGCTGCCTCTTGGAATTGATGACAATTTTGAGGTTTTCTGTGATCAAGTATTATATTCTCACTATGCAGCATTAGACTTATTTTGCATAGAAAATGAATGCAATTGTCTTGGTGTTGATGGAGAGACATACATTTTGGGAATGAGCCCAGTGACTATGATTATACAATACTATGTATATTAAATACTGGCTGGTATAACAGGTAAGATCTAAATTGGTAGGTGGCTTAGTAATTTGTTATCATTTTGGAGACCTTTGAGGTGAATGACCTAGGGGAGCATAGTCCCCAGACTTTAATTAACTTTGATTGCAGATAATAATAGTTAACCCAGCCCCATGCTCTTCTAATGCCTCACTAAAGCCCGTAGGCATGACCATGCCCTGCACTCTCCTGTTTTTTTTTCCTTTTACTATCAAGTACAAGGCGAGTATTGGAAGTCCTAGTAAAGCCACTAGGCAAGAATATATATATAACTAATCTTAACTTAAAAAGAAGTAAAACTGACACTCTTCAGCCAATAAATACATTCATAAATATATTCATTAAAATTGCAAGACACAAAGTCAATGTACAAAAAGGGTTGTGTTACATAGACTAATATGAAACTATTTGAATTAGAAATTAAGAAACTGATCCAATTTACAATGGCATCAAATAAATAAATAAATAAAATACCTAGGTAGTAGTTTAACCAAGGCTGCACCAATGTATATTCTCACCAACAATGCATGAGAGCTCCCACTTCTCTACAACCTCACCAACAGTGTTTATTTATTCTTTATCTTACAGTATTCATTCTGGCATGTGTGATATGGTATCTCACTGCAGTTTTGATTTGCAGTTTCCTGGTGATTAGTAATAACAATTCTATACGTATATCAGGGCTCATTAAGATAAATGTACTCAATCTTATTTATTCACTTCAGTCTTTTGATTTTATTGATTTCCTTTGGTGTGCAAATCTTATTTGACATAATCCCAATAGTTTGTGTTTGCTTTTGTTTCCATTGAGTAGGAAGACACATATAGAATAATGTTGTTAAAGCAGATCTCTAGGATATTCCCATCTATGTTTTTTAAAGACATTTTATGGTTTCAGATCATTTATTTATATTTTCAATTTATATTGGGTTTATTTTTCCATATAGTATAAGAAAGTGGTCCAGTTTTACTGGATGTACCTGTTTATTGGATTTAAGTGTCAAGTTTTCCCAGCATTACTTATCAAAGAGACAGTATTTTCCCCATTGTATAGTCTCACCTTCTTTACTGTAGATTAATTGAACACATCAGTGTGTCTTTATTTCTGAGATCTTTATCTGGTTACATTTTGTATGTCTATTTTTATGCATTACCATAGTACAATACAATACATACAATAACTTTGTAGTATATCTTGAAATCAGGGATTATTGTATTTCCAGCTGTTTTTGTTTTTCTCAAGCTTGCTTTGGCTATTTGGGGTCTTTTGTGGTTTCAAGTATTTATTCTTGTTCTCTGAAAACTATTGCTGTTTAGACAGGAATTGAATTGAATCTGTAGATTGCTTGGGGTCCTATGGACACTTAGACAATAAAATTTTTTTCCAATTCATTAGTGTGGTGTATCTTTGGACTTGTCTGTATCATCTTTATTTCATTAATCTTTTACAGTTTGCAAATTACAGGTGTATAACTCCCCAGGTTAAGCTTTTTTCTAAGTATTTTATTTTTCTCAATAAATTATAGATGGAATATAAACTGTTAAATTATTTCTCTACTACTTGATTTTCAGTTTATGATAGTGCAAAATATTTCTGTATATTAATTTTATCCTGTGATTATTGAGTTTCTTTTTAGTTCTAGTAGGTTTTTGGTGGTGTCTTTAAAGTTTACATCTATAGTATTCAATCATATACAAATACTGACAATTTTATATCTTCCTTACCAATTTGACTGCCTTTTTTCTTGTCAGAATGTTGGAGCTAGAATTTCCAGTACTATGCTGAAAAAAAGTGATGAGAATAAAATCATAATGTTATACCTGATCTTAGAAGAAAGCTTTAACTTTTACCTGTTGAGTATGATGTTAATGATAGACTTACCCTATACGGCTTTATTATCTAAATTATGCTTCCTATAAACTTACTTCATTCAGAGTGTATATCATGAAAAAGTGTTGACTTCCATAAAATGCAGTTTCTGCCTCTGTTAAAGTAATGATTTTTTAATTGTGTTGTATTAGTCACCATAAAATGCATCATTAGTTTTTGATGCAGTATTCCAAGATTTATTGTTTATGCACCACACCCAGTGTGCCATGCAATACGTGCCCTCCTTAATACCCACAACCCGGCTCATCCATTCCCCTTCTCCTTCCTCTCTAAAACCTTAAGTCTGTTTCTTGGAGTCCACAGTCTCTCATGGGTTCTCTCTCCCTCTGATATCCCCAATTCACTTTTCCTTTCCTTCTCCTACTGTCCTCCATGTTATTCCTGACATTACACAAGTAAGTGAAACCATATGATAATTGGCTTTCTCTGCTTGACTTTTTTTATTCAACCAAATCTCCTCCAGTCCTGTCCATATTGATGCAAAAGTTGGGTATTCATACTTTTTTTAAATTTTTTTTTATTTCTTTTCAGCATAACAGCATTCATTGTTTTTGCACCACATCCAGTGCTCCATGCAATCCGTGCCTTCCCTAATACCCACCAATTGTTTCCCCCAACCTCCCACCCCCAGCCAATTAAAAACCCCCAGATTGTTTTTCAGAGTCAATAGACTCTCATGGTTCACCTCCCCTTCCAATTTCCCTCAACTCCCTTCTCATTTCCATCTCCCCTTTTCCTCCAAGCTATTTGTTATGCTCAACAAATAAGTGAAACCATATGATACTTGACTATCTGCTTGACTTATTTCACTCAGCAGAATCTCTTCAGTCCCATCCATGTTGCTACAAAAGTTGTGTATTCATCCTTTCTGAGGGAGACATAATACTCCAAAGTGTATATGGACCACATCTTTCTTATCCATTCATCCGTTGAAGGGCATCATGGTTATTTTCACAGTTTGGTGACCGTGGCCATTGCTGCTATGAATATTGGGTTAGAGATGGCCTTTCTTTCACTACATCTGTATCTTTGGGGTAAATACCCAGGAGTGCAATTGCAGAGTCATAGGGAAGCTCTATTTTTAATTTCCGAGGAACCTCCAGACTACTCTCAAAAGTGGTTACAACAACTTACATTCTCACCAAAAGAGTGGGAGGGCTCCCCTTTCTCCACATATTCTCAGGCATAGGTTGCTTTCTGTCTTGCAAATTTTGGCCATTTGTACTGGGGTAAGGTGGCATCTCAGTGTGGTTTTAATTTGAATCTCCCTGATGGCTAGTGATTATGAAAGATTTTTCATATGTCTGATAGCCATTTGTGTGTCTTCATTGGAGAAGTGTCTGTTCATATCTTCTGCCCATTTTTTGGACATGATTATCTGTTTTGTGTGTGTTGAGTTAGAGGAGTTCTTTATAGATCCTGGATATCAACCTTTTGTCTGTACTGTCATTTGCAAATATCTTCTCCCATTCCGTGGGTTGTATCTTTGTTTTGTTGACTGTTTCCTTTGCTGTGCAGAAGCTTTTGATCTTGAAGAAGTCCCAAAAGTTCATCTTCCCTTTTGATTCCTTTGCCTTTAGAGACATATCTTGAAAGAAGTTGCTGCGGCTGATATCAAAGAGGTTACTGCCTAAGTTATCCTTTAGGATTCTCATGGATTCCTGCCTCACCTTGAGGTCTTTTATCCATTTTTAGTTTTTCTTTGTGTACAGTGTAAGAGTATGGTTGAGATTTGTTCTTCTACATATACCTAGTTTTCCCAGCACCATTTATTGAAGAGACTGTCTTTTTTCCACTGGATATTTTTTCTTGTTTTGTCGAAGATTATTTAACCATAGTGTTGAGGGTCCATATCTGGGCTCTTTACTCTTCCACTGCTCTATGTGTCTGTTTTTATGCAAGTACCATGCTGTCTTGGTGATCACAGCTTTGTAGTAAAGCTTGAAATCAGGTAACGTGTTGCCCCCAGTTTTATTTTTGTTTTTCAACATTTCCTTAGTTATTTGGGGTCTCTTCTGATTCCATACAAATTTTAGGATTGTTTGCTGTAGCTCTTTGAAAAATACCGGTGGAATTTTGATCGGAATGGAATTAAAAGTATAGATTGCTCTAAGCAATATAGACATTTTAACAATGTTTATTTTTCCAATCCAAGAGCATGGAATGGTCTTCCATCTTTTTGTGTCTTCTTCAATTACTCTCATGAATGTTCTGTAGTTCCTCGAGTACAGATCCTTGACCTCTTTGGCTAGGTTTATTCCCAGGTATCTTATGGTTCTTGGTACTATAGTAAATGGAATAAATTCTCTAATTTCCCTTTCTGCATTTTCATTGTTAGTGTATAAGAAAGCCACTAATTTAAGTACATTGACTTTATATCCTGCCATGTTGCTGAATTGTTGTATGAGTTCTCGTAGTTTGGGGGTGGAGTCTTTTGGGTTTTCCATATTAAGAATCACGTCATCTGCAATTAGAGAGAGTTTGACTTCTTCATTGCCAATTTGCAAACCTTTTATTTCTCTTTGTTGCCTGATGGCAGGTGCTAGGACTTCTAATACTATGTTGAACAAGAGTGGTGATAGTGGGCATCCTTGTCGTGTTCCAGATCACAATGGGAAGGCTGCAATCTTTTTCCCATTGAGGATGATATTTGCTGTGGGTCTTCCATAGATAGATTTTATGAATTTCAGGAATGTTCCCTCTATCCCTATACTTTGAATCATTTTGATAAGGAACGGATACTGGATTTTGTCGAATGCTTTTTCTGCATCAATTGAAAGGTCCATGTGGTTCTTCTCTCTTCTCATATTAATTTGTTTCTCACAATGGTTGATTTGCAAATATTGAACCATCCTTGTAGCCCAGGGATGAATCCCACCTGGTCATGGTGGGTAATCTTTTTAATGTGCTGTTGGATCCTGTTGGCTAGAATCTTGTTGATTATCTTAGCATCCATATTCATCAGTGATATTGGTCTGAAATCCTCCTTTTTGGTAGGGTCTTTGCCTGGTTGTGGGAACAGGGTAATGCTGGCTTCATAGAAAGAGGCTGGAAGAATTCCTTCGGCTTCAATTTTTTGAAACAGCTTAAGGAGAATAGATGTTATTTCTTCTTTGAATGTTTGGTAGAATTCCCCAGGGAATCAGTCAGGTCCTGGGCTTTTATTATTTCGGAGGTTTTTATTCACTCCTTCAATCTCGTTCTACATGTCAGTCTATTCAGGTTGTCAGTTTCTTCGTGGTTCAGTTTTGGGAGTTTATGATTTTCCAGGAATGCATCCATTTCATCTGGGTTGCTTACGTTATTGGCATATAACTGTTGATAATAACTTGATGATTGTTTCTACTTCCTTGGTCTTCGTTGTGATCTCTCCCTTTTCATTTATAATTTTATGAATTTGGGCTTTCTCTCTTTTCTTTTGGATTAGTGTGGCCAATGCTTTATCGATTTTATTGATTACTTCAAAAAACCAGCTTCTAGTTTCATTGATACGTTCTACTGTATTTCTGGTTTCTACCTCATTGATCTCATCTCTAATCTTGATTATTTCCCTTCTTATGTGTGGAGTTGGTTTGATTTGTTGTTGATTCTCCTGTTCTTTAAGGTGTAGAGTCAGTTCTTGTGTGTTCTGGATTTTTCACTTTTTTTCAGGGAGGTTTGGATGGCTATGTATTTACCCGTTATGACTGTCTTTGCTGTATCCCTTAGGTTTTGGACTGAAGTGTCTTTATTCTCATTGGTTTCCATGTATTGTTTAAGTTCTTCTTTGATCTCCTGCTTGATCCAAGAATTCTTAAGCAAGGTGGTCCTTAGCTTCCAGGTGTTTGAGTTCCTTCCAAACTTTTCCGTGTGATTGAGCTCCAGTTTCAAAGCATTGTGATCTGAGAATATGCAAGGAATAATCTCAGTCTTTTGATATCGGTTGAGTCCTGATTTGTGACCCAGTATGTGGTCTTTTCTGGAGAAGGTTCCATGTGCACTTAAGAAGAATGAGTATTCTGTTGTTTTAGGGTGGAATGTTCTGTATATATCTATGAGGTCAATTTGGTCCAATGTGTCATTCAAGGCTCTTGTGTCTTTAATGATTTTCTGCTTCGATGATCTGTCTATTTCTGAGAGAGGCGTGTTCAAATATCCTACTATTAATGTATTCATATCAATAAGACTCTTTATCTTGCTTAACAGTTTTCTTATGTAATTGGCAGCTCCCATTTTTGGGATGTATATATTTACAATTGTTAGATCATCTGGGGTTAGTCCCATGAAGAATTATATAGTGTCCTCCTTTATTTCTGACCACAGTCATTAGTTTAAAATCTAAATTGTCTGATATTAGTATCACTACCCTGGCCTTCTCTTGAGGCCCATTGGCATGAAAGATGCTTCTCCATTCCTTCACTTTCAGTCTGGGTGTATCTTTACATTCAAAATGGGTCTCTTGTAGACAACATATGGATGTGTCCTGTCATTTTATCCAATATGCAACCTTGTGCCATTTTATGGATGTATTTAGGCCATTGAGAGTGATTATTGATAGATGCGTTTTTATTGACATCGTGTTACCTTTGAAGTCTTTCTTTCTGTAGATTTTCTCTATATTTCTGTTCAATGCTATTCTTAGGATTTTTCCTCTTTTATAGAACCCCCCTTAATATTTCCTGCAGTGTTGGTGTGGCAGTTGCATAGTCTTTTAAGCCTTGCCAGTCTTGGATTGCCATCCATTTTGAGTTTCTTTCTTGCTGGATAAAGTATTCTTGGCTTAATGTTCTTCTCATTTGATGCCCTGAGTATATCTTGCCAGGTCTCTGTAGACAGGTCTGACATTATTCTTTTGGGCTTTCCTCTGTAAGTAAGTAGCCTCCTTGTCCTAACGGCTTTCAAGAGATTATATCTACAATTATGATTCCTCAATTTGACTATTAGATGCCTTGATGTTTTTCTGGAATCTATAATCATGGGTGGAGACTTTTTGGCCTCTAGTACATGAGTGCTGGTTCCATTCTCAAGATTGGTAAAATTTTCATGAAGAACTTGTTTTACTATAGCTTCTAGACTTCTTTCTTTCTCCTGTCCTTCAGGGATTCCAATAATTCTGATGTTGGAAGGTTTCATGGCCTCATTTATTTCCCTAATTCTGTTTTTGTGGCTTCTAAGCTGTTTGTGCCAGGCTTCCTCCTGATACTTTCTATTTGTTTGTTCTCCAGATCAATAATTCTATCTTCTATTTGTTTGTCCTCCAAATCAATAATTCTATCTTCTGTCTCAGTTTCCCTAGCTTTGGGGGAATTTAGATTAGATTGGAACTCATTAGGAGCACTGTGAACCTCATCCCTGGTGGCTTTCAGTTCTGCCCTAATATTGTGAACATCATTCCCGGTCGCATCCAGTTCTGCCCTAATCAATTTTATTTCATAATTCATGGCTTTCTCCAATGTATCTATTGCCTGGATAATTGTTAGTCTGGATTCCCTTTCCAACCTATTATCTATGTTGATAGCTCTGTTGAAGAAGGCCCATCCTCTGTATTTTTCTTCTTTTGGGCATTCCTCTTCCTAGTCATTTTGGTGAGAGATGACTGAATGAATGTAGCTGGAGGTATCAATCGTGGTGAAGTCAGGGTGCACCCTGGTAGGCTTCTGAGCAATCAGGGTTCCCCACCCAAACAAGAGAAAAAAGAAAAGAAAAAGAAAAAGAGAGAGAGAGAGAGAGACTTGGAAAAAAGGGAAGATAAAAGAGAAGGTAAAGCTCAAATGGGCCCCAGGTTAAGATTTATGAAGTATACAAACAAAAACAGGAAAACAAAAAAATGATAAAGTATATGGCAAGAGAAAAAAAAATATATATATGCAAAAAAATGAAGAATCTCGTCAAAAAGAACCCCAAGTATAAGATTTATATACTATCAGGACAAATACAAATACACAGAAACACTGGTGGAAGAAAAAGTTGGGAGAATTGTTATAAATTCTCAGTGTGGGTGAGGAAGTTTGTTTTGATTCTTCCTGGATGTATCTTGATATCTTTGTTAAAGGACTCAGCTTTCCTAAGATAAAGATGGATTAAAAATTGGTTTACCTAAAGGGGTAGAATTGATTGGGGAAAGTTGATTACCTTGAAGTTTAACTCTTTATGAATTTTAGAAAATAAAAATAAAAAAGGTATAAACTAGACTGAACTAAACTAAAATTAAAAAAAAAATAGAAATGCAAAAGAAAAACACAGGTGAATGTATCATAAAGTTCAGGTTATAAGGTTATTATGGAATTTGATGTACTAGACATCTCACTGTGCTGGTAAATAGGTTAAAAATTTATCTATATAAAAGAGAAAAATGAGCCAGAATAGTGGGAACGAATTAAAAATAAAAGCTAAATTTATCTATATAAAAAAGAAAAATGAGCCAGAATAGTGGGAACGAATTAAAAATAAAAGCTGTCCTTTGAAGTAGTGGTAGTGGTTCTCTTGTCTTTTTTTTTTTTTTTCTTTCCTGGTTCATTTTCTGGGGGAAGGGTCTGTCACATGGGTTTTCAGTCAGTTATGTTCCCTGAGTTAAGTCCTCCTGCCCCCCTCAAGGGGGTGTGCTCTGAGGAAACTGTTTTTATCAGGCTTTGGTTCTCTGGAGGTTTTTATGTTTGTTCACTTTTTTTTTTCCTCTTGCCTTTACCACTTTTGATGGTTTTTGTAGGTTTAGAGGAAAGCAAACTGCACGCTGAACCCCCTCTCAGAGACAAGCCTCAGTCTGCTTGCCTGTGGATGTTGCAGAGCCCAAATAACTTTCCCATTGGTGGCTGGAAGAGCAAGCAAGTTTTCAGTTGCAGTCCCTGGGGATGCAGGATCTTCTGCTTGTATCCAAAACCATGGCAGCCGTAGCTGTTTGGGCAGCTCCAGACTGCCAGCAAGGTTCCAAGCAGTGATCACACACTGAGATTTTCCTGCTGGCATGGGTGGGAGTGACTGGTCTTTTTGGGTCTAAGAGCACCGGGCTTGAACGCACCTCTATCAGGGGAGGGTGAGGGTTGGGCATGTGTCTCAGGCTCTGGTGGAATGGAGCGGGCCTAAGAGCGCCAGGCTGGGCCTTTACGCGGCTCTCTCAGGGGAGGGTGAGGGGCGTGCGTCTCAGGCTCTGTAGCGCAGCCCGGTGTTCTACCATCTGGCGAGACTCCCAGCCCCTCACAGGAGCCAGACCCCATGCGTTCTCGGGCACACTGGCACCTCAGGGACCAAGACCTGGTTTCTCCACTGCAATCTTTCTGGCTCAGCGCCAGGGGAGACTGTCCTGTTTCTCTGGACGTAAGGCCCTGTCCCTAGTCACCCCAATTCCCACAATTTCCCCCTCAGTGATCCTTTGCTCTTTTTGAGTGCTTTCAACCAGTCTCCAAGTTAATGCTCATCCCCAGATGCAGGGCACTCTTGTATTAGAGGTATTACTTTCCAATTGATCGTCACTGGTGGCTCCCTCCCCCTTTTGTTTATCTTCTGATATCAGTCCAACGTTCCCACTCTGCTTTACCTGCCCACTTGCATCTTCTACCCCTGTAGAGATCCAGACATCTATAATTCTGATCTCAGGCTGATTTTGTGGGTGATTGGCATTCATTGGAAGGTAATGAGTTCACTTTAGGGTACAGGTTGAAAGGGCGCCTACTCCTTCTTTCCCCAATCTTGTCTCCTCTGTTCCTACTATTATTAATTCAACTTATGGTCTTCCCTTCCTACTCAAAATATCTCCTTTAGTATTTCTTGCAGGGCTTATTTAGTACTCATGATTTCCTTTATTTTTTTTTTTATTTTTTAAATTTTATTTATTTATTTTTTTGTGTTGGAAACTCTTTTCTCAAATCCGGTGAATAAATTTATGATAATTATTTTAAATATTCTATCAGGAACATTGTGTATCTCCATTTTGCTTAGATCTATTTCTATGAATATGTCTTGTTCTCTAATTTTAGGCATATTTCTCTATCTTTTCATTTTGCCTAACACTTTGTATGTTTCTACATGTTAGGAAAGTCAGTGATGTCTCCTGAATATAGTGGGTTATGAAGAAGAGATCCTGCCTGTAGTGTCCTGAAATGAAGTATCACTTCACTTGAACCTTTGAACCTACCACTTCAAGTGTATCTCTTATGTATGTTATGTACACCCTGCTGTTGTGGCTAAGATGATTTTCCCCTTGTTTCAGCCATATGCAATGGGTCTTTTTCCCTGTTGTAAGCAGGGTTTTCTCCCTGGAATGCAGTAGAGCATTCTGGGATTATCTTGCACTTGAGCTGAAATATACCATCCATTTGCCAGAGATGCAATAGCACTGAAATTCCAGGCACATTCTCTGTTTTGTCCATGAGAGGCTTTCATTTTGGGGAAAGGCCTAGGTGTTACACCAGCTGTCTTCCCCCAGCCCACTGCTGAGTTCGCAGACTGATAGTTATTTGTGGTTATCGGTCCCTCTCCACAGGGAAAGGGTCACTTTGGAGTTGGGCTGGCCCCTTTAGGTCTGCTTTCATTTGGCCAAGCTTGTTGAATCACTTTTGGATGGGATTTAAGAGTGTATGGAAGGGGTCGATCTGCAGAAAGGCAGGTTGAGGGGTTCAATGGTGTTAAGAAAGTTTGCTGGGGACTGCTCTGAGAGGAGAGTTGGAGTTGAGGCCTGGCTGGAGAGGCTGTGTCCAGAGGAGAATGTGAGAGTGAGGCATTGTGTTAGCAAGTTTAGTAGGGAATGTATGTGCCATATTGATCTTATGTTTTGACTGGGAAAGGTGAAAATTGAACCCCAAGATCCTCTGTTCACAGAGAAATTCCCCAATGATCCCTGCCCCTCCAGCACACTCTGAGATTAGTAAACATATCTACCTCCTATATACTGCAGGTGTTTTTCAAAATACAGCTTTTATGCTTTGTCTCTACAGGATTGTTTTTTGATGTCTCTTTAAGGACAAGGAATCAGTTTCTTATTGCACTCCCAGCTCTCTTTTAGCAAAGCCCACTAATTTTTAAAATTCTAAGTTATGTCCCTATGCTTATAGGAACTCATGAGTTTCAGTGTCTCTGATTTTCAAAACCAATTGATATGGGGTATTAATCTTTCCTTTCTTGGCTTCCTGCTGTGACAGTCTGTTTCTCTACCCTCTACATGTCCATTCTGTCCCTCCATCTCAGACATTCTTGTGGATATGTTTAGATTATGAGTGTATCTCTGTCCTTCCTACCCTATTCAATGTGATGTCTTCCTTATATTTACCTGTGAAGAGTTTGGTCTGCCAATCTTTAGTTTTTTTTTTTTTGTTTTTTTGTTTTTTTGTTTTTTGTCTTGGATTATTTAAACTGCTGTTAATGTTATCTAGTTGTATCCATGGGAAGAAGTGAGTTTCTCCTACTCTAACATCTTCCCAGGAGGTTTAGTAAACAGACTTAAAAAAAATGTTATTTGAGAAACTAGATAGCCAAATGGAAAATGATGAAACTAGATCACTTTTTACATCATACACAAAAATAAAATCAAATTAGTTAAAGACCTAAATGTGAGACCGAGAACCATGTAATTCCAAGACAAAACAGGCAGTAATCACTTGGACATTAGCCTTAACAACATTTTTATGGATATGTATTCTCAGACGAGAAAAAAAATTTAGAAATGAATTACTGGGACATCACGAAAATAATAATAACAATTACAACAAAAATAGTTTTGCACAGCAACAGAAACCATCAGCAAAATTAAAACAACAACAACAACAATGTAATGAATGGGAGAAGATATTTGTAAATGATATATCTAATAAAAAATTATTATCTAAGATAAAAAATATAGACATTTAACATCATAAAGCAAAATATCCAATTTAAAAATGGTTAATGAATCTTAGGAGACATTTTGTCCAAAGAATATATACAGATGAGACCCAAACATATGAAAAGATTCTCCACTTCTCTATTCATAATGGAAATGGGAATAAAAACTACAATGTAGGGGCTCATGGGTGGCTCAGTGGGTTAAAGCCTCTGCCTTTGGCTCAGGTCATGATCCCAGGTTCCTGGGATCGAGCCCCACATCAGGCTCTCTGCTTCGCGGGGAGCCTGCTTCCTCCTGTCTCTGCCTGCCTCTCTGCTTACTTGTGATTTCTCTATGTCAAATAAATAAATAAAATCTTAAAAAAAAACCCCTACAATGTAATATGACTTAACACCAGTCAGAATGACTACTAAGCAAAAGACAAGAAATAACTAATGTTGGCAAGAATATGGAGAAAAGGGAACCATTGTACACTATTGGTGAGATTTCAAATAAGTAAAATCACATGGAAAACAGTATAGATGGTCCTCCTAAATTAAAATTAGTAATGACATATGATCCAGTAATTCCATTCATTGGTATTTACTCACAGAAAATGAAAACCATAATTTGAAAAAAAAAATACACCATTATATTTACTGCTGCATTATCTATAACAATCAATATATGGATGCAAGCCCAGAGTCCCATGATGATTGATAATGTGGTGTGTGTGTGTGTGTATGTGTGTGTGTGTATTGCAATATTACACAGCCATAATAATGAGGTTTTGTTATTTGCAATGATGTAGATGGACCTAGAAGGTGTTATGCTATGTAAAACAAATAGACAAATACAGATACCATATGATTTCACTTATAAGTGGAATTTAAAGCAAGCAAACAAAAAAACATTCTTTCAAATACAGAGAACAAACTGGTGGTTTCCAATTGGCTGGTGGTGGAAGAATAAACAAAATAGATCATAGTGATTAATAGCTACAAAATTTCAAGTTAGAAAATTAGTTAGTCATGGAGATTAAAAAACAACAACAGCAATATAGGGAATGTAGTTAATAATGTACTAAGATTGCATGGTGACTACACTTATCACAGTGAGCACTACATAATATATAGAATTGTCAATATGTTGTTGACTTTCTCAGCTGACCATAAAATTGTACTGCCTGTCAATTTTATTTCAATAATAGGTTTCAATATAATTTTATATAGGAAACATCAACCTGGATAAAATAGTACTTCAAGGAGAAAATGGATGTCTTTGTTTCTCCACTTTTCTACTCTCAGATTAGGCTGATGCTCAGTCAAAAATTAGAAGCATTCACTTGCTCCTTTGTATCTTTGATGGTAAAATATGACAATATTGCTTGTCCACCTTTGTGGATGATTTAAGAAAATATGTATACCTCCACCTATTTGTTATCAAAGCCCTTTTATTCAAATATTTCTATTAAAGTAACTCTTTACTAAACTTAATTGTTTTGTTTCAAAAAGAATAAGTTGTTTGACAATTTAATGACTGTTTTGAAATAATCTATGTCTCTAAATAGACTTTCTCCATAGCTGAAGACAACTTCAAGCCAAGGAATTTGATTTCCATTCTGGGACTGGTTTTAAATATGAAGTATGACAGTGATATTTCTTAAACCATTTTGATATTAGGTACTTTCCCAGGACCTTATTTATAGCCCCCACAACCTCCTTGTTTCTAAGGCTATAAATTAAAGGGTTCAGTATGAGGGTGAGGATAGTATAGATCATGGAGAGACCTTGATCTAGTGCTGGGGTGTGGGAAGAGCCAAGTGTCATCTACATCAATATTGCTAGTCCCAAGTAGAGACTCTCAGCAATAAAGTGAGAACAGGATGTGGACAGGAATTTTTTTCCTCCCCTCAGGAGTGTTTATTTTGAGAACAATGAGAAAAATTTGAATATAATAAGTCACTATTCAGCTAAAGGGGTGAGTATAAATATAATCCTTACCATAAAGAACACCATCTCATAATCTGAAGTGTCCTCACAGGATAGCATCAGGATGACTGGTATCTCACAGAAGAAGTGATTTATTTTCTTCAGGCCATAGACAGGAAAATGTATGGTGTAGATGGTTTGAATGAGTGAATTTTGAGCAGCTCCAGTCCATGATGCCACTGCCCTTAGCAAGCAGACTTTAGAGTTTGTGATGAATGTGTAGTGAAGGGGGTTACAGACAGCCACAAATTGGTCATAGGGCATAAAAGTTAGGAGGAGACACTCAGTGCCACCTAAAGTCAGGCAGAAGAACATTTGGACTACCAAGCCAATGAGAGAGATGTTGTGCTTTTCTAAGGAATGTTTGATGACCATTTAAGAAACCAAGATGGAAATATAAAACAAATCAATGATGGAAAGTTTGCTGAGCAAGAAGTATATAGGAGTGTGGAGGTAGGAGTCCACCCAGATCAGAAAGATGAACATTGAGTTTCCTGTGAGGGTAATAAGGTAGACCAGAAGGATGAGGTAGAACAGGAGGCTGGCATATTGGAACTCAAGGAAGAGTCCCAAGAAGATGAAATCTGTAGTGCATGCATCATCTGTTTGCCATATCTCGACTTCATTGGTGACAGATGATGTGTAGTAAGAGGAAAGTATGGGCTGTCCATTAAATTTTGTCCTTTTATGAACCTTTTATTTTAGGCTTGATTTACTTTTTCCCATCCATTCTTTCTGCAACATCTTGACAGACCCAAATAGCATTTAAAATATCTTGGGAAACTTGAAAGTTGGGAACATATGGAAATTTGGAGAGAGTGGCACACTTAAAGAAAGCATGAAATGTCTGTGTTTTACCCCATGTACATTACCCTACACATCTCTCCCATCTAGATGTTAATTTTTCTTTATTCTTTATTTTATCTTTTAATAATAAATATATAAATATCTAGTTGAAAATCTTGAAGTTTGAATGTAGTAAACTTATTTACTAAATATTAATGTAATTATTTCACTCTGTTATGTAAAAATTATTCCATATTTATATAGTTGTAGTATTCACTCAAGAATTTAAAACTCATTTTTTTTCAAATTTCCTAAGACAATGAGTCTCCATAGTTTTTGACTTGTCAAAGAAACCATTTCCCCAAGTGTCTTGTATAGATCATTTTCTGTTCTGTGTAATTTATCTCCTTTGTCAATTTTTTATAGCCATTGCAGAACTAACTATGTACTTTGCATGAAAAGATGAAAATTTGGGACCCCCTTTGTTCAAAGTTATTAAGAATTTCAAAACAGCAACATCAAAGGAAGAAATCATGCACAATACCCTTCTAAGGACAGAATTTAGTATAATATCATGAATTACTTTTATCCTCATCTTAAGGGATTCAAGCTTCTAGAATAACACATCAATCTGATATCTTCTGAACTCATTTCTGTGTTGACAATTTCCTAAACACTTTCATCAGGTATCCCGAGAACACTTTCAATTTATCATGCCAAAATTGATATTAGCTCCCATCTCTTACACTTTATTATTTCCTCCATTTCCATTTTGTTACCACAAATATTCAAGCTTAACCCTTTAGGCCACTTTTGATTTCTTCATTTTCTATGTTTAATCAGTTACTTGGAGCAGGCATACTACACTCTCAGTATCTCTAAGACTCATATCTCCTTTTTAAACCTATTATTCACTCCATTCTAATTTTTCAATGCCCATTCTTCAAAAGTCTTCTGACTTTCTAGACTTTTTTCTTTTTTTTTTTTTTCCTTTCAAATCATACCTATCTAAAAACACATCAAGATCAAGTCATTTTCTGGGACAATTTTTGAAATGTTTTTTATGAACTAGGGAATTGCTTAACAATACTTATATTGGTATGCAAATATTCAGCGAATTTATGACTAGTTTACCTGGCTCACTTTCTTTCTCTTTCTTTCTTCCTTCCTTCCTTCCTTCCTTCCTTCCTTCCTTCCTTCCTTCCTTCCTTTCTGGTTCTTTCTTTCTTTTATTTATAACAAACTTTCATTTTTTTCCTTAAAACAACTTAAACTACAATTATCTAAAAGGTCACAATGTTTTTCATTTCCATGCTGGTACTTGCATAGTTTCGCTTCCATTTAAGCTAAACTTTCTCCAACATAACCTATATTAAACCTTTCCAATTATTTAATTTACTAATCACATGTTAGCATCTCTCTGAAGCTTCCTCAAAACTCTGCCCATCCTCTGCCAAATCAAAATTTGATATTTTCTTCTTAATTTTGACAATGCATATTAAACTGTCCTACCGGTGGCACATTCATATTTGACAATTTTATTAAATATTTTGTTCCAGGTGTACTTGGGTGGCTCATTTGGTTAAGCATCTGACTCTTGGTTACAACTCAAATAATAATCTTATGGTTCATAAGATCATGCTCCACATTGAGTTCCATGCCAAGCAGGAATTCTTCTTGAAGACTCTCCTTCTACCCATCTCCCCAGTATCCTTGCTCTTTCTCTCTCAAAAAACAAACAAACAAAGAAACAAACAAAAAAACCTAAATACTTAAGAATAATAAATAAATAAATGCTTAGTTCCACTTGAACTTAATATTTGTAATGAGGAAGTAACAAATATATGTGTTTTATAAATCTTATAAAGTGATCCCTCAATAGAATTTTATAAGATAGATCATAAAATGGATGAGATAATTAGTTAGTGTTGGAATGTAGATGTTTCAAGATTATTACAGCCATGCTAGCATTCACTTTTGCAAAGAAAACTCATCAAAGTGAAATATTTCTTTACTTTGTTAATTTTGACACTCGAAATGTGTTTGCTGGCTACCAGAGATGACCCAACTACAGACTGAAAGTAATTCATGAAAAAGGGAGTTAGAGTTTGAGGATTTATAGAATAAAGAGAAGGAAGTGGAAATGGATTAATAGTTGTGGAATAATAAGGGGAGGAAGAAATGTTTTAAAACAAAGAAAGGAAAGGAAATTGAAGGAAAAATATGTCAACTGAAATAATGTTCAGTTTTATTCTTTTTTAAATTTATTTTTTTATATTTTTAATTTCTTTTCAGTGCCAATTTTGTCTTATATGATATTATCAATACACAACAAATATTAATACTATGAAAACTTTACTTATAGGCCGCTTTAGAGGCTCTAAGGACATAGATAACACTAGTTAATTGCCATTAATTTTTGATGTGAACTAAACAATTAATTAAATTAACAACTATTTTTAATTAATGAACAATTAATTAATTGAATTTTTGTTTTAACAAACTATGTTTATGGCTTTTTCACAAAGTTTCATCTGTTAGAAGGATGTTTGTTCTAATATGTGTGACAGCAAATTAAAGAATAAAAAGGTGTTCTCAATGTTACAAAAATTAATAGGATCAGAATTAAGAATCTGAAAAATTTTGACTACTCTTTGTGATATAGTTATACCTTGTTTACTCAGAAATGTGAACCTTCTAGGAAGAGGGGTGGGGACGTGTTTAGACAGATAAATACATACACTCACAACCTCAAAATGAGTGAGAGTTATGATTTCATTAGGTCCATACTACCAGCAATGGAACTGGACTAGATCCTGGAATAGAGATTCCAATTCAAAAAACAGTAGATATGATATTTTTAGTTTACAAACCGCTTTAAAACTAGTAACTGTTATTGAAACCAATGGTCTTTTGTCATTAGCATATATAAAACAAACAAGGCCAGCAGGTTTTGATCAATAGTTTTTAATTGAGATTAATTTCTTTTGGTCATTTTATGTCATAGTCAAAATAAAACATGAGGTTGTCACACATTAAAGATGGAGGAATAATGGAATAACACTGCTAATGAAAGGGAGAAAAAGGAATGAAATGGACAGGCTCTTAACTGCAGTTCCTTCAATGTTTTCACTGCTATGTCCACATACCCAACCTCTAACACTTTAAATTTGTCAGCAACTAAATCAGAAATTGAAAACCAGGATATTATTCTTTTAGTATCAGTGGCCTTCATGTTCTTTCTACAGAATCCTGAGATAGTTGTCACCTGGCTGCTTTTGGTGGATAACGTTTTTAGAATATTCCCCTGATCTAATCAAAAGCTAAGTTCCTCTCCAACTCATCTTAATCTCTACTGGAGTGAAATTAGAGTGGGCATGGTAAAAAAGCCTCCTCTCATTATTTCATTCAGTAGAATGGAACCCTGGAGCCTGGTGCCCCAGGAGACCTTACAAGGGCATGATGGGATGGGACATAGAATATTTCCAGAGACTGTAGAAGTTACCCAATTCAACCTCTTACCAAATAAGGTGATATTTATACCACCTTACAAATAAAAGTAATTTGTGAGGAAAGTAAATTGTGAGGTTTTACTTACCAAACATTAGGCAAAGTTACCAAGAATTTCATAAATACTAATTTAAGAAATAACTGTATAATATTACTATCATCTCCATTTTTCAGAAATAGGGTCAGGTAATTTTCCATACAGCTATTAAGGAGAGATTCACCTCTCAAACCAGGACAATGGCCAGCTCTACAGCCAGTCTCTGCTTCTTCTAAAATGCCAGTGGAGCTAAGGGATGATTTTTTGTTTATGAATCCTGTTCAAAAGAACCCAAGATGAGCAGGACAATTCAAATGTTAAAGAGAATAGAGTGGAGAATCAATGCCCAACCAAAGTAAATTGTGCTACAAGCTGGTTAGAAGCAGCAAAGATGTAAATAGTGACATTGGCAGAACAGGAAGGGGATAGTGCATATCAATGCACCACTGAAGTGAGTCCAGAATAAAATCGGGGATGCTGCAGAAATGTTGATAAGATACTCATGATTGTGCCAGTATAAGGAATCATTAGTTACTTAAAATTTATAAATCAACAGTTTTCCAGAAATCCTTTGTAATCTTTCATTATTGTCACCACTTTGAATTTAGTTTCTACTCATTCATCTTTCTTCACCTCTAGCCCACAAGTTTCTTGAATGCTGTGATAATGTATTATTTACCTTGATGCTGAGTTTATGTTTAGAATCATTCCTGGAACATAAAAGTTACTACTAAATGATAATGAATAAACCAGAACTCTAAGAAGAAAATATTATTGTTTCTACTTTTCTGATAAGGAAGTTGATGAAATTTTCATAGATTTGCCCACGTATGTGACATATCCTGAGTCCCTAGTTTGTGCTGCATCATTGATGAGGGAACAGAAGGCTGGCTGAAGACAAAACAGAAGGCTGACACCTTGCAACCTCCCCCTCACCCCTACTCCTGGCTGGGACATATTATGACATTCTTTTTTTTTTTTTAAAGATTTTATTTATTTATTTGACAGAGAGAGATCACAAGTAGGCAGAGAGGCAGGCAGAGAGAGAGGAAGGGAAGCAGGCTCCCCGCTGAGCAGAGAGCCTGATGCGGGACTCGATCCCAGGACCCTGAGATCATGACCCGAGCCGAAGGCAGCAGCTTAACCCACTGAGCCACCCAGGTGCCCCATATTATGACATTCTTTAGGGATATACCACCCATCTTAATGCTAATACCTTGCTAGAGGGCAACACAACCTTGGCAATGGCAAGGCCCCTGGTATCTGGTATCTTGTAGACCCTCTTCAGCATATGAAATTTCTATTGAAACCTCCCTTTTCCTTACCTCTCCAACTCCAGGGTACATGAACTGCCACCCCTAACAACCCCAAAGCAGCAGTTCTTCCTGCCCATAGATCCTGTCCCAGTGTTTTAATAAACCACCATTATGCACCAAAGATGTCTCAGAATTATTTCCTGGTCAGCGGCTCTGGACCTCACCCCACTGAACCTCACCTATATACTAGAACTTCATCATCATGATTCCATGTATCATTCTATTTTTAAGAAAAATAATCAGACAATGGAAACACCAGAAGTATGGCCCAAGGTTTATTTTTACTGTCAAGGTGACCTCACATTTCCCGCTATGCTATAAAATTTAACATGGAAAGGATATAAAATCTGCTTGTTTTTTTTTCTTTTTCTTTCATCTTTTGTGACTTTATATTTGATAATGTTCTAACAGATAAAATGTGGAAATGGTTTTTATTTTGGTAAATCTACAGCTACTCAGAAGAGAGGCTGAAAAATAAAGTGCAAGATGACTTATTGTTGCAGCAATTCACCTATGTTTACCTCTATCCCCAAACCCCAAATTAGCGATCTGTGTCAAATAATTGGAATTCCACATGATATAGAATATTTATAATAATTATAAAACCCCAAGAAATGACCAACCTTAGGTGATTGTTCTAGCAAGTTGATAAACTTATTCAAGTCCAGCCAAACTTTTCTATTGTGTTAAGTCCACAATCAAAGGAGCAAGACTGATACAAACTGAAGGTCAAGCAAAGCTTGATTTCATGCCAAACATTGAGAATCAAGCCAACCAGTCAGGGTCACCTCTTACAGAGAGGGCGATCCCATCCTGCCTAGCCAACTAGCTTTTAAAGGGCAAAGGCTATGTGGTTGAGCCTGGCCACACACAAGTAGCCAATGAGATTGCAACACACAGAGAAAGCTTCACACTCATGTTAGGTCACACACGGGTGGCCAATTGAATTGCAACTTATCCTAAAGTAGATATTTGAACTAGCCTATCACTTGGTCAGAATTGGCACCAAAAAGGCAGGACCAACACTCCTTGGTAGCTAGGGAGACAGTATGCATGCCTCACTGATTGGATGTCTTGATCTGGCCTGACCAGCCCTTGTATTTGGGCTTTGTTACCTGGAACTGGTTTCCTGGACTTGCTTTTAAGTAAGTCCCCTGGGGTGGGGGTGGGGGGGCAGGGTCAGTTTAAGTTTTACTGCATAAACAACAAAAATCACTGTTTAATCGGATGGAATTGCTCTGGCTAAAAAGACCCTACAACTGTATATTCTTTTTTTTTTCTTTCTTTTTAATTTCATTTTAAAAATTTTAAAAATTTCTTTTCAGTTTACCAGAATTCATTGTTTATACATCACAACCAGTGCTCCATGCAATATACGCCCTCCATAATACCCACCACTGGGCTCACCCAACTTCCCACCCCTTACCCCTTCAAAACCCTCAGGTTGTTTTTCAGAGTCCATAGTCTCTTATGGTTCATCTCCCCCTCCAATTTCCCTGAACTCCCCTCTCCTCTCCATTTACCCATGTCCTCTGTATTATTTCTTATGCTCCACAAATAAGTAAAACCATATGATAATTGACTCTCTCTGCTTGACTTATTTCACTCAGCATAATCTCTTTCAGTCTCATCCATGTTGATACAAAAGTTGGGTATTCATCCTTTCTGATGGAGGCATAATATTCCATAGTGTATATAGAAGACCACATTCTCTTTATCCATTTGTCTGTTGAAGGGCATCTTGGTTCTTTCTACAGTTTGGCGACCATGGCCATAGGGGTACAGAAGGCCCTTCTTTTGACTAAATCTGTATCTTTGAGGTAAATACCCAGTAGTGAAGTTGCAGAATCATAGGGAAATTCTATTTTTTAATTTCTTGAGGAATGTCCACACTGTTTCCAAAGTGGATGCACCAACGTGCATTCCCATGAATAGTGGAAGAGGGTTCCTCTTTCTCCACATCCTCTCCAACACATGTTGTTTCCTGTTTTGCTAATTTTGGCCATTGTAACTGGTGTAAAGTTGTATCTCAATGTGGTTTTAATTTGAATCTCCCTGGTGGCTAATGATGATCAACATTTTTCATGTGTCTGATAGCCATTTGTATGCCTTAATTGGAGAATTGTCTATTCATGTCTTCTGCCTACTTTTTGACGTGATTATATGTTTTGTGTGTGTTGAGTGTGAGGTGTTCTTTATAGATCTTGGATATCAGCCTTTTGTCTGTAATGTCATTAGCGAATATCTTCTCCCATTCCATGGGTTGCCTCTTTGTTTTGTTGACTGTTTATTTTGTTGTGCAGAAGCCTTTGATCTTGATAAGTCCCAAAAGTTAATTTTTGCTTTTGTTTCCTTTTCCTTTGGAGGTATGTCTTGAAAGAAGTTGATGTGTCTGTTGTCAAATGGGTTACTGCCTATGTTCAACTCTATGGTTCTGATGGATTCCTGCCTCATGTTGAGGTCTTCTATATATTTTGAGTTCATCTTTGTGTATGATGTGAGAGAATGGTCGAGTTACATTCTTCTACACATAGCTGTCCAATTTTCACAGTGCCATTTATTGAAGAAACTGGTCTTTTTCCACTGTAAATTTTTTCTTGCTTTCTCAAAGATTATTAGACCACAAGGTTGAGGTTTTATATCTAGGCTCTCTACTCTGTTCCACTGGTCTAAGTGTCAGATTTTGTGCCAGTACCATGCAGTCTTGGTGATCACAGCTTTATAGTAAAACTTGAAATCAGGCAACATGATGCCCCCAGTTTTGTCTTTCTTAGAGTGGACATTCTTGTCACATTCCTGATCTCAGCAAGAAGTCTGTGTGCTTTTCCCATTGAGGATGATATTTGCTGTGGTCTTTCATAGATATATTTTATGAAGTTCAGGAATGTTCCCTCTATCCCTATACTTTGAAGAGTTTCCATCAGGAACAGATGCTGTATTTTGTCAATTTTTTTTTTTTTTGCATCAATTGAGAATACCATGTGCTTCTCTCTTTTATTATTGATTTGTTCTTTCACATTGATTGATTTGCAAATGTTGAACCATCATTGAAACTCAGGGATGAATCTCACCTGGTCATAGTGGATAATCTTTTTTTTTTTTTTTTTTGAGTTCATAGTTGTGTTATTCTGAGAAGATCCATTTTAATTTATTTATTTTTTTTTAATTTTTTATTTTTTATAAACATATATTTTTATCCCCAGGGGTA
>NC_081568.1:150567081-150643065 GCF_022355385.1 Mustela nigripes | reverse complement strand
CAGGTCTGTGAATCACCAGGTTTACACACTTCACAGCACTCACCAAAGCACATACCCTCCCCAATGTCCATAATCCCACCCCCTTCTCCCAAACCCCCTCCCTCCCAGCAACCCTCAGTTTGTTTTGTGAGATTAAGAGTCACTTATGTTTTGTCTCCCTCCCAATCCCATCTTCTTCATCATATATTTTTTTAAAGATTTTACTTATTTATTTGAAAGACAGAGATCACAAGTAGGCAGAGAGGCAGGCAGAGAGAGAGGGGGAAGCAGGCTCCCTGCTGAGTGGAGAGCCTGATGTGGGGCTCGAACCCAGAACCCTGGGATCACGACTTGAGCCGAAGGCAGAGGCTTTAACCCTCTGAGCCACCCAGGCGCCCCTAAATCCAATTTTTTTCCTTAATATAAAATATATTCCTACAGCTTAAATGTTGCAGGGAAAAATATTCTTACTGGTATTTTTCAGTCTTATGACCATCATGACCATTGTTCATACATGGACCCCTAATTCTGTTTATTAATTTCATTTCCTTGTTTTCTAGAAAAAAATCATCATATATATATTTTTTTATATTTTTTATTTTTTATAAACATATATTTTTATCCCCAGGGGTACAGGTCTGTGAATCACCAGGTTTACACACTTCACAGCACTCACCAAATCACATACCCTCCCCAATGTCCATAATCCCACCCCCTTCTCCCAAACCCCTGTGGATAATCTTTTTAATGTACTGTTGGATCCTATTTGGTAGGATCTTGTTGAGAATCTTAACATCCATATTCGTCAGGGATACTGTTCTGAAATTATTCTTTTTGGTGTTTGCCTGGTTTGAGGATCAAGGTGATGCTGCCTTCATTAAAAGAGTCTGGAAGTTTTCCTTCTGCTTCAGTTTTTTGAAACAGCTTCAGGAAAATAGATAACTATTTCTTCTTTGAAAGCTTGGTACAATTCCCCCAAGGAATCTGGCAGGTGCTAGGATCTTGATTTTTTGGAGGATTTTGATCACAGTTTCAATCTCATTATGGGTAATCAGTCTATTCAGGTTGACAATTTATTCCTGATTCAGTTTTGGCAGCTTACAGTTTTCCAGTAATGAATCCATTTCATCAATGTTGCTTAAATTATTGGCATATAACTTTTGATAATAATTTCTCATGATTATTTCGATTTCCTTTTTGTTTGTTGTGATCTCTCCATTTTCAGTTATTATTTTATTAATTTGGGCCTTCTCTCATGTCTTTTGGATTATTTTGGCCAATGGTTTATCAATTTTATTGAGTCTTTCAAAAAACCAGCTTCTAGTTTCATTTGATGCATTCTACTGTACCTCTAGTTTCTATCTTATTGATCTGTGCTCTAATCTTGATTATTTCCTTTCTGTGTGTGGTGTTGGCTTAATTTGTTGTTGATTCTGCAGTTGTTTAAGATATGAAGACAGCAGGTGTATTCTGGATTTTTCAGGGTTTTTGAGGGAGTCTTAGATGACTATGTATTTCTGCCTTAGGACTTACTTTGCTGTATCCCATAGGTTTTGGACTGAGGTGTCTTTATTCTTATTGGTTTCCATGAATTGCCTAAGTTGTTATTTGATTTCCTGGTTGATCCAAGCATTCCTAAGCAAGGTGGTCTTTAGCTTCCAGGTGTTTGAATTCCTTCCGAAATTTTTCTTGTGGCTGACCTCCAGTTTCAAAGCATTGTGATCTGAGAATATGCAGGGAATAATCTCAATCTTTTGGTATCAGTTGAGCCCTGACTTGTGATCCAGTATGTGATCTATTCTGGAGAAGATTCCATGTGCACTTAAGAATAATGAGTATTCTGTTGTTTTAGGGTGGAATGTTCTGTATCTGTACTTGTCCAATGTGTCATTCAATGCTCTTGTTTCTTGATTGATTTTCTGCTTGGATGATCTCTCTATTACTGAGAGTGGCATGTTAAGATCTACTCCTATTAATGTTTTCCTATCAATATGACTCTTTGTCCTGATTAACAGTTGTCTTATGTAATTGGCTGTTCCAATATTGGGGACATAAATTGTTACAATTGTTAGATCTTCTTGGTGGATAGTCCCTTTAAGAATTATGTAGTGTCCTTCTGTATCTCTGAGTACAGTCTTTAGTTTAAAACCTAAATTATCTGATATAAGAATCACTACCCCAGCCTTCTTTTTAGGTCCATTGGCATGAAAGATGCTTCTCCATCCCTTCACTTTCAGTCTGGATGTGTCCTTAGATTCAAAATAATTTCTTGTAGACAATAGATGGTTGGATCCTGTCGTTTTATCCAATCTGCAACTCAGTGTTGTTTTATGGGTGGATATAGGCCATTCACGTTGAAAGTGGTTATTGAGAGATACATTTTTATTGACATTGTGTTACCTGTGAAGTGTTTGTTTCTATAGATTGTCTCCATATATTTCTGTTCAATGATATTCTTAGTTCTTTTCCACTTTTATGGAACCCCCCCCTTAAAATTTCCTGAAGTTTTTCCTTGGTGGTCACATATATTTTTAAACCTTGTCAGGCTTGGAAGCTCTTTATTTCGCCATCCATTTTGAATGTCATTCTTGCCGGATAAAGTATTCTTGGCTGCACGTTCTTCTCATTTAGTGCCCTGAATACATCTTGCCAGCCCTTTCTGGCTTGCCAGGTTTATATGGACAGGTCTGACATAATTCTGATGGGCTGTCCTCTGTACATAAGGAATCTTCACCCTAGCTACTTTCAAGAGCTTCTGTCTACAATTATGATTCATCATTTTCACAAACAGGTGTCTCAATTTCTTTCTAGATTCTATGAGCTTGGGGGCAGACATTTCTGCCTCTAGTACAGGTATGCTGGCTCCATTTGTGAGATAGGAAAAATTTTCATCGATAACTTGTTCAACTATATCTTATAGTCTTCTTTCTTTCTCCTCTCCCTCAGGGATTCCAATAATTCTGACGTTGGAATGTTTCATGGCATCTTTTATTTCCATAATTTTGTTTTCATGTTTGTTCCAGGCTTCATACTAATGCCTTTACTCAATCTGTTTGTCCTCCAGATCACTAAATCTATCTTCCACCTCGTTTACCTTAGCTTTTAGTGAATTTAGATTAGATTGGAACTCATCAAGAGCATTGTTAACATCATCCCTGTTGTCTTTCACTTCTGCCATAATCAGTTCCATTTTGTCATCAAAGGCTTTCTCTAACCTAGCTATTGCCTGGATCATTGTTAACCTGAATTCCCTTTCCAACATATTGTCTATGTTCATATCCAATAGCTCCAATGGAGAGGGGCCAGTCTCTGAATTTTTCTTCTGTTGGGCATTTCTCCTCCTAGTCATTTTGGTGGGAGATGGCTGAACGGATGTGTAGCTGAATGTATCAATTGTGGTGAAGGCAAGGTTCACCATGGACCACTTCTGAACAAAGGAGAGTCCCACCAAAAAGAAAGAAAATAGGGGAAAAAAAAGAAAAGAGAGAGAGAGAGAGAAATAAAATAAAAGAGAATGCTCAGCCCAAATGGGCCCCAAGGTAAGATTTATGAACTATACAAACAAAAACAGACAAACAAAAAGACTGACAAAAGTAGATAAGAGAAAATAAAAACAAATAAATAAACCAAAAAAATAGCCTTGTCAAAAAAACCTCCAAATATTAGATATATATACTACTAGGACAAAAACAATTACACAGAAAGACTGACAGAAGAAAAAGATGGGAGAGTGCTTATAAATTCTCAGTTGGGCAAGGAAGGTTATTTTGATTTTTCCTGGATATATCTTGATATCTTTGTTAAAGGACTCAACTTTCCTGAGGTGAAGGGGGATTAAAACTGGTTTTCCTATAGGGGTAGCATTGTTTGGTGAAAGGAGATTGCCTTGAAGCTTATCTCTATATGAATATTTTTTAAAATATTAAAGAAAATCAAAGTAAAAAAATTAAAAACTAGGAAAACACAGGTATGTGCATCAGAAGTATAAAAAAGTTCAGGTTAAAAGGTTATTATGGGGGTGCCTGGGTGGCTTAGTGGGTTAAGCTGCTGCCTTCAGCTCAGGACATGATATCAGGGTCCTGGGATCAAGTCCTGCATTGGGCTCTCTGCTCAGCAGGGAGTCTACTTCCTCCTCTCTCTCTCTGCCTGCCTCTCTGCCTACTTGTGATCTCTCTCTGTCAAATAAATAAATAAATAAAATATTTGAAAAAAAAAGGTTATTATGGATTTTGATGCACGGAACATCTCATTGTGATGATAAATAGGTTAAATATATATATGTATATTCTGGTTCTTTTCATATATAAATTATGTATATATATTTTTTCTGGTTCTTTCTTATATATAAAATTTATATATATAAATTTCTGGATATATATATATATATATATATATATATATATATATATATACACACATATATATATATATTTCATATATGAAAAGAACCAGAATATATATATATAGTGGCTCAGGGACCAAGAGACCTGGCTTCTTCTCTCCACTCTCTCAGGCTCAGCACCAGCGGTGGCTGTCCTGGGTCAGTGGGATTAAGCCCCTGTCCCTAACTGCCAATTCCCACAATTTTCCCCCAGGATCCTTTGCTCTTTTTGAGTTCTTTCAACCAGACTTCGAGTTAATGCTGGTTCCCAATCACAGGGCACTCTCATCTTGGGGTATTACTTTTCAATGGGTTGTTTCTGGTGTCTCCCTCCCCCTTTTCTTTATCTTCCAATGAGTCCTATCAATGTCCCCACTCTGCTTTATCTGCCCACTGGCATCTTTTGCCCCCAATAGAGATCGAGAAGTGTATAAATCTAATCTCAGGCTTATTTCATGGGTGGTCAGAGTTCCTAGGTAGGTAATCAGCTCACATTAGGGGACAGGTTGAAGTGGTACCTCCTTCTACTTCTCTGCTATCTTGTCCTCCTCTATTGTATATTCTTCTTTCCAAAATTCTTTTAAGTAGATGGTGACTATTCTAACAAAGAGGCACCAACAACTTTCTCTAAGAAATAAAAATACAGGGGTGCCTGGGTGGTTCAGTGGGTGAAGTCTCTGCCTTTAGCTCAGTTCATCATCTCAGAATCCTGGGATCGAGCCCCGCATCAGGATCTCCACTCGGCAGGGAGCCTGCTTCCCCCTCTCTCTGCCTGCCTCTCTGCCTACTTGTGATTTCTCTGTCAAATAAATAAAAATAAAATCTTTAAAAAAAGAAATAAAAATACACATATTTCATGTGATATTGACAGAGATAAACACATTTTTACTTCTATTGGGTCAGAAGCTGCTCCCTGAGGCTGGTTGTGTGACTCCAAAATAAGGATTGTATATGAACTGGATTCACATGATGAATTCCATAAAAGGAAGCCAGCTGAGTTCATGCTGTGTTAAAATAGTGACTCTGGTCCTCATTTCATAAACCTTGTGGGTGTTCTGTCTCCAACTTAATTAGCAGTACATCAAACTTGTTTTTATTCTCAGAACATTCTCACAAATGTATGTAAAGGAAAACATCCAATTATTCCCCCAACTGGACACTAGAAAATACGTACAATATCACTTCCCTTAGGATTCTAAGCCTGTTCTAATCTTCAGGATTCTCTAAGGATTTGTTCCTTGAGGATACATAGAAGATCTATTGAGTCATTTAATATATTGTGAAATTATCTAGGTAAACACATAGCATTCTTCCTATTATAAGTCAGTACTATAAAAAATACAAATGAATATACTTTAATTAGAATAAAACCCAGTAGGGGTGCCTTGGTGGCTCAGTGGGTTAAGCCTCTGTTTTTGTCTCAGGTCATGATCTTGGGGTCCTGGGATCAAGCTCTCTGCTCATAGGGCTCTCTGCTCAGCGGGGAGCTTGCATTCCCCTCTCTCTCTTCCTGCCTCTCTGCCTACTTGTGATCTCTGTCTGTCAAATAAATAAATGAATAAATAAATAAATAAATAAATAAATAAATAAATAAATGAAATCTTTTAAAAAATATTAAAAAAGAAATAAATCTTCATGGGACGCCTGGGTGGCTCAGTTGGTTAAGCAAGCTGCCTTCGGCTCAGGTCATGATCCCAGCGTCCTGGGATCGAGTCCCACATCGGGCTCCTTGCTCAGCAGGGAGCCTGCTTCTCCCTCTGCCTCTGCCTGCCATTCTGTCTGCCTGTGCTTGCTCTCTCCCCCTCTCTCTCTCTGATAAATAAATAAAATTTACAAAAAAAAAAATAAATCTTCATTAAAAATTTGTCCCAAGAGAAGATATTCTACTTCACCAGAAAACTCTTAGGATTACTATACTAACTCCATAAATTTGCAAGACACAAAAACAAATATAAATAAACCTTGCACTTATATGCACTGAACAAACTTTCAGAAAGAGAAATTAAGAAAAAATCCCATTTATGATTACATGAAAGGAAATAAAACACCTTGGATTAAATTTCACCAACGGAGTAATAGGCCTCTACAGTGAAAATTATTAGACATGTGAAAAAAAAAATCCAATCACGAACTAGAAGAAATAATACTGTTAAAATGTCCTTATTACCCAAAGCAATGTACAGTTTCAATGGAACATTTATCAGAGAGTTTAACTTAAATCGCAGTTAGTGAACATACACTGTAACATTAATTTCTGTTGGATAGCATAGTGACTCACCACTTCCATACTGCACATCACAATTTCACTCCTTAATCCCCATCATCTATTTAACTTATCCCCACTACCCATCTCTATTTTGGTAACCATCAGTTTGTTCTCTACATGTAAGAGGCTGTTTCTTGGTTTCCCTATCTTTCTCTCTCTTTTTACACTTTGCTCATTAGTTTTGGGTCTTAAATTCCACATATCACACACACACACACACACACACACACACACACACACATGTCCACAGTGACTACATCAAATTGCAATCTCACCAAAGGGCATGAGTGTTCCTTTTCTCCAAGTCATTACTAACACCTATTCTTTTGTTGTTGATTTGAGCCATCCTAACTGGTGTGAGCTGATACATCACTGTAGTTTTTGATTTATCTTTCCCTGATGATCATTGATGCTGAGTGTCTTTTCATGTATATCATAGTCATCTCTACCTGTTCTTGGAGAAATTTCTTTTGATGTCTTTTGCCCAATTTTAATTTGACTATTTTGGGTTGTTATGATTTATAAGTTCTTTGTATATTTTGGATACTAACCCTTTATCAGATATGCCAGTTGCAAGTATCTTCTTCCATGATGTAGGTTACCATTTAGTTTTAATGATTGTTTCTTTAATTGTGCAGAAGCTTTTTATTTTGACATACAATAATTTATTTTTGTATTTGTTTCTTTTGTGCCAAGAGACATGTTTAGAAAGAAATTGCTACACCTGACGTCAAAGAAGGTGCTGTTTTCTTCTCTAGAATTATGATGGTTTCAAGTGTCACATTTACACATTTAATACACTTTGAGCTTTATTTTGTACATGGTACGTAATAATAGTTTCTATCTTTTTCATGTTTCTGTCTAGTTTCTTTAACATTTCTTAAAGAGACTCTCTTTTATCCAGTAGATATTATTTTACACTTTGTTGGTGATTAATTGGCCATATATTTGTGGGTTTATTCCTGGGTTTTTAAATTCTGTTTTACTATTCTATCTGTCTATTCTTTTTTTTTTTTCACTTTATTTATTTTTTATTTATTTTTAAATTTTTTATTTTTTATAAACATATATTTTTATCCCCAGGGGTACAGGTCTATTCTTATACCAGAACCATACTCTTTTGATTACTACAACTTTGTAATACAGCTTGAAGTCTTGAATTCTTTGCCTCCAGCTTTGCTTTACTTATTCAATATTTCTTTGGCTATTTCTTTTGTGGTTTCATACAAATTTTAGCATTGATTGTCCTACCTCTATGAAAAGTGTTGGTGGAATTTTGATTGCATTATGTTTGTAGGTTGCTTTGGTTAGTATATATATTTTAACAATATTTTTTCTTCCAACCCTTGAACATGGAATGTCTTTACATTTCTTTGTGTCCTTTTCAATTTTCTATTTAATTTTTTAAAGATTTTATTTATTTGACAGAGAGAGAGAGAGAGAGATATCAAAAGTAGGCATAGAGGCAGGCAGAGATATGGGGGAAGCAGTCTCCCTGCTGAGCAGAGAGCCTGATGTAGGGCTCAATCCCAGGACCCTGGGATTAAGCAGAGGCTTAACCCACTTAGCCACCCAGGCTCTCCTTCAATTCCTTTCATCAGCATATTATGGCTTTCAGAGTAGAGGTTTTTCCCTTGCTTGGGTAGATTTATTCCTTGGTATCTCATTGTTCTGGGTGCAGTTGTGAAATTTCTCTTATTGCTCTTCATTCTTGGTGTATTGAAATTCAACAGATTTCTGTACCTTGATTTTTATATCCTGTGACATTACTGAATTCATTTTTTGTTTCTAAATTTTTTTTGAAGAAGTATTTTGGGTCTTCTACATAGAGTATCATGTCATCTGTAAACAGTGAATTCTTACTTCCTTACTGATTTAGATGTCTTATATTTATTTTTGTTGTCTGATTGCTTTGTTTAGGACTTCCAGTTCAATGTTAAATAAAAGCGGTCAGAGTGGTTATCTTTGTCTTGTTCCTAACCTTACAGAAAAATTTCTATTTCTCCAATGAAGTTAGTTTCACGTGTTTTATATATGGACTTGATGGTGTTGTATATTTATCTTAAACCTACTTTTAAGAAATCAGGAATGGACGTTGTACTTAGTCAAAATCACTTTCTGAATCTATTGAAAGGATCATTTGGTTTTCACTCATTCTCTTTTGATGTAAGTGTCAGATTGATTGGTTTGTGAATATGAACCACACTTGAATTACAGGAATGAATTCCACTAGAACATGGTGAATATTTTTATGCATAATTGGATTTGAAATGCTAGTATTTTATTGAGAACATTTGCATCCATATTCTTTAGGGATATTCACATCTAGTTTTCTTTTTAGTCTTGTCTTTATCTGACTTTGGCATCAAGGTAATGATGGCATCATAAAACAAATTTAGAAGTTTTCCTTCTTTTTAAAAAGAAAAGTTTTCCTTCATTTTATGTTTTGAATAATTTGTGAAGAACAGATATTAACTCTTCTTTATGTGCTTGGGATAATTTTCCTATGAATCTATAAACTCTCGTAATTTGTATGTTGCGAGATTTTTATTACTGAATCAATTTATTTACTGATTATTGGTCTGTTAAAATATTCTAATTCTTCTTGTTTCAGTTTTGATAGTTTATTTGATTCTAGGAATGTATGCCTTTCTTCTAATTTGTCTAGTTTGTTGACACATAGTTTTTTTTATAATATTCTCTGATATGCACTTTTTCTGTGATGTTTGTTGCTATTTCTCCTTTCTCATTTGTGATTTTATTTATATTTTTCTTTTTCTCTTGATAAATCTGGCTACATTCTTATCAATTTCAATAAATTTTTCAAAGATCCAACTCCCAGTTTCATTGGTTAGTTCTATTTTTTTTTAAATTTCTATATTATTCATTTATCCTTGGTCTTTTTTTTTTAATTTTAATTTTTTATTTTTTATAAACATATATTTTTATCCCCAGGGGTACAGGTCTGTGAATCACCAGGTTTACACACTTCACAGCACTCACCAAATCACATACCCTCCCCAATGTCCATAATCCCTATCCTTGGTCTTTATGATTCCCTTTCTTTTTTCTTCTGCTGGTTTTAGGTTTTGGGTTTTTTGTTTGTTTGTTTTGTTTTGTTTCCCTCTAGCTCCTTAAGTTGTAAAGTTTCCTTGTTTGAGATGTTTGTTGATTCTGAAGTTGGCCTGTATTTCTCTGAATTCTCCTCTTAACCCCCCCCCCTTTTTTTTGCATCTCAGAATTTTTGGTCAATTGTGTTTTAATTTTTGTTTGTTTCCACCTATTTTTTATTTTTTAATTTTTAATTTTTTAAAAAAATTATCTATTTATTTGACAGAGAGAGAGATCATAAGTAGGCAGAGGCTGGCAGAGAGAGAGGGGGAAGCAGGCCTCCCACCAAACAAGGAGCCCAATGTGGAGCTTGATCCCAAAACCCTGAGATCATGACCTAGGATGAAGGCAGACTCTTAATCAACTGAGCCACCCAGGCACCCCTGTTTCTACCTATTTTTAAGTGTCTTCTTTGATTTCCATGTTGATCCATTCATTGTTTCATAGTATTTTTTTTTTAATCTTCATGTATTTTGGTGTTTGCAGTCTTTTTGTTTTCTACTTGTTGACTTCTAGTTTTATAATGTTTTCATTAAAAAATATGCATTGTATGGCTTTAATCTTGACTTTGTAGAGTTATTATGTGGACTAACTTGTGATCTATCTGGAATGTCTCATGTGCACTTGAAAGTAATATGTATTGTGCTGTTATAAATAGAATGTCCTGAATATATCTGTTAAATTTGTCTATTGCAGCATTGAATTGAAAGCCATTATTTCTTGGTTGAATTTCTGGTTTAAATGATCTGTCTGCTCTTGTAAATGTGGTGTTATATTCTTCTAATATTATTTTATTATTAATAAATAGTCCCTTACTATTTGTTATTAAGTGCTTTATGTATTTAGATGTTCCTGTTTGGCTGCAAACATATTACAATTTTTACATCTCCTTGTTGGATTTTACCCTTTATTATCCTGTAGTGTATTTTATTGATTTTTTTAGAGTCTTCATTTTAATGTCTATTATATCTGATATATATATTGCTATTCTGGTTTTATTTTGACATGTGCTTGCCTCTCAAATGTTTCTTCATCCCATTACTTTCATTCCAGAGGTGTTTCTAGGTCTAAACTTGGTCTCCTATAGTTATCATACAGATAGGTCATTTCTTAAGTATTCTGTAACTCAATGGTATTTTATTTTTTAAATTGGAACATTTACTCCGTGTATATTCAAAACTATTATTGACAGATATGTATTTATTGTTATTTTAATATTTGTTTTGTGGTTGTTCCTGAAGAAGTCCTCTGATCTTTTCTTGTCTCTTTGATTTTTGCTGATTTTCTTTAATGATCTATTTGGATTTCTTTTTATTATTTTCACATAAATTAGTATTTTTGATATATGGTTACCACTAGGATTGTAGGGAACCAGTTCTGTATATAGCAGTTTATATTAAGTTGATGGCCATTTAGGTTTCAACACATAGTGTACACCTCTCCTCCCCACATTGTAGGAATATGTAGTTATATTTTATATCCTTTTATTTTGTGTGTTCCTTGAGTGAGTTTTTTTACAGAAATATTCATTTTCACTGCTTTTGTTTTTCCTATCTATATACTTTCATTTTTGGTCTCTCCCTTCTACTGGAAGAGACCATTTTAATACTTCCAGCAAAGCTGATTTAATGGTTATGAACTCCGTAATTTTTTGTGTGAGAAACTCTTCACCTATTCTGAGAGATGAAGATCTATCCTGAAACTCCCTTCCATTCTGAATAATACTCTTGATGGATAGAATACTCTTGGTTGTAGATATTTGGCATTGAACACTTCAAATATGTCATGTAATTTGCTTCTGGCTTTGAAAGTTTCTGATAAAAAGATCTCCCACTAGCCTTACTGGTTTTCCCCTGTAAGATACTGTCTGCTTTGGTTCTCTGACTTATTCATTCATTCCTTCATTTATCACTACATTTTGTCACTTTAATTACAATATTTTTGTTGTTATTGTTGTCTTGTGCTTTTATTGATTGTGACGGGATTTGTCTGTGACTCCTGGATCTGGATATCTGTATCCTTCCCCATGTTGGGGAATTTTTCAGCTACTATTACTTCCAATAATTTTTGTCCCCTTCTATCTCCTCTGTCCTTCTGGAAGCCCTATAATACAATTGGTATTATGTTTGATGGAGTCACTGAATTCCCTATGTCTATTTGCTTGAGCCTAGAGCTCTGTAATAGTTTCAGCATTCCTCAAAATAATGACTAGACACTGCAATCGGCAACAAACACCAGGAGGCTACACAAAGCATGCATGACTTTAACACAATTTGACCTGATTCGAGGGCCAAGTCTAATAGAGGGAGTAGGACACTCCTCGGGAGAACTCATGGATGTGGCACACTGCTATCAATTAGGGAACAAGTATCCATGTAGCCAAGCCTTCCACAGATGGCCCTGTTTTATGCAGGGGAATGGGTAATGGAGGAAAATGGCATCTGCCTGTTCACTCCATTTTAAATAAGTCTCACAACATGCTCCAAAATCAGTACAAACAGATGTAAATCCTATTTGTCCTTGGCATTGTGTAAACTGCAGTTCTTATGTTGCCTCTCAGAGAAGGTTAGAGTCTCTTTAAGGGTGGAAACCTAGTTATCACTTGCCCTTGAGGCTCACCCAGTGCTTAATCAGCTGACATTTGAAGCTCCAGGCTCCAAGTCCCACTGGTTACACAGCATGTGTTCAGCCCTTCTGGCTTTCAAAGCCAAATGTTACGGGGATTAGTATTCCCTATGTGAGCTCCCAAGTGTAAGGGCTCATTTCTCTGTCTTCTCTGTACATATATCCCCCTCCCTCTTTCAGACAGCTTTCCTCCACCTTTCTTACATCCCTAACATTTCTGACGACACTTCTTTATATTTAGTTGTGGGATTCGTTCTCTCAGTCTCTGGATCACTCCCCAGTTTATTTATTTGGATGTGGATGATATCTATTTTAAAAAGTGGATATTCATCCTTTCTGATGGAGGCATAATACTCCATAGTATGAATACCAACTTTCCTAGCAACATAGATGGGACTGTAAGAGATTATGCTGAGTGAAATAAGTCAAGCAGAGAGTCAATTATCATATGGTTTCACTTATTTGTGGAGCATAACAAATAGCATGGAGGACATGGGGAGATAGAGAGGAGAAGGGAGTTGGGGGAAATTGGAAGAGGAGGTTAACCATGAGAGACTATGGACTCTGAAAAACAATCTGAGGGTTTTGAAGGGGTGGGGGGTGGGAGGCCGGGGTACCAGGTGGTGGGTATTATAGGGGGCACGGATTGCATGGAGTGAAATACCCCTCTCCCCTTGCTAAAGGCTTGTTTAAGTAGCCTGATGTCCCCACAGCACCCCCTCTCCCCTTGCTGAAGGCTTGATTGTCCCCATAGCAGATGGCAACACATACCAGGATGTCTATTGTCTGTGATCACCTGGTCTGTCAAAAGAAAAGACAAATGAGGAATAGAGTGACCTGGGACTTTCCAGAGTGCTGAGCCAAGGCCCACCAGAACAAACCATTGTGTCCTTGCCTTAAACCCAGTGCCTGACAATGCTTGATTTAAATTTACCAATCAGATTCCTGTAACCATGCATCTGCTTCTGTAATCTTGCTTCCCGCCACACCAACCCTGCCCTATATAATCTGCTCCCCAACTTAGCCCAGCACGCTCAGTCCACAAAGGCTGATGCGTCCGCAGGCACCTGTGTAACCAATAAACCTCTTGCAACTTGCATCCAGTGGAGGCTTGGTGTCTGCCTTTTGGGTGCGGATCAAGGGTCTTTCAGGAGCACTGGGTGTGGTGCAAAAATAATTAACACTGTTATGCTGAAAATAAAAAAATAAATTTAAAAAGTGGAATGGGATAGAATACAGGTCATCCTACTTGCACTAAAAAACCCAAGTTAAATTAAAAATAATAACAATGATAGCTCTAAGAAGAGACTAACAAGAATGCTATGTAATGATAACGATAATCCAATAAGAGGATATAACAATTGTTAATATTTATTCTTTCAAAATGTGATTACTGAGGTACATAAAGAAACTATTAATAGTCATAAAGAAAGAAATTGACTAATAAAATAATAGTGGAGAACTTTAACAGCTGACTTACATCAATGGATAGATCATCCACACAAAAACATCAACAAGGAAATGGTGGCTGAGTGATACATTGGACCAGATGGACTTAACAGATATATATAGAGACTGAGACAAAATGCCAAGATGAAGTAATTGATCCCAAATGAATGAACAAGTTAAGGTCACAATCAGATATCTAAGATAGAGATATAAGTAATGTGCCTGATGGATAATTTAAAACAACAAACATAAGGATATTCAGTGGATTTGAAAAAAAAAATAATTGAAGATATTAAGGAGAACCTTACCACAGACATAAAAGTTTAAAAAGAAATTAAAAATAAGTATAAATTAGAGATGATTAATGCAATGAATATGATTGGAGAAAGCTTATTCCAATAAACACCAGATAAAAAACAGGAATGAGGGTGCCTGGGTGGCTCAGTGGGTTAAGCCGCTGCCTTCAGCTCAGGTCATGATCTTGGGTTCCTGGGATCGAGTCCCGCATCGGGCTCTCTGCTCAGCAGGGGGCCTGCTTCCCTCTCTCTGTCTCTCTGCCTGCCTCTCCATCTACTTGTGATTTCTCTCTGTCAAATAAATAAATAAAATCTTCAAAAAAAAAAAAACAGGAATGAATTAGTGATATAGGAGACAAATCAATGGAAAATACTGAAGCTGAACAAAAGAGAAAGAAGAATTTTAGAACATGAGAATAGACTTAGGAAAATCATTGACTCTTTCAAATATAACAACATTCACTTCACAGGAGTCCAGAAGGGAGATAAAAAGTCGAAGAAAATTTATTTGAAGAAATGATAGCAGAAAACTGCTCTAATCTAGGAAAAGAGACAGACACTGTGATAAGGAGATATAGAGAACTCCTATCAAAATAAAAAAAAAAAAGTGGACCAACATAAAGACATATTTCAATTAGATTTGCAAAGTATAGTAGTAAAGAAAAAATATTAAAAGCAACAATACAAAATAAATTATTAATTTACAAAGGAAGACCCACAATAGTGGGTCAAGAGTGGCATAATATATATTCAAATTGATAAATGGGTAAGAACTGCAGCCAATAATATTCTATCCATCAAGGCTGGATTGAAGGAGAGATAAAGAAGTCCCAGACAAACAAAAACTAAGGAAGTCCATGTCCACTAAGCCGACCTTTCAAGAAATATCACAAGGAATCTTTAAGTAGAAAGGTGAGGAAAAAAAAGTCACCAAGCCAGGAAAGGAAGAGAGAAAATCTCCAGTAACAATGACAAGACAAGTAATAAAAAGGAGCTAAATACAGTTCTAGTAATAATTACTTTAAATATAAATTGGCTAAATGCTACAATAAAAATATAATGTATCAGAATGGATAGCAAAAAAAAAAAAAAAAGAGTCATCTATATTCTGCCTAAAAGAGACTTACATTTTTTTAAATTTTTAAATATTTTATTTATTTATTTTACAGACAGAGATAACAAGTAAGCAGAGAGGCAGGCAGAGAGAGAGGGGGAAGCAGGCTCTCTGCTGAGCAGAGAGCACGATGTAGGGCTTGATTCCAGGACTCTGGATTCATGATCTGAGCTGAAGGCATAGGCTTTAACACACTGAGCCACCCAGGTGCCCCAAGAGACTCATTTTAGACCTAAAGCCACCTGCAGAAGGAATGTAAAGCAATAGAGAAATACTTCCATGGAAATGGACATAAAAAAAAATAAAAAGCCAGAGTACCAATTCTTATATTGCACCACTGAAACATTAAAAAATAATTTGGAGAGAGCAAGATGGCCAAGGAACAAGGAATACCATTTGAACTGATCCCATGAATATAATTGGATATCTATCAAACCATTTTGAATATCCATGAGATCAACCCAAGATGTAAGACCATATATCTGTATCTCTACGAGAAGAAAAGTGACTGCTTTTTGCAAAGTAGGGATTTGCAGTGAGATATCAGAAAATAAACAGAAGGGCTGGCTCCTGGAAAATGACAAAACCAGAGCACAAAATTATAACCCTTAGAAATCTGCTCTAGGGAGATACATGCTCTCTGAAGGGGGCTGGAAATAAAAAGGCAGAATTCTAGGTAAGGCATTGTGGTCTCAGGCTACAAGCAACCACAGAGGAAAAGGATATTCCTGAAATGGTAGAGGTCCTGAATACTGCAGCTAGGAAGCAATTTATTTTAAGTGAGCCCAGAAAGGGACTCTCAGGTCAAACTGCCATAAACCATTAGCCTGGCTGTTTAATAAATGTTTTTCTCTTGAACAGCCTGAATAAAACCTGGACCTGCATCCAAGACCAGGAAAAAATTTACAGAGCTATAATGGTCAGGAAAGGGATTTAAAGCAGAACGCAGACCTGATTCCAGAGCTTTGGGTGCACCCATGATCCCACAGAAACTGGTGGTTATAGAGTCACAAGGGTCAGAGGAAGTCTAGGACCCCAATACTGCCTTTGAAAGAGCTTTTGTGGGTGAGAACAATGGGAATCTGAGGTTTTCAGCAGTAGATTTAGAAGTGGAGTTTTTTTGTCCTGGAAGGTTTCTTAAAGAGGGAAGAGTGATATTTTTCTGCTCTGGGCCAGAGGTTTGGCTGTGGCCATTTTTGCTGTAATCCTCTGAAGAGGTGTGAACAATTCCCAGGGAACAAAAGCCATATAGAAGACCGGTTTCCACTGAGCCCATCCCTCTGACAGGGGTAGAACAACTCTTCAAATGCAGTTACCTGAGAAACTGCCGAGCAGAGCCCTCCCTAGAAGACAGGCTTAAGAACAGTTGAATGACAATTCTATGGATTCAATAAGACAGTAAAATCCCAATATCAAGGGAAAAATGTATATTGAGCTCCAGATGTGGCCATGGCTTATTTACTCTTCAGATAGAATTTTTTCCTTTCCTTTCCTTTGTTTTTTTTCCTTTTTTCCATATTTTTTCTCTGTTGTATTTTTCTTTTTACCTTCTCATTTCAACTAGATGTCTATTTTGTCAACTTATTTTTCATAGTCTCTTTAATTTGTAATTTTACAAATCTATATTTTTATAGATATATGCTATATTTTAGCCCCTTTTTCACTCTAGTCAGTTTTACGTTTTTATATATACAACTTTTATTTTCCTTGTAATATTGGGACATACTATCCTCCTCCACATAGATCAAAATATATGCAGAAGAGCTGAAACACTCTGCTTTGTACACAATGAGAGAGTATAGCCCCATTTTCTCTCCCCCTGTTTTTTAATTTTTTTAAATTGTTAATTTTATTCTTGTGTTTTGTTTTGGTGAGTTTTTTTCAGTGGTGGCATCTGACCACTCCAGATTTACCTAGAGTGCATCTAGCATGGCTCATCGTTGATATTTTGGACTCTGATCACATGTTTAACCATCCTTTTATAGAACGACTAGGAGGAGGAACTCTCAACAAAGAAAAGAACTAGAAACAATGTCCTCTTCCACAGTACTAATGGCTATGGATATAAGAAAGATAACAGAGATAGAGTTTAGGATAACAATCATGAAGTCAAAAGCTAGGCTTGGAAAAAGTATTAGTGACAATCTTGAATCTATAAAGGTAGAAATGAGATCTAATCAAGCTGAACTTAAAAATGCTGTGAATGAGATGAAGCATAAACTGGATACTGTAAAACCAAGGTAAATGAGGCAGAAAAATCAGATCTAGAAGTTAAGCTGATAAAAAGAAAGGAAGCTGAGGAAAACAAAGATAGGCAGCTAGTGGCACATAAAAATAGACTTACAGGGTGCCTGAGTGGCTCATTTTGTTAAGCCACTGTCTTTGACTCAGATGATGATCCTGGAGTCCCAGGAATGAGTCCTGCATCAGACTCCCTGCTCAGCAGGGAGTTTGCTACTCCCTCTGACCCTCTCCTCCCTCAAGCTCTCTGTCTGTCTCTCTCTCATTTTCTATCAAATAAATAAATAAAATTTAAAAAAAAGAAAGAAAATAGACTTAGAGAGATCTATAATGTCATGAATTGTTCCAATGTCAAAATTATTGGGATCCTGGGGGGAAAAGTTTAGAGAGAGAAAGAGGACTAGAAGGTATATTTGAGCAAACAATTTTTTAGAACTTCCCTGACCTGGGGAAAGAAACAAACATCCCTATCCAAGAGGCAGAGAGGACCCATTACAAAATAAAAAAAAAAAATGGATCAACACTGTGACATGCAATAGTGCAGCTTTCAAATCTTAGAGCCAAGAAAGCTATCCAGAGAGCACCTAGTAGAAACAGATCTCATACATATGGAGGACAAATATCAGAACCATATCAGACCTGTGGACAGAAACCTGGCAAGCCAGAAAAGGCTGGCAAGACATATTCAGTGTACAAAATGAAAAGAATATGCAGCCAAGAATACTTTATTGAGCACAACTGTCATTCAGAGAATATGGAGAGATAAAGAGCTTTCAGGACAGGCAGAAACAAAAGAATATGTGACCACCAACCAGGCCTGCATGAAATATTAAGGGGGGTTCTGTAAGTGAAAAGAAACCCCAAGAATCACATAGACCAGAAAGAAAGAGAAAACTTACAAGAATAGAGAATTTACAGGCAATACAATGGCACTAAATTCATATCTTTCAGTAGTTACCCTGAATGTAAATGGGCTAAATGCATCCATGAAAAGACACAAGGTTTCAGATTGAATAAAAAATCAAGACCCATTCATATACTCTTTAAAAGAGACTCATTTTCAACCTAAAGACACCTCCAGATTGAAAATAAGGAATGGAGAATAATTTATCAAACCTCAAAATTAATCTGGGGTAGAACAACTCACATTAGGTAAATTAGATTTTAAACCAAAGACCAAATTAAGAGATGTAGATGGACACTGTATCATACTTAAAGGGTCTATCCAACAAGAAGATCTAGAAATTGTAATTATTTGTGCTCCCAACATAGGGACAGTCAATTTTAAAAGTCAATTAATAACCAATATAAGGAAATATATTCATAATAATGCATTAATAGTGAGAGACTTCAACCTCCGTTTATAGCAATGGACAAATGCTCTGAGCAGAAGCTCAAAAAAGAAAGAAGAGCTTTGAAGGAAAAATTGGACCAGATGGACTTTGCAAATATATAAAGTATATTCCATCCTAAAGACAACAGAATACTCTTCTTCTTGAATGCATATGAGATTTTCTCCAGCACAGAGCACATACTGGATCACAAGTCAGATATCAGCAGATATCAAAAGATTGAAATTATCACCTGCATGTTTTCAGACCACAATGTTATGTAACTGGAACTTATAACAGGAATAAATTTGGAAGGAACTCAAACTTCAAAGTTAAAAAGCATCCTACTAAAGAACGACTGGGTCAACCAAGAAATTAAAGAAGAATTTAAGCAACTCATTGAAACTAATTAGCATGAAAATACATTGGTCCAAAACCTATAGGATATGGGAAAGGTGGTGCTAAAAAATAAATACATAATTGGAGCTCCTGGGTGACTCAGTGGGTTAAAGCCTCTGCCTTCAGCTCAGGTCATGATCCCAGGGTCCTGGGATCGAGTCCTACATCAGGCTCTCTGCTCAGCAGGGAGCCTTCTTCCTCCTCTCTCTCTGCCTGCCTCTCTGCCTACTTGTGATCTCTGTCTGTCAAATAAATAAATAAAATCTTTTAAAAAAAGAAATACATAATCAACCAAGCCTCTCTCAAAAAAGTAGAAAAATCCCAAATGCACAAGCTAAATTGACACCTATAGGACCTGGATAAAGAATAACACACAAGACCTAAAACAAGAAGAAGAGAAATAATAAAGATTTGAGTAGAAATCAATGTAATAGAAATCAGAAAAAAATATTAGAACAGATCAAGAAAATTAGAAGCTGGATCTCTGAAAGAATTAATAAGATTGATAAACCTCTGGACAGGTTTACCTAAAAGAAAAAGGAAAGGACCCAAATTAATAAACTTATGAATAAAAGGGGAGATTTCATGGTTAAATAGGGATGTAGAAACAATCATTAAAAATTATTACCAACAATAATATGCCAACAATTTTAATAATCCAGGATAAATGGATGCATTCCTAGAAACTTATAAACTACGAAGACTAAAACAGGAAGAAATAGAAAACCTGAACATACCAATAACCAGCAGGAAATTGGAGCAATAATCAAAAATCTCCCAAAATAACAAAAGTCCAGGGATAGATGGCTTTCCAGGGGAATTCTACCAAACACTTAAAGATGACATCCTGCCTATTCTACTGAAGAATTGAAGGAAATTTCCAGACTTGTTCATTGAGGCCAACATTACCCTAATCCCAAAACCAGACAAAGACCCCACCAAAAAGAAGAATTATAAACAAATAGTGTTGATGAACATGGATGTCAAAAGTCTCACCAGGATACTAGCCAATATGATACAACAGTACATTGAAAGGATTATTTACCACAACCAAGTGTCATTTATTCCTGGGTTGCAAGGGTGGTTCAACATCAGCAAATCAATCAATGTTATACCATACATTAATAAAATGAAGGGCAAAAACTTTAACATCCTCTCAATAGATACAGAAAAAGCATTTGAAAAAATACAGCATCCTTTCTTGATTAAAACTATTCAAAGAATAGGTTTAAAAGGATGATACTTCAATATTATAAAAGCCATCTATGAAAAGTCCACAGTGAATAGCATTATCAATAGAGAAAAACTTAGACATTTTCCCTCAAGATCAGGAACATAACTGGGATGCCCACTTTCAGCATTATTGTTCAATATAGTACCAGAAGTCTTATCCTCAACAATAAGATAACAAAAATAAATGGAAGGCATTCAAATTGTCAGAGAAGAAGTCTCTCCCTTTCTTCTCAGATGACATGATACTTTATGTGGAAATTCCCAAACATTCCACCCTCAAGTTACTAGAACTAATACAGCAATTCAGCAACATGGCAGGATACAAAATCAATGCATAGAAATATGTTGTATTTGTACACAGTAAAAATGTAACTGAAGAAACAAATTAAGTAATTAATTCCATTCACAATTGCACCAAAATTATAAAATACTTAGGAATATACCTAACCAAAGAGCTAAAATATCTGTACTCTAGGAACTACTGAATACCTATGAATGGAATGGAGAAAGTTACTAAGAAATGGAAAAATATTCCAGGCACATGGATTAGAAGAATAAACATTGTTAAAATGTCTATGCTTCCCAGAACAATCTATATTTTCAGTTCAATTCCTATCAAAATACAAATGACATTTTTAAGAGAGATGGAACAAATAATCCTAAAATTTGTATAGAAACAATAAAGATTCTGAATTGCCAGGGGAATTTTTAAAAACAAAATCAAAGCTGGGGGCATCACAATGCTTGAGTTCAGGCTTATATTACAAAGCTTTTATCATCAAGACAGCATTGTATTGATAAAAAAAACAGACACGTAAATCAATGGAACAGAATAGAGACCCCAAATAGACTCTCAGCTTTATGATCAACTAATCATTGACAATGTAGAAAAGAATATTCAACGGAAAAAGATGATCTATTCAATAAACTGTTCAAGGAAAACTGGAGAGCCACATGCAAAAGAATGAAATTGGGCCATTCTCTTACATCATACTCAAATATAAACTCAAAATGGATGAAAGAACTCAAGGTGATACAGGAATGTATCAAAATTCATAGAGGAGAACATAGGCAATAACCTCTTCAACAATGGTCACAGCAACATCTTTCAAGGCAGGTTTCTAAAGGCAAAGAAAACAAAAGAAAAAATGAACTATTGGGACCTCATCAAGCTAAAAAGCTTTCCACAACAAAGAAAACAGTACAAAAAACTAAGAGGCAGCACACAGAATTGGAGAAGATAAATGTAAATAGCTTTTCAGATAAAGAGCTTATACCAAAGATCTATAAAGAATTTCTCAAATTCAACACCAAAACAAAAACAAAAACAAAAGCAAAATAAATAAACAAATAATCTAACCAGGAAATTGGCAGAAGACATGAGCAGTTACTTTCCAAAGAAGACATAGAAATAACAGACACATGAAAAATATTCAACATCCCTAGCCTTCAGGGAAATAAACATCAAAAACACAATGAGGTACCACCTTACACTATGTAGAATGGCAAAAAAGTTAGCAAGAATCAACAAAGTTAAGAGAGGATGTGGAGAAAGGGGAACCCTCCTGAACTATTGGTGAGAATGCAAGCTGCTAGAACCACTCTGGAAAACAGTATGGGAGTTCCTCAAGACGTTAAAAACAGAGGTAACCCACAACCCAGCAATTGCACTACTACGTATTTACTCCAAAGATATAGATGTAGTGAAAAGAAGGGCCATGTGCACTCCAATGTTCACAGCAGCAGTTCACTGTCCACAATAGCCAAACAGTGGAAGGAGATAAGATGCCCTCCAACAGATGAATGGATAAAGATGTGTTTCATTTACATAATGGAATATTACTCAGCCACCAGGAAGGATGAACACTGAGCTTTTGCATCAACATGGATAGAACTGGAGGGAATTATGCTAAGTGAAATAAGTCAATCAGAGAAAGACAATTATAATAAGGTTTCATTAATATGTGGAACATAAAGAATAGTGTGGAGGACCAAGGGGGAAGGGAAGGAAAACTGAATGGGAAGAAAGCAGAGAGGGAGACAAACCAAACCAACATCTGGAATCTGGGATGCACACTTTATACACTGAGCTGCCTGAAAGATTCCTAAAGAATGACCTTAGCAAGATTTATTATTAGAAAACCCTATTTGTTCAGAGAAACATCAACTCAACAATATTTTGTCCAAAATATTTTCATTAAAAGCTCAGAATACAGTTAAGGAATTGTAGTAATTCAAACGGATACAAAATTGAGAAAAGTACATTGAAACTGGTACAAAGGGCAATTTTATGTTATCTGCATTAGCTCCACCCTTAAATCGGCACAGCTTAAGTCTGAAAATGATACTCTCAGTCCATGACTTCTCCTTCAGAGAAGAAAAAAAAAAAAAAGAAAGAAAACAACAAAACAAAACAAACAAACAAACAAAAAAACTAAAAACTAGGCCAACCATCTAACATCCCTTTCATTTTGAATGCATTGAGTAATGGACTATTTTCTGTTTTATCCCACATAAAGCACTGATGAATCAGCATATTTCAAACTACTAAGATATAAAGAATAAGGGAAATATGACAAAAAGATTTCTAGCAGCCCAGCAAAGCCCCATGAGATTGAGAAGTTACATAGCCTGAATCTTCTCCCCAGGGACAAAGGAAAAACAGTTCTCTGTGTTTCTCAAATCTCACCCTTTCTGTCTGTGACCAAGAAACCAGATTTTATCTTATGTCACCAGGATAACTGGTTGACCAGGCATAATTTTGTGGGTACAGCTAATAACAAAGGAAAGTAGAGAAGTTTGCTGTTTAAGAGCTGCCAGAGTCTCTACTTAGTATGATTGTTGAGGTTCTTTTGGATTTAGAGACAATTCATAAAGACCGTAAGAGATAACTACTTCTTTAAATGTATAGACATAAGATGCTGAAAGAAACATGAAGAACCAGGAAAAAGACTCAGCAAAACAAAACAAAGCAAAACAACAGAAAACAACAACAACAACAGTATTTGAGCTAAAAGAATTGGAGATCAGTAAAATGTTTAATAATGAATTCAAGGGCGCCTGGGTGGCTCAGTGGGTTGGGCCACTGCCTTCGGCTCAGGTCATGATCTCAGGGTCCTGGGATCGAGTCCCACATCGGGCTCTCTGCTCGGTGGGGAGGAGCTTGCTTCCCTCTCACTCTCTCTCTCTGCCCGCCTCTCTACCTACCTATGATCTCTCTCTGTCAAATAAATAAATAAAATCTAAAAAAAAAAATGAATTCAAAATAGTTGTCTTAAAGAACCTCAGTGAGTTATATAAAGATACAGATAATTAAACAAATCAGAAAAAAAATGCATGACCAAAATTGGATTATCAAGAGAGAAATGGAAACTAAAAAATAACTAAACAAATTTGGAAGCTAAAGGAGACAGTAATTGACTGAAAAAAAAAATACAAAGGTTCAATAGCACAATTTAAGAACAGAAGAAAGAGCAAGTGAACTAAAAAAAAAAAAAAAAAAAAAAATAGGTCATTTGATATTATCCAGTCAGAAGTACACAAAGAAAAACCGAATGAAAAATAGTGAAGAAGGCATATGGGAACTACGTTTAACATTAAGAAAATAAATATGTGAATAATAGGAGGAACAGGTGAAGAAGAAGAATAGGAGGAAGAGGAAGGGGAAGAAAGAGGGAGACACAGAACTTATTTAAATAATTAAATGATGGAGCTCCTGGATGGCTCAGATGGTTAATCATCTGCCTTTGTCTCAAGTCATGATGTCCAGGTTCTGGGATTGAGCCCTACATCAGTTTCCTGGTTCAGCAGGGAGTCTACTTCTCCCTCTGTCTCTCCATCCTACTTATGCTTTCTTTCTCTCTCAAATTAATAAATAAAATTTTTTAAAATATTTTAATAAATTAAAGAAACAAACAATGAAATATGTCTAAAATATGAGGAGGAAATGGATAACAAATATGACACACTCAAAAAGATGACACTGAAATGTGTATCAAAATCAAATTTTCAAAATTCATTAACAGAGATAATTTTGTGAAAGGAGAATAAGGAAAGCAATTTATCACATACATGGGAATCTCCATATCACTCTTGTTGGGTTTCTCATCAGAAATCATGCAGACTGGAAGCGAAAATGATGCTATTATTCAAAGTTCTGAAAGAAAAACAAGAACCTAGCAACAAAGAATATAATGTGTCAAAATTATTCTTAAGAAACTGAAGAAGAGGAGTTCCTGGGTGGTTCAGCCAATTACATGCCCAGCTCTTGATTTTGTTTCAGGTTGTGATCTCAGGGTCCTGATATCAAGCTCTGTGTCAGGCTCCACATTCAGCAGAAGTCTGCTTGAGATTCTCTTTTTCCCTCTCCCTCTGTCACTCTCCCTTTCACCTGCTCTCTCTCTCTCTCAGTCTCTCTCTTGAATAAATAAAACTTTAAAAAATGAAGTGAAGAAGAAACAAAGACTTTCCCAGAAAAAACAAAACTTAAGGGAATTCATTGTAAGTAGACCTGGTTCATTATAATAAAGGCTAATAGACATTCAGGTTTTTTTCCCCCTTAAGTGATTTTCTAAAGATTATTTTATTTTATTTATTTGTTTTTAGTTTTTATTTAGTACTTTTATTTAGTATTTTTATTCAGTATATTTAGTATTTTTATTTAGTATTTTATTTATTTGTTTTTAGTTTTTAAAATGCAGCTTACTTTTTAAAATGAAATAAAATTGACATACAATATTATTTCAGTTGAAGATATACAATATTAATTTGACAATTACATAAATTACAGAATGTTCAACACTGTAAGTGTAGTCTGTAGTCTGTTTTCTTACATTTATTATAATATTACTGACTATACTCCAGTTGCTGGACTCTTAATTCCTTTTTTTTAAAGATTTTATTTATTTATTTGACAGAGAGAGATCACAAGTAGAGAGGCAGGAAGAGGGAAAGAGAGAGGGAAGCAGGCTCCTCACTGAGCAGGGAGCCTGATGAGGGACTTGATCCCAGGACCCTGAGATCATGACCTGAGCTGAAGGCAGCAGCTTAACCCACTGAGACACCCAGGTACCCTGGACTCTTAATTCCTATGACATATTTAATTCCTAACTTAAATTGGATGCCTTTGAATCATATTAACCTACTTGACTTATATCTATCACTTGATAACCCTCTCCTCTATCACTTGATAACCCTCAATTTGATCTCTGTATTAATGAGCCTATTTTGCTTGTTTGTTTTACTTATTTGTTCGTTTGTTTTGTTTTCTAGATTCCACAAAGAAGTAAAATTATATAGTATTTTTCTTTGTTTGGTTTAGCATAATATCCTCTGGTCCATCTACATTGTCACAAATGACAAGACTGTGGTTTGTTTGTTTGTTTTTACAGTTGATTAATATTTCATTGTGTATCTATAACACCCTTATTATTTCTCAGATTTTAATTTAAATTATATTCCAGTTAGTTTACCAACAGTGCAGTATTAGTTTTAGGTTTAGAATTTAATCATTTACCACATCTTACCTATATCTCCTGGTGCTCATTACAACAAAGGTCCACCTTAGTACCCATCACTTATTAAACCCATCCCATCCCATCCACCTCTGCTGGAGTAACTATCAGTCTGATCTTTGTAGTTAAGAGCTGTTTCTTGGTTTACTCTCTACCCCCCACCATGTTTGTTTGTTTTATTTCTTAAATTCCATGTATGAAAAAAATAAATAAATTCCATGTATGAGTGAAATTAGTGGTATTTGTCTTTTTCTCACTGACTTATTTTACTTAGGATAATTCTCCCTAGCTTCATCTGCACCTTGTAAATGACAAAATTAATTTCTTTTTAATGGATGAGTAATAGTCCAGTGTGTGTGTGTCTGTGTCTGTGTACCACCTTTTCTTTATTCATTCATTATCCGAGGGACATTTTGGTTCTTTCCATAATTTGGCTATTGTTGATAATGCTGCTACAAACATCAGGATGAATGTTTCCCTTGAATCAGTATTTTTTTTTTTACTATTGAATTTACTGTTCATTATTATTATTTTTTTTATAAACATATATTTTTATCCCCAGGGGTACAGGTCTGTGAATCACCAGGTTTACACACTTCACTGAATCAGTATTTTTTATCACTTGTGTAAATACTTGGTACTGTAATTGCTGTATTATAGGATAGTGATATCTTTTAATGTTTTGGAGATTCTCTATACTGTTGTCCAGAGTAGTTGCACCAGTCTGTATTCCCACCAGCAGTATAAGAATATACCCATGACTCCACATCCCTGAAAAACACAGTGGCTTCCTGTGTTGTTAATATTAGCCATTCAGACAGGGGTGAGGTGATATCTCATTGTAGTTTTGATCTGTATTTCCCTGATGCTGAGTGATGTTGAGCATCTTTCCAGTGTCTGTTGGCCATCTCTGTGATTTATTTGGAAAAGTATTTTTCATGTCTTCTACCTATTTTTAACTTAATGTTTAGTTTTTGGGGTGTGAGTTGTTCTTAACATTTCTTTTACTAATATGATGTGCCACATTGTTTGATTTGCAAATGAGAACCACCCTTGCAGCCCAGAAATAATTCCCACTTGCTTGCACTGGATAATTCTTTTAATGTACTGTTGGGTTTTATTTGCTAACTTTACATATATAAAGTAATATACATAAAGTTAGCAAATACATATATATATGTGTGTATATATATACACATATACACACACACATATATACACACATATATATAATATATATAATGTTAGCTTCAAATAAAATTGTATATACATACATATACTATATATATAGTATACATATACTATATATATACACACACATATACTGTAGGTCAATATATTATATATATATAATATATATATATAATTTTTATATATATATAAAATTTTTGCATCCATTTTCATGTGGTATATTGGCCTACAGTTCCTTTTTTTTTGGTAGATTCCTTTTCTGGTTATTGTATAGGATGATGTTAGCCTCAAATGAAACTGTAAGTTTTCCTTCCTTTTCTATTTTATGGAATAGGTTTAGAAGAATAGGTAATATCTTTTCATTAAATGTTTGGAAAATTTACTTGCAAAGGCATGTGGTCCTGGACTTCACTGTGACTTTTTTGATTACTGATTCAATTACTTTGGTTATCAGTGTAGTCTAATTTTCTGTTTCTTCTTATTACAGTTTTAATATGATTTATATGTTTCTAGTAATTTATTCATTTCTTGGAAGTGGTCCAATTTGTTGGCATATAGTTTTACATAAAATCATCTCATAATTATATTTCTGCAGGGTTGGTTATTATTTCTCCTACCTTGGTTGTTATATTATCCATATTTGTCATTTCTTTCTTTCTTTTTTTTTTTTTTTTGATAAGTCTGGGTAGGGATTTATCAAGTTTATTAACATTTCAAAGAACCAGCTTCTGGTTTCATTGATTTGTTCTTTTTATTATTTGATTATTTTTTTCTGTGTCCTTTACTTCCATTTAGATTTTTATTATTTCCCTACTTCTACTTTTACTTCTAATTCTACTTCTACTTCTACTTCTTCCCTACTTCTAGGCTTCATTTGTTTGTCTTTTTCTTGATTTTTAGATATAAGATTATGTTGTTTATTTGAGCTTTTTCTTGCTTTTTGCTAGGCCTGTATTTTTATTCGCTTCTTTCTTGGATTGCTTTATTGCATCCCAAAGTTTTTGGACAATTGTGTTTTCATTTTCATTGGTTTCCATGTATTTTTTATTTCCTCTTTGATTTCTTGGTTGATGCTTTTATTGTTTAGTAGCATATTGTTAAACTTCTATATATTTGTGGTCTTTCAAAATTTTTCTTGTAGTTTACTTCAAGTCTAATAGCATTGTGGTAAAAAAAAAATGTATGTTTGACCTCAATCCTTGTGTATATTTTGAGGTCTGATTTGTAACCTAGTATGTGAGCTTTTCTGGAAAATGCCCCATGTGTACTTGAAAAGAATGTCTATTCTGCTGCTTTTGGATGAAATATTCTGAATATATATTTTATGTCCATCTGGTCCAATGTATTCATTGATTCCTTGTTGATTTTCTGCTTAGATGATCTGTCCATTGATGTAAATGGGGTGCTAATGTCACCTATTATTATTGCATTATCATTAGTTAGTTTCTGTATGTTTATTATTTAACTGTTTTATGTATTTGGTTGCTCGCATGTTGGGTGCAAATATTTACAGTTGTTACATCTTCTTGTTAGATAGTCCTCTTTATTATGACACAGTACCCATCTACATTTCTGGTTATAATCCTTGGCTTAATATATTTATTGTTTAAGTATTGCTACTCTGACTTTCATTTGATAGTCATTTGTATGATAAATATCTCTATATCTTCCTTTCAATGTTCAGTTGATTTTGGTCTAAAATTAGTCTCTTATAGACTTGTAGACACATTTAGATGAGTCTCTCTCTCTCTATCATCTATTCTTGTATCCTAAGTCTTTGGATTGGAATATTAAGTCCATTTACAGTCAGAGTAATTATTTATAGATAGACATTTATTTCTATTTTATTATTTGTTTTGTTCTTCTTTTTTTTTTCCTGGAGATTTTTCTCTGTTCTATTCTTGCTTAGTCATTTTGGTCTTTCCTTTCCAGTCAAAGCATCCATTTTGATATTTTATGCAGGGCTGTTTTAGTGGCCAACTCCTTCAGTGTTTGTTTGGGGACCTGTTTATCACTCTTCCTATTCTGAATTATACTCTTTTTGGATAGATTATTCCTGTCTGCAGATTTTCCATGTACAGGTAAATGACATAATATGCTACTCTCTTCTGGCTTGCCAGATTTCTGTTAAGAAATATACAGCTAGTGTTATTGCAAAGTATCTTTTAATAAATTAAGGACTTCCTTTATTACTTCTTTAGCGACATATTTTGCAAATTTAATTACAACATGTCTTGATGTCAGTTTGATTTTGTTAATTTTGATGTAAATTTCTAGGTTTCAGGATTTGGATATCTGTTTCCTTCAGTAGATTAGAGAATTTTTTGACTATCATTTCCTCAAATAAATTTCCTGCCCCTTTTTCTCTTTCCTTCTTCCAGGACTTCTGTACAATATTAATGTTATTGTGTTTGATGTAGTCACTCAGTTCCCTATGTCATTCTCATGTTGCATTATTCCTCTTCCTTTTTTTTCTGTTTTAGCTTAGTTATTTTTGATTATTTTATCTTCCATATCACTCACTTATTCCTCTGCCTCTGCCATCTCTGTCTTCACTGCATCCTGCCAGTTTCCAATCTTATTTATTACATTTTTCATTTCTGACTGATTTATTTATATATTTTTAAATTAATGTTCAGTTAGCCAACATATAGTATGTCATTAGTTTTTGGTGTAGTATTCAATGATCAAGTAGTTGCATATAACACCCAGTGCTTATCACACCATGTGCCCTCCTCCTAATTCTTTAGTTCTATAGTAACAGCCTCCTTGAAGTCTCCATTCTTTTCCCAAGCCAAATAGCATCCTTATGATTGTTCCCTTAAATTATCTGTCAGGCATATTACTTACACATTTTTTTTAAGATCCCTGGCTATGACCATTTTTTTTTTCCCTTAGGATGAAGTCCTCTGTCTTGGCATTTTCTTATGTCTCTGTGTTAGGAAAGCCTGTTATGTTTCTTGCTCCTGAAAGTAATAGCTTTATGAAGAAGAATCTATATAGTGGGCTTGGCCTAGTATCTCAGGAAGGGTCTCTGATATGTGCCAGGTACATTCTGCTGTGTTTTGACAGTTCTCTCCTTCAGGGCAGTTATCTGCAGAGGTTCTCATTGCCTGCAGTGGGCAATGTCTAGTCCTTAGCTAGAGACTTGTGAGTTTTAATAAGATGTGTTCTTGTTGGCTTGTGAAATGAAACCTGATGCTACTTCCACTAGAACTGATGCCTTGCAAGACGCTATGTAGGAGACTTGGAGTGGGATGGTGTTTTGCTGGCCTTCTGGGGAAGTGGTCTGTCTCCCTGTGACTGAGGCAAACTTTACTGTGACAAGTACTGGCAGAGTGCAAGAGTATGGGACCTGGTGCAAGCCCATTAGGCAGTCAGTGCTGACATTTTTGCACCAAGGTGGTTTTGTATTTATTCTGAGGTATAGGGGAGAGAAGTGTTTTCAGGTATATGTTTGTTCCTAGAGCAAGGCCACCATGCTTGTTTCTCTCAAGCAATGACCCCAAGTAGAGCAAGCCATCCCCTCATGTGTCTCAGGCAACCCCTCCAGATTGTTACCTGAATGCTGTCTGCCTCTGAAGTTGTTTACCTGCTTTCTCTACAAGTGTAACACAGAACTTTTCATGCTGTATCCCAGCCAAGCCTGCTGCCTTTCAAAACTCTAGGCTCTAAGATTGTGGTATAGACAGGGGTCTATGCAGATTAGTTTGGAGAGGCTCTCATTGTGGTGGGACTGAGGGAGGCTTGACCATTAAGGACAGTCTTGCCATAGTGCATAGAGACATGGGACTTGGAGTAGGTAGGCTATGCAGCCGGCATGGAGACCAATTTGCCCTTTGCAGGTGGTTCTGCATTTATGTTGGGGGATGAGAGAGGATGGAACCTGGTGTTTCCTTTATCCCTTGAAAAGATTCCCCATGAAAGTTACTTCCCTGGGGCATGATACAAGAAAAATGAATAATTTCTCCATTGTCCCTGGTGTTCCTCAGATCCACCTCTCACTGGATTGTTTGTCTGCCTTCTCTCTAGGGGTTGGGCAGCAACCTCTGGGCTCTATTACAGCCAAGTCTGCTGACATTTAAAACTCTAGTCTTCAAGCCGTGCTGGTTGTAAAATTTTAAGAAAATCAACTTCTCTCATTTTTCCAGCCAATGGCTTTGGGAAACTGTTCTCCCTATGCATTTCCTGGTATGCTCCTCTCTCTCTTTCACCTTTCTCCACAACAAGGGCTCCCTTTCTCCTGTAGTATCCATGATCCATTTCTCCCCCAAACTTTTTCTCTGTATCTCCTATATTCCAAAATATGGTCTCTACTCTCCCTTAGTTGTGGACTTTTTTCTATCAGTCCTAAGATTTATTTCTTGGGTATTCTTAAGGATTTGATAACTATCAAGTTGTGTGCAAAAGATAAAATAAGCCTAGTGTCCTCCTACTGAACCACCATATTTGCTTCCTTAAGCCCACTGATTTTTTTTTAAATCTCCTGGAGTATGGATCCACTAAATTTTAAAGCTCCCAGTGTTAAGCCTTGTTGATTTTTAAAACCAGACATTATCAGAACTCATATTTCCTGCACAAGCCTCCATTCCCAGTGGGATATTATTCTTTCACATTTCTGTGCCTGTGATATCTCTTCTGTTTGTGGTTAGTTATGCTTGGGTTTAATTCACAACCAAATCTCTTCCTCCATTACTCTCTTCAATCTGGACTTCTCTCTATGATTAACTTTGAGTGAACTATTCTTCTGCTCTTTAGATTGTGTTCAGAATTAGCTTCATAGTTGAAATTTGTTTCATTAGTTGAAGTTGTTGTCTCATTTTGTCCATGTGTCCTCTGTCAATCTCTCATCTTCCATCCAATCTCTCTCTTGGAATTATTAACCTTAAAATAGAAATAGAAACAGGCTCAAAAAGCACAGTAATGTATGGAAGTTTTAGACTCACTGGTTAAGGCACAGCTATAGAAAAATACATACTACTGAATTATTATGGTAGTAGTGTGTAATTTATTTTTCAATTTAGTAGAAAGTTGAGTAGCAGATGTGTTAACAGGAGGAAGGGCAATGTGATAAGTGATTACTATTGTCCCCTAATGTGAGCTCAATATCTACCAGAACACACTGAACACCCATGAAAGATTATACACCTCTGGATCTCTATGGGGACAGAAAACATTAGTAGAGTGGTACTGAAAAGCTGGGAGTGCATGAACTGATATTGGAGGACAAAAAGAAGGGGAGGGAGCAACCAGAAGTGAGCCACTGGAAATTAATACACCAATACAAACGTGCCCTGTGCTTGGGGACCAGTATTAGCTTGGATACTGGTTGACAGCACCCAAAAAGAACAAAGGGGCTAAGGGGTAATTGCTGGATTGCAGCCACAGACACAGACCTAAGCCCATGGTCCCAAGACAGCTATAGTCGGCACCCTCCTGTGCCTGAGAGAGCTCAGAATGAGCTCCAGTCTGCTGTTCATGGGTCTGTGACAATCTGCTGCCTCTGTCACCATGCGGGATGAGTACACCCCCACCCGTGCTGGAGAGAGCTAGGCATGTACTCCAGTTGGCTGTCCCTGTGTCCCTGGACACCTGCTGCCTCCACCACTGCACTTGCTGAGCACAAGAAGCCAGGGCATGGGCCTGACAACTCTCCCAGGAATGGAAGATGCTAGGACTGGGATTCCTCAGACCAGTATAACTCATAGTTTTGGTGGCACATGGGTACAGGTAAAAGCAGGGGTCTCAGGCAAACACTGAGGCAATGGCTGGTGGTACACATTGCCTGTGGGAGTTTGCAGTGTTCAACAGAGTTTGCATGGGGACAAAGGTGTTCTGCACCATTGAGAGGGGAGCATACGCTGGCTTTTCTCTGAGGTAGAGGTCTGAGTGCAGACAGTTTATTTTTATCTGAACCTCCAAAAAGGCACTGAAAGCACCAAAGAACAAAAGCTTCCAAAGAACACAGGCCTGAAAAACAAGTTTCCACAGAGCTCAGCCTCTTTGACAAGCTCAGGACAACTCAGCCTAAGCAGGATTGACTGAAAAACAAAATAAAACAAAAACAAAAACAAAAACAAAAACAAAAACAAAAACAAAACAACTCTGCAGGCCCCTTACCCAGTGGACAGGCCAAAAGAACAAGAAGGCAACAACAAGAAGGGTCTCCATAATACATTAAAATCCCAACATTAGTGGAAAACAGTATATTAAGCTGCCAGTATTGCCTCAGAGCCTGTATATTACATACATACAAATTTATCTCTCTCTTTTTAAAATTTAGTTCTTTTAACTTTTTTTAAATGTACTTTCCATTTCAACTAGGAGCTTAATACATTTTCCATAGTAACTTTTTAACTTGAACTTTTTTCATACACATACTTTTTTCTTTTTCTTTTAGATAGATGGATAGATGATAGATAGATACATAGATACATAGATATAAGCTTCAAGATAGTCCTTTTCCCCTATCCAATACTATCGTTAATGTGTACACCAGTTTTAATTGCCTTGTAACTCTGGAAACATTAGTCCTTTAAAAAAGATAATGAGATACCCCCAGAAAGAACTGAAATAACCTTCCTCATTCACATTGAGGGTTTATAACAACTTTCCTGTCTTATTCTTTTGTCATCTGTCATTCCGGGTTTTTTTGTTTGTTTGTTTGTTTTTGGCCTATTTCTTTTTTTAAAATTTATTTTTTATTTTCAGCATAACACTATTCATTATTTTTGCACAACACCCAGTGCTCCATACAATCTGTGCCCTCTATAATACCCACCACCTGGTACCCCAACCTCCCACCCCCTGCTCCTTCAAAACCCTCATATTGTTTTTCAGAGTCCATAGTCTCTCATGATTCACCTCCCCTTCCAATTTCCCTCAACTCCCTTCTCCTATCTCCCCATGTCCTCCATGCTATTTGTTATGCTCCACAAATAAGTGAAACCATATCATAATTGACTCTCTCTGCTTGACTTATTTCACTCAGCAGAATCTCTTCCAGTCCCGTCCATGTTGCTACAAAAGTTGGGTATTCGTCCTTTCTGATGGAGGCATAATACTCCATAGTGTATATGGACCAGATCTTCCTTATCCATTCGTCCATTGAAGGGCATCGTGGTTCTTTCCACAGTTTGGCGACCATGGCCATTGCTGCTATAAACATTGGGGTATAGATGGACCTTCTTTTCACTACATCTGTATCCTTGGGGTAAATACCCAGGAGTGCAATGGCAGGGTCATAGGGAAATTCTATTTTTAATTTCTTGAGGAATCTCCACACTGTTCTCTAAAGAGCCTACACCAACTTGCATTCCCACCAACAGTGTAAGAGGGTTTCCCTTTCTCCACATCCCCTCCAACACATGTTGTTTTCTGTCTTGCTAATTTTGGCCATTATAACTGGTATTAGTTTTTGTTATTTATAAATCTCATTCTTGGGGTTCATTTTGGATCAGTTTTTCTTTTATCAGTCCTTTTGTTTGTTCATTTTGTTTTTATAGTTTTAAATCTTATTTTGGAGGTTATTTTGGCTGTTTTTGTTTTGTTTTGTTTTATATTCCCTCTTTTTCTCCTTCTTTTCCTTTATTTTTGGTGATTACTTTCAATTGCTCTGAAACTTTCCAGGATATAACTCCCATGGAACGTGGTTCATATTTTCAGCTATACAGCCCCTCAATCATCTCTTACCAAAATGACTAGGAGGAGAAACACCCAACAGAGGAAAAATTCAGAGACTGTGTGCCATAGAACTCTTGGATATGGATATAAACAATATGCCAGAATGGAATCCAGGAAAATGATTATCTAGACAATGGTGAGGTTGGAGAAGGCTATTAGTGGCATTGTAGAATCTCTAAGGGTAGAAGTGAGAGCTGATCTGGCAGAACTTAAAAATACTATCAATGAGATCCAATCTAATCTAAATACTATAATATCTAGGGCAAATGAGGCAAAAGATAGAATTAGTGATCTACAAGGCAAACTTCTAGAGAAGAGGGATCAGGAGGAAGCCAGAAATATACAGCTTAGAAGTCATGAAAACAAAATTAGTGAAATAAATGACATTATGAAACATTCCAATGTCAGAATTTTGGGGATCCCTGAGGGGATAGAGAGAGAGAAAGGACTAGAATATATAGTCAAACAAATCCTAGATGAGAATTTCCCTAATCTGGGGAATGGAACAAGTGTTCGTGTCCTAGAGGTTCATGTCCTACCCAAGATCAACAAGGGTAGAAAGACCCATAGACAGTGATTGAGAAATTCATGAATAATAAATTCAGAGATGTTGTAAGGGGGAAGATATTTTTACATACAGAGGAAGGATCATTGGAATAATGTCATACCTGTCCACAGGAACCTGTCTACCCTGTTGGCAAAATATATTCAGAGCACTAAGTGAAAAGAACATACAGCCAATAAGAGTTTATCTAGCAAAGCTGACATTCAGAATGGATGGAAAGATAAAGAGCTTCCAAGACAAACAAGGTTTAAAAGAGAATGTGACCACCATGCAGGCATTACAAGAAATACTATGCAAGTGTTCTATAAAAGAAGAAAGAACGCAAGAGTGATATAGAACAGAAATTTATAGAAACAATCTTTAGAAACAAGGAATTCACAAACAACATGATGGCAATAAAAACTTATCTTTCAATAGTCACTCTCAACATGAACATTCTAAATGTTCCTATAAAATGGTACAGGGTTGCAGACTGGATTAAAAACAAACAAACAAAAAACCCAAAACAAACAAAACAGGACCCATCCATATACTGTCTACAGGAGACACATTTTGAACCTAAAGACACATGAGACTGAAAGTGAAGGGATGGAGAACCATTCTTCATGACAATAGGCCTCAAAAGAAAGCTGGGGTAATGATTATCATATCAGATAAATTAGATTTTAAGCTAAAGACTGTAGTCAGAGATACAGAAACACACTACATCATTCTTAAAGGATCTATCTACTAAGAAGATCTAACAACTGCAGATATTTATTACCTTAACATGGGAGAAATGAAATACCTAAGCCAACTTTAACCAAAATAAGAGTCATATTGACAAGCCTACATTAATTGTATGGGAGTTTAACATGCCACTCTCCGCAATAGAACAATCATCCAAGCAGAAAATCAACAAAGAAACAAAGAAAGAAAGAGCTTTGAATGACGCATTGGAACAGATGGAACTAATAGATATACACAGAACATTCCACCCTAAAACAACAGAATACTCATTCTATTCCGAAGTGCACATGTAACATTCTCCAGAATACACCAAATACTGGGTCACAAATCAGAGCTCAACCAATTCCAAAAGACTGAGATTATTCCCTGCATATTATCAGACCACAGTGCTTTGAAACTAGAACTCAATCAAAAGAAAAAGCTTGGAGGGAATTCAAACACTTGGAAGCAAAAGGCCATTCTGCTCAAGAAAGTTTTGATAAATCAGGAAATCAAAGAAGAATTTAAAAAATTCTGGAAACCAATGAAAATATAGATGCATTGTTCAAAAACCTATGGGATATGGCAAAATCAGTCCTAAGGGAAAAATACATAGCCATCCAAGTCTCACTGAAAAAAAAAGAAAAAAAGAAAAAGTAAAGAAAAGAAAAATCCTGAATAAATAAACTATTTTTATACCTTAAAGAACTGGAGAATCAACAACAAATTAAGCCAGTCCCATGCACAAGAAGGGAAATAATTAACATTGGAAAAAAGACCAATGAGTTAGAAACTAAAGATAGAGTAGAACACATCAACAAAACTAGAAGATGGTTCTTTGAAAAAATCAATAAGATCGATAAACCACTGACCACACTAATCCAAAGAAAAGAGAGAGGACCCAAATTAATAAAATTAAGAATGAACGAGGAGAGACACTGACTAACACCAAGGAAGAAGAAACCATAATCAGAAATTATTATCAATAGCTATATGCCAATAAGTTAAGCCATCTAGAAGAAATGGATGCTTTTCTGGGAACCTATAAACATTCAAGACCAAAACAGGAAGAAATTGACAACCTGAACAGATCAATATCTAGCAATGAGATGAAAACAGTAATCAAAAACCTCTCAAAAACAGGTGTCCAGGAGCTGATGGACTCCTTGAGGAATTCTACCAAACATTCAAGGAAAAAAAAAATAATACCTATTTTCCTGAAGTTTATTCAAAAAATATAAAGAGAAGGAAAACTACCATACTCTACTTTTCCCATTTAAAGTTTTTTTAAATTTCTTTTCAGCATAACAAAATTCATTGCTTTTGCACCACACCCAGTGCTCCATGCATTACATGCCCTCCACAATACCCACCACCTGGCTCCCCCAACCTCCCACCCCCTGCCCCTTCAAAACCCTCAGATGGTTTTCAGAGTCCACAGTCTCTCATGGTTCACCTCACCTTCCAATTTCCATCAAATCCTTTTGACTCTCCATCTCCCCATGTCCTCCATATTATTTGTTATGTTCCACAAATAAGTGAAACCACATGATCATTGACTCTCTCTGCTTGACTTATTTCACTCAGCAGAATCTCTTCCAGTCCCGTCCATGTGGCTACAATAGTTGAGTATTCATCCTGATGGAGGCATATAATCCATAGTGTATATGGACCTCATCATCTTTATCCATTCGTCCGTTGAAGGGCATCTTGGTTCTTTCCACAGTTTGGTGACCATGAACATTGCTGTTATAAACATTGGGGTACAGATGAACTTTAATTTCACTACAAATGTATCTTTGGGGTAAATACCCAGGAGGAAATTGCAGGGTCATAGGGAAGTTTTATTTTTAATTTCTTGAGGAATCTCCACACTGTTCTCCAAAGAGGCTGCACCAACTTGCATTCCCACCAACAGTGTAAGAGGGTTCCCCTTTCTCCACATCCTCTCCAACACGTTGTTTCCTGTTTTGTTAATTTTGGTCATTCTTACTGGTGTAAGGTAGTTTCTAAGCTGTTTGTTCCAGGCTTCCTCCTGATCCTTTCTCTCTGTTTGTCCTCCAGATCACTAATTCTATCTTCTGTCTCAGTTACCCTAGCTTTTAGAGAGTTTAGATTAGTTTGGAACTCATTGATAGCATTGTGAACCTCCTCCCTGGTAGCTTTAAGTAGCGCCCTAACATTGTGAACATAATCTCTGGTCCCTTTCAGTTTGTCCCTAATCAATTCCGTTTGGTCATCCATAGCTTTCTTCAACCTAGCTATTGCCTGGATAATTATTAGCCTGAATTCTATTTCCGACATATTATCTCTGTTGGTATCTGTAGGCTCTGTTGCAGAAGGTCCATCCTCTGTATTTTTCTTCTGTTGGGCATTCCTCCTCCTATTCATTTTAGTGGCAGATGACTGAACAGATGTAGCTGGATGTATCAACTGTGGTGCAGTCAAGGTGCACCCTGAAACACTTCTGAGCAATCAGGATTCCCCACCCAAACAAGAGACAAAAGAAAACAAAAAGAAAAATTTAAAAAAAAAAGAAGAAAAGAAAAGAGAGAGAGAGAGAGACAAGAAAGAAAGGAAAGATGAAAGACAAGGTTCAGCCCAGATGGGTCCCATGGTAACATTTATGAAGTAGACAAAAAAATAGAGATGAAAAGACTGATACAAGTATATGACAAGAGAAAAAACAAATATATATGCAAATAAAGGGAGAACCTCATCAAAAAGAACCCCAAGTGTAAGATTTATATGCTATCAGGGCAAACACAAAAACACAGAAATACTGGTGGAAGAAGGAGATGGGAGAGTTCTTATAAATTCTGAGTGTGTGTGAGGAAGGTTGTTTTGATTCTTCCTGGATGTACCTTGATATCTTTGTTAAAGGACTCAACTTTGCTAAAATAAAGGGGATTAAAAATTGGTTTACCTATAGGGGTAGTATTGATTGGGGAAGGGCATTACTTTGAAGTTTAACTCTATATGAATATTAGAGGATAAAAATAAAAAGGAATAAACTAGACTAAACTAAACTAAAATTAAAAAAAGAATAATTCAAAAAATAAAAATGCAAAAGAAGAACATAGGTTTATGTATCATAAAGTTCAGGTTAGAAGGGTATTATGGAATTTGATGTACTGTACAGCTCACTGTGATGGTAAATAGGTTAAAAAAATTACTTATGTATAAAAAAAAAAAAAGAACCGGAATAGTGGGAACGAGTGAACAATACAAGTTTTTCTATGAAGTAATGGTTGTTCTTTTGTAGTACTTTTATAATATTTTCTCTCTCTCTTTTTTTTTTTTCTTTCTTGGTTTGTTTTCTGGGGGAGGGGCCTGCCACGTGGGTTGTAGTCAATGAAGTTTCCTGAGATAAGTCCGCCCACCCCCCTCAAGGGGGTGGAATCTGAGGAAACTGGTTTTTTTCAGGCTTTTGTTCTATGGCGGTTTTTATGTTTGTTCACTTTTTTTTTTTTCTCACCTTGACCGCTTTTGATGGTTTTTGTAGTTTTAGAGGAAAACAAACCGCACCCTGATCTCCCTCTCACAGAGAAGCCTCAGTCTGGGTGCAGAGTCTAAATAAGTTCCCCCTTGGCCACTGGCAGAGCAGGTTCCAAGTTGCAGACCCTGGGGATGCAGGATCTTTTGCTTGTACCCAAAGCCAAGGCAGTGGCGGCTGTCTGGGAGCTCCCAACCGCCAGAGAGGTTCCAAGCAGCAATTCCACACTGAGATTTTCCTGCTGGCCCGGGCTGGGAGTGCCTGGTCTTGCTGGGTCTAAGAGTGCCCGGGTTGCGCGCGCCTCTTTCAGGGGTGGCTATGGGTCCCGCGCATCTCAGGCACTGAGAACGGGGCGCAGGTCCAAGAGCACCAGGCTGCGCTTTTGCATACCTCTGTCAGGGGAGAGTTGGGGGCATGCGGCTTAGGCTTTGGAAACAATGGCGTGGGTCAAAGAGTGCCGGCCAGGCCTTTGTAACTCTCTCATGGGAGCATGAGATACGCGCACATGCGTATCTCAGGCTTTGTTGTAGGGTTTGCACATTCTGCCCACTGGTGTGGCTCCCATCCCCTCACAGGAGCCAGAACCCACGCATTCTTGGGTGTGCTGGCGGCTTAGGCACCAAGATCTGGTTTCTCCGCCGCACTCTCTCTGCCTCAGCACCAGGGAGGCTGTCCTGGGACTGGGGACTTAAGCCCCTGTCCCTAGCTGTCCAATTCCCACAATTTCCCCCCACGATCCTTTGCTCTTTAGGAGTGCATTCAACTAGTCTCCAAGTTAATGCTGGTCCCCAGATGCAGGGCACTGTTGCTTTTATTGGGGTATTACTTTCCAACTGGTTGCCTCTGGTGGCTCCCTCCCCCTATTGTTTATCTCCCAGTATCAGTCATCGTTCCCACTCTGCTTTACCTGCCCAATGGCGTCTTCTGCCCCTGTAGAGATCCAGACGTGTATGATTCTGATCTCAGACAGATTTCATAGACGAATGGAGTTCTTTGGTAGGTAATCAGCTCACTTTGGGGTACCGGCTGAAAACGAGTCTCCTCCTACTCCCCCGCCATCTTCTCCTAATTTATTAAGTTTTTATAGTATTTCAGAACAATATCACTGAAGAATATGGATGCCAAAATTTCAACAAGATCTTAGCTCATAGTACCTAAATGTACATTTAAAAAGATTATCTACAGGAGGAGGAGTCAAGATGGTGGAAAAGTAGCAGGCTGAGACTACAACAGGTAGCAGGAGACCAGCTAGATAGTTTATCTAAAGATTGCAAACACCTACAAATCCAATGGGATATTGAAGAGAAGAAGAACGGCAATTCTAGAAACAGAAAACCAACCACTTTCTAAAAGATAGGACTGGCAGAGAAGTGAATCCAAAATGATGGGAAGATAGAACACGGGGGGAGGGGGGGGCTCCCGGCAAGTGACGGAGCAATGGACCACTAAGTCAGGACTTTTAAAAGTCTGTTCCACTGAAGGACATCGCTCCAGTGGCTAAACCAGGGTGAAGCCCACACGGGGTCAGCATGGCCTCATGTCCCACAGGGTCACAGAAGGATCGGGGGTGTCTGAGTATCACAGAGCTTGCACATATTAGAATGGAGGAAGTCAACTACAGAGACAGAGCCGAGGAGTGAGCGCTCAGCTTGGGGTTACCTTGAACTGGTTGTAGGCTCAGTGAGCTTGGAGCACGGCCAGAGGCCAGAGAGATAAGAGTAATTGGGTGGTATTCTCAGAGGGTGCACTGAGGAGTGGGGCCCCGAGCTCTTGGATCCTCCAGGTTGGAGACTTGGAGGCTGCCATTTTCATTCCCGTCCTCCAGAGCTCAATAGAAAGCATTCAGGGAACAAAAGCACCTGAAAGCAAACCCGAGCGGATTACTCAGCCTGGCCCTTGGTAAGGGCAGTGCAATTTTGTCTGGGGAAATGACACTTGAGAATCACTACAACAGGCCCCTCCCCCAGAAGAGCAACAAGAAACCCAGCCAGGACCAAGTTCACCTACCAAGGAGTGCAGGTTCGATATCAAGGAGAGCAGCTGAATTCAAGAGGAGGAGAAAGCAAAGCATGGAGCTCATGGCTTTCTCCCCATGATTCTTTAGTCATGCAATTAATTTATTTTTTTTCAATTTTTTTAACTTTTACCTTTTTCTTTTTTAATGTTTTAACTAGTTTATCTAATATATATATATATATTTTTCTTTTTTATATTTTTTACTAATTTGTTTTCTTTTTTAATTGTTTCTCTTTTTTTACCTGAACCTCTTTTTATCCCCTTTCTCCCCCCATGATTTGAGATCTTTTCTGATTTGGTTAAAGCATATTTTCCTGGGGTCTTTGCCACACTTTTAGTATTTTATTTGCTCCTTCATATACTCTTATCTGGACAAAATGACAAGGCAGAAAATTCACCAAAAAATAAGAACAAGAGGCAGTACTGAAGGCTAGGGACCTAATCAATACAGATATTGGTAATATGTCAGATAGAGAGTTCAGAATAACAATTCTCAAGGTTCTAACCAGGCTCAAAAAATGCATGGAAGATATTAGAGAAACCCTCTCAGGAGATATAAAAGACGTTTCTGGAGATATAAAAGAACTAAAATATAACCAAGTTGAAATCAAAAAAGCTATTAATGAGGTGCAGTAAAAAATGGAGACTCTCACTGATAGACTAAATGAGGAAGAAGAAAGAATTAGTGATATAGAAGACCAAATGACAGAGAATAAAGAAGCTGAGCAAAAGAGAGACAAACAGCTACTGGACCATGAGGGGAGAATTTGAGAGATAAGTGACACCATAAGATGAAACAACATTAGAATAATTGGGATTCCAGGAGAAGAAGAAAGAGAGAGGGGAGCAGAAGGTATATTGGAGAGAATTATTGGAGAAAATTTCCCTAATATGGCAAAGGGAACAAGCATCAAAATCCAGGAGAAGCAGAGAACCCCTCTCAAAATCAACAAGAATAGGTCCACACCCCATCACCTAATAGTAAAATTTACAAGTCTTAGTGACAAAGAGAAAATCCTGAAAACAGCCCGGGAAAAGAAGTCTTTAACAAACAATGGTAAAAATATTAGATTGACAGCAGACTTATCCACAGAGACCTGGCAGGCCAGAAAGAGCTGGCATGATATATTTAGAGCATTAAACGAGAAAAACATGCAGCCAAGAATACTATATCCAGCTAGGCTATCATTGAAAATAAAAGGAGAGATTAAAAGCTTCCAGGACAAACAAAAACTGAAATAAATTGCAAACACCAAATCAGCTCTACAGGAAATATTGAAAGGGGTCCTCTAAGCAAATAGAGCCTAAAAGTAGTAGTTAAGAAAGTAACTGAGACAATATACACAACAGTCACATTACAGGCAATACAATGGCACTAAATTCATATCTCTCCATAGTTACCCTGAATGTTAATAGGCTAAATGCCCCAATAAAAAGACAGGGTATCAGAATGGATGAAAAAACAAAACCCATCTATATGTTGCCTACAAGAAACTCATTTTAAACCCGAAGACACCTCCAGATTTAAAGTGAGGGGTGGAAAATAATTTACATGCTAATTGACATCAGAAGAAAGCAGGAGTGGCAATCCTTATATCAGAACAATTAGAGATTAAGCCAAAGACTATAATAAGAGATGAGGAAGGACACTATATCATACTCAAAGAATGTATCCAACAAAAATATCTAACAATTTTAAATATCTATGCCCCAGACGTGTGAGAAATGAACTATATAAACCAATTAATAACAAAATTAAAAAACACATCAACAATAATACAATAATAGTAGGGACTTTAACACTCCACTTACTGAAATGGACAGATCATCCAAACAAAAGATTGACAAGGAAATAAATGCCTTACGTTGCACACTGGACCAGATGGACATCACAGATATATTAAGAACATTTCATCCAAAAGCAACAGAATACACATTCTTCTCTAGTGCACATGGAACATTCTCCAGAATAGATCAGATCCTGGGTCCTAAATCAGGTTTCAACCTGTATCAAAAGATTGGGATCATTCCCTGCATATTTTCATACCACAATGCTCTGAAGCTAGAACTCAATCACAAGAGGAAATTTGGAAAGAACCCAAATACATGGAGACTAAACATCATCCTTTTAAAGAATGAATGGGTCAACCAGGAAATTAAAGAAGAATTGAAAAAATTTATGGAAACAAATGATAATGAAAACACACGGTTCAAAATCTGTGGGACACAGCAAAGGCAGTCCTGAGAGAAAAATATATAGTGATAAAAGCCTTTCTCAAGAAACAAGAAAGGTCTCAAGTACACAACCTAACCCTATACCTAAAGGAGCTGGAGAAAGAATAAGAAAGAAACCCTAAGCCCAGCTGAAGAAGAGAAATGATAAAGATCAGAGCAGAAATCAATGAAATACAAACAAAAAAACAAAAAGAACAACAACAAAAAAACAAGAGAGCAAATCAAGAAAACTGGGAGCTAGTTCTTTGAAAGAATTAATAAGATTGATAACCCCCTGGCCAGAGTTATCAAAAAGAAAAAAAGAAAGGACACAATTAAATAAAATCATGAATGAAGAAGGATAGATCACAACTAACATTAAGGAAATACAAACAAATATAGAACATAATATGAGCAACTCTACACAAACAAAATTGACAATCTGGAATATATGGATGCATTCCTAGAAACATATAAACTACCACAACTGAGTGAGGAAGAAATAAAAAACCTGAACAGACCCATAACCAGTAAGGAGATTGAAACAGTCATCAAAAATCTCCAAACAAACAAAATACCAAGGCCAGACGGCTTCCCAGGGGAATTCTATCAAATACATTTTTTTAAAAATATTTTTTATTTTCAGCATGACAGTATTCATTATTTTTGCACAACATCCAGTGCTCCATGCAATCCGTGCCCTCCATAATACCCACCAACTGATACCCCGACCTCCCACCCCCAACCCCTTCAAAACCCTGATTGTTTTTCAGAGTCCATAGTCCCTCATGGTCCACCTCCCCTTCCAATTTCCCTCAACTCTCTTCTCTTCTCTAACTCCCCATATCCTCCATGATATTTGTTATGCTCCACAAATAACTGAAACCACATGATAATTGACTCTCTCTGCTTGACTTATTTCACTCAGGAGAATCTCTTCCAGTCCCGTCCTTGTTGCTACAAAAGTTGGGTATTCATCCTTTCTGATGGAGGCATAATACTCCATAGTGTATATGGACCACATCTTCCTTATCTATTTGTCTGTTGAAGGGCAACTTGGTTCTTTCCACAGTTTGGTGACCACGGCCATGGCTGCTATAAACACTGGGGTACAGATGGCCCTTCTTTTCACTCCATCTGTATCTTTGGGGTAAATACACAGGAGTGCAATGGCAGGGTCATAGGGAAGTTCTATTTTTAATTTCTTAAGGAATCTCCACACTGTTCTCCAAAGAGGCTGCACCAACTTGCATTCCCACCAACAGTGTAAGACTTTTCCCCATTCTCCACATCCTCTTCAACACATGTGGTTTCCTGTCTTGGTAATTGTGTCCATTCTAAATGGTTAAAGGTGATATCTCAATGTGGTTTTAATTTGAATCTCTCTGATGCTTAGTGATGATGAACATTTTTTCATGTGTCTGATGGCCATTAGTATGTCTTTATTGGAGAAGTGTCTGTCCATATCTTCTGCCCATTTTTTTTGATATGACTGTCTGTTTTGTGTGTGGAGAGTTTGAGGAGTTCTTCATAGATCCTGGATATGATATCAACCTTTTGTCTGTACTGTCATATGCAAATATCTTTTCCCATTCCGTGGGTTGCCTCTTTGTTTTCATGACTGTTTCCTTGGATGTGCAGAAGCTTTTGATTTTGATGAAGGCCCAAAAGTTTATTTTTGCTTTTGTTTCCTTTTCCATTGGAGACATATCTTGAAAGAAGTTGCTGTGGCTGATATTGAAGATATTACTGCCTATGTTTTCCTCTAGGATTCTGATGGATTCCTCTCTCACGTTGAGGTCTTTTATCCATTTTGAGTTTATCTTTGTGTACGGTGTAAAAGAATGGTTGAGCTTCCATTCTTCTACATATAGCTGCCCAGTTTTCCCAGCACCATTTATTGCAGAGACTGTCTTTTTTCCACTGTATATTTTTTCCTGCTTTTTCGAAGAATAATGCCCATAGAGTTGAGGGTCTATATCTGGGCCCTCTACTCTGTTCCACTGGGCTATGTGTCTGTTTTTATGCCAGTACCATGCTGTCTTGGTGATCACAACTTTGTAGTAAAGCTTGAAATCAGGTAACGTGATGACCCCAGTTTTATTTTTGTATTTCAACATTTCCTTAGTGATTTGGGGTGTCTTCTGATTCCATACAAATTTTTGGATTATTTGCTCCAGCTCTTTGAAGAATACTGGTGGAATTTTGATGGGAATGTCATTAAAAGTATATATTTCTCTAGGCAGAATATACATTTTAACAATGTTTATTCTTCCAATCCAAAAGCATGAAATGGTCTTTGATCTTTTTGTGTCTTCTTCAGTTTCTTTCATGAGTGTTCTGTTGTTCCTCGAGTACACATCCTTTACCTCTTTGGTTAGGTTTATTCCCAGGTATCTTATGGTTCTTGGTGCTATAGTAAATGGAATCTATTCTCTAATTTCCCTTTCTGTATTTTCATTGTTAGTGTATAAGAAAGCCACTGATTTCTGTACATTGACTTTGTATCCTGCCACGTTGCTGAATTGCTGTATGTGTTCTAGTAGTTTAGGGGTGGAGTCTTTTGGGTTTTCCATATAAAGAATCATGTCATCTGTGAAGAGAAAGAGTTTGACTTCTTCATTGCCAATTTGGATAGCTTTTATTTCTCTTTGTTGTCTGATTGCTGTTGCTAGGACTTCTAATACTATGTTGAACAAGTGGTGAAAGTGGGCATCCTTGTTGTGTACCTGATCTCAATGGGAAGGCTTCAAGCTTTTTCCCATTGAGGATGATATTTGCTGTGAGTCTTTCATAGATAGATAGATTTGATGAGGTTCAGGAATGTTTCCCTTTATCCCTATACTTTGAAGCGTTTTAATCAGGAACGGATGCTGGATTCTGTCCAATGCTTTTTCTGCTTCAATTGAGAGGACCATGTGGTTCTTCTCTCTTCTCAGATTATTTTTTTATATCACATTAATTGATTTGTGAAATTTGAACCATCCTTGTAGCCCAGGGATAAATCCCACCTGGTCATGGTGGATAATCTTTTTAATTCGCTGTTGGATCATGTTTGCTAGGATCTGTGGAGAATTTTTTTTTTTTTTTTTTGTGGGAGGCTTGGATGGTTATGTATTTCCTCCTTAGGACTGCCTTTGCTGTATTCCATAGGTTTTGGACAAAAGTGTCTTCATTCTCATGGGTTTCCATGAATTGTTTCAGATCTTCTTTGATCTCATGGTTGATCCAAGCATTCTTAAGCAAGGTGGTCTTTAACTCCAGTTTTTTGAGTTCCTTGCGAACTTCTCCTTGTGATTGAGCTCCAGTTTCAAAGCATTGTGATCTAAGAATATGCAGGGAATAATCTCACACTGTTGGTATTGGTTGAGTCCTGATTTGTGACCCAGTATGTGGTCTATTCTTGAGAAGGTTCCCTGTGCACTTGGGAAGAATGAGTATTCTGTTTTTTTAGGGTGGTATGTTCTGTATATATCTATGAGGTCCATCTGGTCCAATGTGTCATTCAATGCTCTTGTTTCTTTATTGATTTTCTGCTTCGATGATCTGTCTATTTCTGAGAGAGGCATGTTAAGATCTCCTACGATTACTGTATTCATATCAATATGACTCTTTATCTTGATTAACACTTTGTTTACATATTTGGCTGCTCCCATATTGGGGGCATAGATATTTACAATTGTTAGATCATCTTGGTGGATAATCCTTTTATAGTTTAGGTAGTGTCCTTCTGTATCTCTGACTACAGTCTTTAGTTTAAAGTGTAATTTATCTGGTATGAGAATCGCTACCCCAGCCTTCTTTTGAGTCCCATTGGCATGAAAAATGCTTCTCCATCCCTTCACTTTCAGTCTGGGTGTATCTTTAGGTTCAAATTGGGTCTCTTGTAGACAACATATGGATGGGTCCTGTCGTTTTATCCAGTCTGCAACCCTGTGCCATTTTATGGGTGCATTTAGGCTATTCACATTGAGAGTGATTATTGATAGATACGTTTTTACTGACATCGAGTTAACTTTGAAATCTTTCTTTCTGTAGATTGTCTCTATATTTCTGTTCAATGCTATTCTTGGTCTTTTTCCTCTTTTAAAGAAGCCCCCTTAATATTTCCTGCAGTGTCAGCTTGGTGGTTGCATAGTGTTTTAAGCCTTGCCGGTCTTGGAAACTCTTTACCTCCAGCCATTTTGAATGTCAGTCTTCCTGGATATAGTATTCTTGGCTACATGTTCTTCTCATTTAGTGCCCTGAATATATCTTGCCAGCCTTTTCTGGCTTGCCAGGTCTCTGTGGACAGGTCTGACGTTATTATGATGGGCTTCCCTCTGTAAGTAAGTAGCCTCTTTGCCCTGGCGGCTTTCAAGAGATTATAACTACAATTATAATGCCTCAATTTGACTATCAGGTGTCGTGACATTTTTTTGGAATGTATAATCTTTGGTGGAGTCCGTTCAGCCTCTAGTACATGAATGTTGGTTCCATTCCTGAGATTGGGAAAATTCTCATGAAGGTCTTGTTCCACAATATCTTCTAGACTTCTTTCTTTCTCCTCCCCTTCAGGGATTCCAATAATTCTGATTTTGGAATGCTTCATGGCATCATTTATTTCCCTGATTCTGTTTTTGTGGTTTCTAAGCTGTTTGTTCCAGGCTTCCTCCTGATCCTTTCTCTCTATCTGTTTGTCCTCCAGATTACTAATTCTATCTTCTGTCTAGTTACCCTAGCTTTGAGAGAGTTTAGATTAGATTGGAACTCATTGAGAACATTGTGAACCTCCTCCCTGGTAGCTTTAAGCTCCGCCCTAACATTGTGAACCTCATCTCTCATCGCTTTCAGCTCGGCCCTAATCAATTCTGTTTGGTCATCCATGGCTTTCTCTAACCTAGCTATTGCCTGGATAATTGTTAGCCTGAATTCTCTTTCCGACATATTGTCTATGTTGATAGCTGTTAGCTCTGTTGCAGAAGGTCCATCCTCTGTTTTTCTCTTTTGTTGGTCATTCCTTCTTCTAGTCACTTTGGTGGGAGATGACTGAACAAATGTTGCTGGATGTATCAACTATGGTGAAGTCAAGTTGCACCCTGGAACACTTCTGTGCAATCAGGATAACCCACCCAAATGAGAGACAAAAGAAAAAAAATGAAAAGAAAAAAAAAAAGAGAGAGATAGAGAGAGAGTCAGGAAAGAAAGGAAAGATGAAAAAGAAGGTTCAGCCCAGATGGGCCCCAAGGTAAGATTTATGAAGTAGACAAAACAAAAACAGACAAACAATAAGAATGATATCAGTATATGACAAGAGAAAAAACAAATATATATGCAAATAAAGGAAGAACCTCGTCAAAAAGAACCACAAGTGTAAGATTTATATGCTATCAGGACAAACACAAAAACACAGAAACACTGGTCGAAGAAGCAGATGGGGGAGTGGTTATAAATTCTCAGTGTGTGTGAGGAAGGTTGTTTTGATTCTTACTGGATGTATCTTGACATCTTTGTTAAAGGACTCACCTTTCCTAAGATAAAAGGGTATTGAAAATTGGTTTACCTATAGGGGTATTAAGGGGATTACTTTGAAGTTTAACTCTATATCAATATTAGAAGACAAAAATAAAAAGGAATAAACTATACTAAACTAAACTAAACTTAATAAAAAGGAATCCAAAAGATAGAAATGCAAAAGAAAACATAGGTGTATGTATCAAAGAGTTCAGGTTAGAAGGGTATTGTGGAATTTGATGTACTGTACAGCTCACTGTGATGGTAAATAGGTTAAAAAAATTACCTATGTGTAAGAAAAAAAAACCAGAATAGTGGGAACAAGTGAAAAATCAGAGATTTCCTATGAAGTAGCGGTTGTTCTCTTGTAGTACTTCTTTTTTTTCCCACATTTTTTTTTCTTTCTTGGTTTCTTTTCTGAGGGAGGGGCCTGCCACGTTCATTGTCAGTAAATGATGTTTCCTGAGTGAAGTCCTCCAGTGCCCCTCAGGGGGGTGGGCTCTGTGGAAACTGTTTTTTTTTTTTTTTTCAGGCTTTTGTTCTCGGGCAGTTTTTATGTTTGTTCACTTTTTTTTCTCTCACATTGACCGTTTTTGATGGTTTTTGTAGTTTCAGAGGAAAACAAACTGCACCCTGATCTCCCTCTCAGAGAGAAGCCTCAGTCTGGCTGAACAGCCAAAATAAGTTCCCCCTTGGCCGCTGGCAGAGCAGGTTCAAAGTCGTGGCCCCCGGGAAAGCAGGATCTTTTGATTGTACCCAAAGCCAAGGCAGTGGCAGCTGTCTGGGATCTCCCTAGCCACCCCGATTCCCACAACTCCCCCCCCACAATCCTTTGGTCTTTTGGAGTTCTTTTGACCAGTCTCCAAGTTAATGCTGGTCCCCAGATGCAGGACACTTTCACTGGTATTGGGCTATTACTTTCCAACCAATGCCTCTGATGGCTCCCTCCCCCTTTTGTTTATCTTCTGATATCAGTCACCGTTACCACTCCGCTTTACCTGCCCACTGGCGTCTTCTGCCCCTGTAGAGATCCAGATGTGTATAATTCTGATCTCAGGCTGATTTCATGGGCGGTCGGAGTTCTTTGGAGGGATAATCAGCTCACTTTGGGGTCCAGGTTGAGAAGGCGCCTCCTCCTACTTCCCCGCCATCTTGTCCCCCCCCACCAAACACTTAAAGAACTAATTCCTATTCTCCCGAAACTGTTCCAAAAAATAGAAATGGAAGGAAAACTTCCAAACTCATTTGATGAGACCAGCATTACCTTGATCCTAAAAGCAGACAAGGATCCCATAAAAAAATCAAACTACAGTATGTGATTTGGTGAGTGCTGTGAAGTGTGTAAACCTGGTGATTCACAGACCTGTACCCCTGGGGATAAAAATATATGTTTATCAAAAATAAAAAATTAAAAATAAAAAAAAATCAAACTACATACAAATATCCTTGATGAACATGGATGTGAAAATTCTCACCAAAATATTAGCCAATAGGATTCAACAGTACATTAAAAAGATTATTCACCACGACTAACTGGGATTTATTCCTGGGCTGCAAAGTTGGTTCAACATTCACAAATCAACCAATGTGATACAACACATTAATAAAAGAAAGAACAAGACTCATATCATATTCTCAATAGATGCTGAAAATGCATTTGACAAAGTACAGCATCCCTTCCTGATCAAAACTCTTCAAAGTGCAGGGATTGAGGGCACAGACCTCAATATCATCCAAGCCATCTCAATGGAGAAAAACTGAAAGCTTTCCCACTAAGGTCAGGAACATGGCAGGGATGTCCATTATCACCACTGCTATTCAACATAATACTAGAAGTCCTAGCCTCAGCAATCAGACAACAAAAGAAAATTAAAGCCATCCAAATAGGCAAGGAAGAAGTCAAACTATCACTCTTCAGAGATGATATGATACTCTATGTGGAAAACCCAAAAGACTGCTCTCCAAAACTGCTAGAACTTCTACAGGAATTCAATATAATGTCAGGATATAAAATCAATGCACAGAAATCAGTTGCATTTCTCTACACCAACAACAAGACAGAAGAAATAGAAAATTAAGGAGTCAATCCCATTTAAAATTGCACCCAAAACCATAAGATACTTAGGAATAAACCTAACCAAAGAGGCTAAGAATCTATACTCATAAAACTATAAAGTACTCATGAAGGAAATTGAGGAAGACACAAAGAAATGGAAAAATGTTCCATGCTCTCAGATTGGAGGAAGAAATATTGTGAAAATGTCTATGCTACCTAAAGTAATCTACACATTTAATGCAATTCTTATCAAAGTACCATCCATCTTTTTCAAAGAAATGGAACAAACAATCCTCAAATTTATATGAAACCATAAAAGACCTCAAATAGCCAAAGGAATATTGAAAAGGAAAGCCAAAGTTGGTGGCATCAGAATTCCAGACTTCAAGCTCTATTTCAAAGCTGTCATCATATAGAAAGCATGGTACTGGCACAAAAACAGACACATAGATCAATGGAATAGAATAGAGAGCCCAGAAATAGACCCTCAACTCTATGGTTAACTAATCTTCAACAAAGCAGGAAGGAATGTCCAAGGCAAAAAAGACAGCCCCTTCAACAAGTGGTGCTGGGAAAATTGGATAGTCACATGCAGAAAAATGAAATTGGACCATTTCCTTACACCACACCCGAAAATAGACTCAAAATGGATAAAGGGCCTCAATGTGAGAAAGGAATCCATCAAAATCCTTGAGAAGAACATAGGCAGCAACCTCTTCGACCTCTGCCACAGCAACGTCATCCTAGGAATATCGCCAAAGGCAAGGGAAGCAAGGGCAAAAATGAACTATTGGGTTTTCATCAAGATCAAAAGCTTTTGAACAGCAAAGGAACAGTAAACAAAACCAAAAGACAACTGACAGAATGTGAAAAGATATTTGCAAATGACATATCAGATAAAGGGCTAGTGTCCAAAATCTATAAAGAACTTAGCAAACTCAACACCCAAACAATAAATAATCCAATCAAGAAATGGGCAGAAGACATGAACAGACATTTCTGCAAGGAAGACATCAGATGGCCAATAGACACATGAAAAAGTGCTCCACATCACTCAGCATTAGGGAAATACAAATCAAAACCACAATGAGATATCACCTCACACCAGTCAGAATGGCTAAAATCAACAAGTCAGGAAATAACAGATGCTGGCGAGGATGCAGAGAAAGGAGAACACTCCTACATTCTTGGTGGGATGAAAGCTGGTGCAACCACTCTGGAAAACAGCTTGGAGTTTACCCAAAATGTTGAAAATAGAACTACCCTATGACCCAGCAATTGCACTATTGGGTATTTACCCTAAAGATACAAACATAGTGATCCAAAGGGACACGTGCACACGAAGGTTTATAGCAGCAATGTCTACAATAGCCAAACTATGGAAAGAACCTAGATGTCCATCTACAAATGAATGGATAAAGAAGATGTGGTATATATACACAATGGAATACTATGCAGCCATCAAAAGAAATGAAATCTTGCCATTTGTGACAACGTGGATGGAACTAGAGAGTATCATGCTTAGTGAAATAAGTCAATCGGAGAAAGACAACTATCATCTGATCTCTCTGATATGAGGAAGTAGAGAAGCAACATGGGGGGTTAAGGGGGTAGGAGAAGAATAAATGAAACAAGATAGGGTTGGGAGGGAGACAAACTATAAGTGACTCTTAATCTCACAAAACAAACTGAGGGTTTCTGGGGGAGGGGGGTTGGGAGAGGGTGGTGGGGTTATGGACATTGGAGAGGGTATGTGCTATGGTGAGTGCTGTGAAGTGTGTAAACCTGGTAATTCACAGACCTGTACCCCTGGGGATAAAAATATATTATATGTTTATAAAAAATTAAAAAATTTATAAAAAAAGATTATCCACTATGGTTAGGTGAGATTTAGCCTTGGGATGCTAGAGTGGTTCAACATCCACAAGTCCATAAATCCGATAGAACAAATCAATAAGAGAAGAGACAAGAACCATATGATCCTCTCAATCGATGCAGAGAAAGCATTTGACAAAATACAACTTCCTTTTGTGATTAAAGCTCTTCAGAGTATAGGAATAGAAGGAAAATTCCTCAAATTCATAAAATCTATCTATTAAAAACCCACAGAAAATATCATCCTCCATGGGGAAAAGGTAAGAGACTTTCTACTGAGATCAGGAACACAACGAGAATGCCCACTTTCACCATTGCTGTTCAACATAGTACTAGAAGTCCTAGCCACTGCAATCAGAAAACAAAAGGTAATAAAACATATTCCAACTGGCAAAGAGAAATCAAACCCTTCTCAGATGACATAATATTTTGTATGGAAATCCCCAAAGACTCAACACCCAAACTAATACAACTCATACTGCAGTTCAGTAATGAAACCTATTCAAAGAGGTAAAGAATATGTACTCAAGGAACTACCAAATCACTCATGAGAGAAATTGAGGAAGACATAAAAAGATGGATAAACATTCCATGCTTATGGATCAGAAGAATAAACATTGTTAGAATGTCTATACTGCCTAGAGCAATCTATACTTTCAATGGCATCCTAATCAAAATTCCACCCACATTTTTCAAAGTGATGGAACAAACAATCCTAAAATTTTTATGGAACCAGAAATAACTTGAAATTACTGAGGAAATGTTGAATAAGAAAAACCAAACTAGGGGCGCCTGGGTGGCCCAGTGGGTTAAGCCGCTGCCTTAGGCTCAGGTCATAATCTCAGGGTCCTGGGATCAAGTCCCACATCGGGCTCTCTGCTGAGTGGAGAGCCTGCTTTCCTCTCTCTCTCTCTCTGCCTGTCTCTCTGTCTACTTGTGCTCTCTCTCTGTCAAATAAAAAAATAAAATCTTAAAAAAAAAAAAAGAAAAACCAAACTGGGGACATCACTTTGCCTGATTTCAATCACTATTAAAAAGTTGCGATCACCGGGGCGCCTGGGTGGCTCAGTGGATTAAGACACTGTCTTCGGCTCAGGTTATGATCTCAGGGTCCTGGGATCGACCCCCGCATCAGGCTTTTTGCTCAGCAGGGAGCCTGCTTCTCTCTCTCTCTGCCTGACTCTCTGCCTACTTGTGTTCTCTCTCTCTCTGTCAAATAAATTAAAATCTTAAAAAAAAAAGTTGTGATCACCAAGACAGCATGGTCCTGGCACAAAAACAGAAACATAGAACAATGGAACAGAGTAAAACCAGATATAAACCCTCAGCTTTATGTTCAACTAAACTTTGACAAAACAGGAAAAAATATCCAGTGATAAAAAGACAGTCTCTTCAATAAATGGTGCTGGGGAAATTGGACAAATATGTATAGAGGAATGAAACTTGACCACTCTCTTACACCATACACAAATGTAAACTCAAAATGGATAAAAGACCTCAATTGATACAGGAATACATCAAATTCCTAGAAGAGCATATACATAAAAGAGAATATAGGCAAGAACCTCTTTAACTTAAGCCACAGCTATTTCTTTCAAGACCCATCTCCAAAGGTAAAGGGAACAAAAGTGAAAATAAACTTTTGGGACTTCATCAAGATCAAAAGCTTCTGCACAACAAAGGAAACAGTCAACGAAACAACGACACAACCCACAAAATGGGAGAGACATTCACAAATCACACTACAGACAAAGGGCTGATATCCAAGATCTACAAAGAACTCCTCAAACTGCACACACACACATCAAAAAGTGGGCAGAAGACATAAACAGACACTTCTCCAAGAAGACATACAAAAGGCTAACAGACACATGAAAAAAAGTTCATCATCATTAGCCACCAGGAAAATTCAAATCAAAATCACATTGATATGCCACCTACACCAGTCAGAATGGCAAAGATTAACAAGGCAGAAAACAACAAATGTTGGAGAGGATGTAGAGAAAGGGGAACCTACTTACACTGTTGGTGGGAATGCAAATTGGTGCAGCCACTTTGGAGAACAGTGTGGTGATTCCTCAAAAAATTAAAAATAGAGCTACTGTATGACATGGCAATTGCACTGTTTGGTATTTACCCTAAGGATACAGATGTAGTGAAAAGAAGGACCATATGAATGCCAATGTTCATAACAGCAATTCCCACAAAATCCAAACTGTGGAAAGAGGCAAGATGCCCTTTAACAGAAAAATTGATAAAGAAGTTGTGGTCCATATTTACAATGGACCATTATTCAGCCATCAGAAAAGATGAATACTGAATTTTCATATCAACATGAATGGGACTGGAGGATATTATGCTAAGTAAAATAAGTCAAGCAGATATGGTTTCACCTAATTGTGCAACATAAGGAATAACATGAGGACATTAGAAGAAGGAAAGGAAAATTGAATTAGGGGCAATCAGAGGGGGAGAAGAACCATGAGATATTGTGGACTCAGGAAACAAACTGAGAGTTTAGAGGGGAGAGGGTTGGTAGAACGGGTTAACCTAGTGGTGGGCATTAAGAAGGGCATGCATTGCATGGGGCACTGGGATTTTTACATAAACAAGGAAGCTTGGAACACTGCATCGAAAACTAATGATGTGGAGTGCCTGAGTGGCTTAGTCACTTAATGTCTGTCTTCAGCTCATGATCACAGAGTCCTGAGTCTGAGCCCTGCATCAGGCTCCCTGCTTTATCAGAAGCCTGCTTCTCCATCTCCTTCTCCCCCTCCATGTATTGCCTGTCTCATTGTGTTTTTTTCCTGTCAAATAAAATAAAATAATATCTTAAAAAACAAAACAAAATGATGTATTTTTGGTAAGTAACATAAAACAGTTAAAAAGTTAAAAAATTATTAACAGTAACTGAAAGACTTGTTATTGAATATAAAATAAGAATATGCAATTTGTGACATCATTAATGTAAAGTGTAGAAGGGAGAATTGTAGAGTTCTTTTTGCAATTAAAGTAAATTGCTATCAACTTAAAACAGATTGTTATACCTGTTTTAAGTGACACTTAATTTTCTTTGTAACCGTGAAGAAAGTTATCTGTCATGGTTCATCTACCTCTCTGATTTCTCCCCGTTTGGATTTACCTTCCTTGCCCAATGCTGCTATGGTGGGAATGAAAGCATGTACAGTCACTCTGAAAGCAGTATGAAGGTTCCTCAAGATGTTAATAATAAAATAGATAAAATAAATATAAGGAAAAATATCAGGAACTAGGCAAAGATGTTCACTCTCACTACTTTCAGTGCAAGGTTTAGACAAAGCAATTTGGGAAGGAAAGAAATAATTGCCATTCAATTTAGAAAATAACATTTCTGATTACAGCTGACATGATATTATATTTAGGAAATTTCAAAGATAACTGAGATAATAAGAGCTAATAAACAATTCAGCAAATTTTTACAATTAAAAATAAGATGCATTTCTATAACTAATAATAAGCTATACCAAAAGGAAATTAAGAAAGCGTCATTTAAAATAGTATCAAAAATAAAATACATAGAAATACACTTAAGGAGATGAAAGACTTAATAAAATGATTTTGTGTGTGTGTGTGTGTAGAATATAACGTTCTTTTTGTGTGTGTGTGTTATGTCAGTCACCATGCATTACATCATTAGATTTTTTCTTTTCTCTCTCTCTCTCTCTTTTTTTTTTTTTTTTTTTTTTTTTGGTCTTTGGTAGAATGAGCTTTATTGGCTTTTAAATTTGTTTGTTTGTTTGTTTTTAAATTTCTATTCAGTGTAACAGTATTCATTGTTTTTGCACCACACCCAGTGCTCCCTGAAATCCATATCCAACACCTGAGTCCCCCAACCTCCCACCCCCGCCTCTTCAAAATTCTCATTGTTCTTCAGAGTCCATAATCTCTCATGGTTCACCTCACCTTCCAATTTCCCTCAACACCCTTCTCCTCTCCAACTCACCTTGTCATCCAGGCTATTTGTTATGCTCCACAAATAACGAAACCATATGCGCCAGTGCTCCATGCAATCCGTGCCCTCATTATGATAATTGACTCTCTCTGCTTGACTTATTTGACTCAGCATAAGCTCTTCCAGTCCTGACAATGTTGCCACAAAAGTTCGGTATTCATCCTTTCTGATGGAGGTGTAATTCTCCATAGTGTATGTGGACCACATCTTCCTTATCCATTTGTCTGTTGAAGGGCTTCTTGGTTCTTTTTTTTTTTTTTCAGCATAACAGTATCATTATTTTTTCACCACACCCAGTGCTCCATGCAATCCATGCCCTCTATAATACCCACCACCTGGTATCCCCACCTCCCACACCCCCGCCACTTCAAAGCCCTCAGATTGTTTTTCAGAGTCTATAGTCTCTCATGATTCACCTCCCCTTCCAATTTACCCCAACCCCCTTCTCTCTAACTCCCCATGTCCTCCATGCTATTTGTTATGCTCCACAAATAAGTGAAACCATATGATTATTGACTCTCTCTGCTTGACTTATTTCACTCAGCAGAATCTCTTCAAGTCCCGTCTATGTTGCTACAAAAGTTGGGTATTCGTCCTTTCCGATGGAGGCATAATACTCCATAGTGTATATGAACCACATCTTCCTCATCCATTCATCCGTTGAAGGGCATCTTGGTTCTTTCCACAGTTTGGCTACCATGGACATTGCTGCTATAAACATTGGGATACACATGGCCCTTCTTTTCACTACATCTGTATCTTTGGGGTAAATACCCAGGAGTGCAATGGCAGGGTCATAGGGAAGTTCTATTTTTAATTCCTTGAGGAATCTCCACACTGTTCTCCAAAGAGGCTGCACCAACTTGCATTCACACCAACAGTGTAAGAGGTTTCCCCTTTCTCCACATTCTCTCCAACACATGATGTTTCCTGTCTTGCTAATTTTGGCCATTCTAACTTGTGTAAGGTGATATCTCAATGTGGTTTTAATTTGAATCTCCCTGATGGCTAGTGATGATGAACATATTTTCATGTCTCTGATAGCCATTTGTATGTCTTTATTGGAGAAGTGTCTGTCCATATCTTCTGCCCATGTTTTGATATGATTGTCTGTTTTGTGTGTGTTGAGTTTGAGGAGTTCATTATAGATCGTGGATATCAACCTTTTGTCTGTACTGTCATTTGCAAATATCTTCTCCCATTCCGTGGGTTGCCTCTTTGATTTATTGACTGTTTCCTTTGCTTTGCAGAAGCTTTTGATTTTGATGAAGGCTATAAACTCCAAAAATTGAATCAGGAAAAAATTGACAACCTGAATAGACCAATATCTAGTAACGATATTGAAGCGGTGATCAAAAACCTCCCAAAAAACAAGAGCCCAGGACCTGATGGATTCCCCGGAGAATTCTACCAAACTTTCAAAGAAGAAATAACACCTATTCTCCTGAAGCTGTTTCGAAAAATTGAAGCAGAAGGAAAACTTCCTGACTCTTTCTATGAAGCCAGCATTACCTGATCCCCAAAACAGGCAAAGAATCTACCAAAAAGGAGAATTTCAGACCAATATCACAGATGATTATGGATGATAAGATTCTCAACAAGATCCTAGCCAACAGGATCCAACAGCACATTAAAAAGATTACCCACCATGACCATGTGTGATTCATCCCTGGGCTACAAGGATGGTTCAACATTCGCAAATCAATCAATGTGATAGAAAAAATTAATATGAGAAGAGAGAAGAACCACATGGGCCTCTCAATTGATGCAGAAAAAGCATTGGACAAAATACAGCATCCGTTCCTGATTAAAATGCTTCAAAGTTTAGGGATAGAGAGAACACTCCTGAACTTCATCAAATCCATCTATGAAAGACCCACAGCAAATATCATACTCAATGGGAAAAGCTTGCTTCCTTCCCGTTGAGATCAGGAACATGACAAGGATGCCCACTCTCACCACTCTTATTCAACATAGTATTAGAAGTCCTAGCAACAGCAATCAGACAACAAAGGGAAATAAAAGGTATCCAAATTGGTAATGAAGAAGTCAAACTCTCTCTCTTTGCAGATGACACGATTATTTATATGGAAAACCAAAAAGACTCCACCTGCAAACTACTAGAACTCATACAGCAATTCAGCAACCTTGCAGGATACAAAGTCAATGTACAGAAATCAGTGGCTTTCTTATACACTAATAATGAAAATACAGAAAGGGAAATTAGAGAATAGATTCCATTTACTATAGCACCAAGAACCATAAGATACCTGGGAGTAAACCTAACTAAAGAGGTAAAGGATCTGTACTCAAGGAACTACAGAACACTCAGGAAAGTAAATGAAGAAGACACAAAAAGATGAAGACCATTCCATGCTTTTGGATCAGAAGAATAAACATTGTTAAAATGTCTATACTGCCTAGAGCAATCTATACTTTTAATGCTATTCCGATCAAAATTCCACCAGTATTCTTCAAAGAGCTGGAGGAAATAATCTTAAAATTTGTATGAAATCAGAAGAGACACCGAATCGCTATGGAAATTTTGAAAATCAAAAATAAAGCTGGTGGCATCACTTTATCTGATTTTAAGCTTTACTACAAAGCTGTGATCACCAGGACAGCATTATTGGCATCGAAACAGACACATAAACCAGTGGAACAGAGTAGGGAGACCAGATATGGACCCTCAACTCTATGGTCAATTAATCTTTGACAAAACACGTAAAAACATACAGTGTAAAAAAGACAGTCTCTGAAATAAATGGTGCTGGGAAAACTGGGCAGCTATAAGTAGAAGAATGAAACTCGATCATTCTCTTACACGGTACACAAAGATAAACTCAAAATTGATAAAAGACATCAATGTAAGACAGGAATCCATCAGAATCCTAGAGGAGAACATAGGCAGTAATCTCTTCAATAACAGCCACAGCAACTTCTTTCAAGATATGTCTCCAGGAGGAGTCAAGATGGCGGAGAAGTAGCAGGCCGAGACTACTTCAGCTAGCCGGAGATCAGCTAGATAGCTTATCTAAAGATTGCAAACACCTGAAAATCCATCGGCAGATCGAAGAGAAGAAGAACAGCAATTCTGGAAACAGAAAACAACCACTTTCTGAAAGGTAGGACCAGCGGAGAAGTGAATCCAAAGCGACGGGAAGATAGACCCCGGGGGGAGGGGCCGGCTCCCCGGCAAGCGGCGGAGCAACCGCGCACAAAATCAGGACTTTTAAAAGTCTGTTCCGCTGAGGGACATCGCTCCAGAGGCTACCCGGGGCAAAGCCCACACGGGGTCAGCATGGCCTCAGGTCCCGCAGGGTCACAGAAGGATTGGGGTGTCTGAGTGTCGCAGAGCTTGCGGGTATTGGAATGGGAAAGCCGGCTACAGAGACAGAGCCGACAGTAAGCTCGCAGCATGGGGTGACCTTGAACTGGTCGCAGGCTCGGTGAGCTCGGAGCGCGGCCGGAGGTCAGGCAGACGGGAGTAACTGGGCGCGGTTCTCTGAGCGCGCACTGAGGAGTGCGGCCCTGGGCTCTCGGCTCCTCCGGGCCGGAGACCAGGAGGCCGCCATTTGTATTCCCGTCCTCCGGAACTCTACAGAAAGCGCTTAGGGAACAAAAGCTCCTGAAAGCAAACCCAAGCGGATTACTCACCCCGGCCCCGGGTAAGGGCGGTGCAATTCCGCCTGGGGCAAAGACACTTGAGAATCACTACACCAGGCCCCTCCCCCAGAAGATCAACAAGAAATCCAGCCGAGACCAAGTTCACCTACCAAAGTGTGCGGTTTCAATACCAAGGAGAGCAGCAAAATTCCAGAGGAGGAGAAAGCAAAGCACGGAACTCATGGCTTTTGCCCTGTGATTTTTTTTAGTCTTGCGGTTAATTTAATTTTTTTCTTTTTCATTTTTTGTTTTTTTTTCTCACCTTCGGTTAAATTTTTTTTTAACTGTTACCTTTTTCTTTTTTAACGATTTTTTACTAGTTTAGCTAATAAATATATTTTTTCTTTTTTATATTTTTCTTAGGTGTTTTCTTTTTTTTTAAATTCTTTTCTTTTTTTTTCCTTTTTTTTCTTTCTTCCTTTTTGAACCTCTTTTTATCCCCTTTCTCCCCCCTCATGATTTGGGATCTCTTCTAATTTGGTTAAAGCATATTTTCCTGGGGTTGTTGCCACCCTTTTAGTATTTTACTTGCCCCCTCATATACTCTTCTCTGGACAAAATGACAAGACGGAAAAATTCAACACAAAAAAAAGAACAAGAGGCAGTACCGAAGGCTAGGGACCTAATCAATACAGACATTGGTAATATGTCAGATCTAGAGTTCAGAATGACAATTCTCAAGGTTCTAGCCGGGCTCGAAAAAGGCATGGAAGATATTAGAGAAACCCTCTCGAGAGATATAAAAGCCCTTTCTGGAGAAATAAAAGAACTAAAATCTAACCAAGTTGAAATCAAAAAAGCTATTAATGAGGTGCAATAAAAAATGGAGGCTCTCACTGCTAGGATAAATGAGGCAGAAGAAAGAATTAGTGATATAGAAGACCAAATGACAGAGAATAAAGAAGCTGAGCAAAAGAGGGACAAACAGCTACTGGACCAGGAGGGGAGAATTCGAGAGATAAGTGACACCATAAGACGAAACAACATTAGAATAATTGGGATTCCAGAAGAAGAAGAAAGAGAGAGGGGAGCAGAAGGTATACTAGAGAGAATTATTGGGGAGAATTTCCCCAATATGGCGAAGGGAACGAGCATCAAAATTCAGGAGGTTCAGAGAATGCCCCTCAAAATCAATAAGAATAGGCCCACAACCCGTCACCTAATAGTAAAATTTACAAGTCTCAGTGACAAAGAGAAAATCCTGAAAGCAGCCCGGGAAAAGAAGTCTGTAACATACAATGGTAAAAATATTAGATTGGCAGCTGACTTATCCACAGAGACCTGGCAGGCCAGAAAGAGCTGGCATGATATTTTCAGAGCACTAAACGAGAAAAACATGCAGCCAAGAATACTATATCCAGCTAGGCTATCATTGAAAATAGGAGAGATTAAAAGCTTCCAGGACAAACAACAACTGAAAGAATTTGCAAATACCAAACCAGCTCTACAGGAAATATTGAAAGGGGTCCTCTAAGCAAAGAGAGAGCCTACAAGTGGCAGATCAGAAAGGAACAGAGACCATATACAGTAACAGTCACCTTACAGGCAAAACAATGTCACTAAATTCATATCTCTCAATAGTTACCCTGAATGTTAATGGGCTAAATGCCCCTGTCAAAAGACACAGGGTATCAGAATGGATTAAAAAACAAAACCCATCTATATGTTGCCTCCAAGAAACACATTTTAAGCCCGAAGACACCTCCAGATTTAAAGTGAGGGGGTGGAAAAGAATTTACCATGCTAATGGACATCAGAAGAAAGCAGGAGTGGCAATCCTTATATCAGATCAATTAGATTTTAAGCTAAAGACTATAATAAGAGATGAGGAAGGACACTATATCATACTCAAAGGGTCTGTCCAACAAGAAGATTTAACAATTTTAAATATCTATGCCCCCAACGTGGGAGCAGCTAACTATATAAACCACTTAATGACAAAATCAAAGAAACACATCAACAATAATACAATAATAGTAGGGTCTTTAACACTCCCCTCACTGAAATGGACAGATCATCCAAGGAAAAGATCAGCAAGGAAATAAAGGCCTTAAAAGACACACTGGACCAGATGGACATCACAGATATATTCAGAATATTTCATTCCAAAGCAACAGAATACACATTCTTCTCTAGTGCACATGGAACATTCTCCAGAATAGATCACATCCTCGGTCCTAAATCAGGACTCAACTGGTATCAAAAGATTGGGATCATTCCCTGCATATTTTCAGACCACAATGCTCTAAAGCTAGAACTCAACCACAAAAGGAAGTTTGCAAGGAAACCAAATACATGGAGACTAAGCAGCATCCTTCTAAAGAATGAATGGTTCAACCGGGAAATTAAAGAAGAATCGAAAAAAATCATGGAAACAAATGATAATGAAAATACAATGGTTCAAAATCTGTGGGACACAACAAAGGCAGTCCTGAGTGGGTGATTATTTTTTAAGGTTTATATATTTTAGAAAGAGAGTGAAAGAGATGGAGAGATCAGAGACAGGGTACAAAGGGAGAGGGGAGAAAAACAGAATCAGACTCCATGCTGAGTGTGGAGCCCAACATGGGTGCTGGATTTTGCTACCCTGAGATATTGACTTGAGCCCAAACCAAGAATCAGATACCTAACCAAAACAAGAATCAGATGCCACCCCAGGAGCCTCAATCTAGGTGATTCTTTTATTTTCAAGATTTTAGTTATTTGAGGTAGAGGGAGGAAGAGAAATACAGCATGAGTGGGGTGTAGGGAGGGAGAAGCAGACCCTCCCAGTTGGTCAGGAAGCCTGTTGCTGGGTTTAATCCCAGGACCCCGGGTTCACAACCTATACTGAAGGCAGATGTTTAACCAACTGAGCCACTTAGGCACACCTAATCTAATTCTTCTTCTTTTTTTTTTTTTTAGGATTTTATTATTCCTTTGACAAAGAGAGACACAGCAAAGAGGGAATACAAGCCTGGGGAGTGGAAAAAGAGAAGCAGACTTCCTGCCAAGCAGGGAGCCCCACACAGGCCTAGATCCCAGTACTCTGGGATCATGACATGAGCTGAAGGCAGGAACTTAATGACAGATTCACTCAGGCACCCCTAATTCTTAAAGAAGAAATCTTAAGAATATATAATTAGAGTTGGAGAAATACAAAATGGGCTGTAGAAGAACGGTAGCTACTTTAGGATGATTTAAAAAACTAATCTGTGCAAACTAATCAATCAAAAAAACTCTTGAATGATTCCTTTATATATGCTAAAATTGTATCTCTCATGTAACCACTGTTATAATCTTACAACATAATACTTGCAATGAACTTATTTTGCTCCATTTGCTGTCTCATAATTCTAGATTAGCTTTGAGGCTTGTTTGGCATCAATATTTGCACTTCAGTATTTTGAACAACTATACCTGCTCGGTCATTTCCCTACAAAATTCCTGTCATTAATCCCAGTATAACTTAATAATGGATAAAGGTCCATTACTATCAGGAGTGATTCTACTATACTCTTTATTTTCTAAGGACACGTGGGAATAAGGAAACTAGAATTATCGCCTAAGAAGCCATGGATTATCCTAATGACAACAATGGTGGATGAGTAACGTATTAGACTTGAAAATTATCACTCTTTCCCAAAATAGGAGATCTATATTTTAGAAGACATGATATGAATTGTAGGCTTTTATACTAAAACTATTTTAACATTTAGAAAGTTCTTGACTATTAACTGATGAAAAGCTTTATTTTGGAATGACACAGGAATGACTGCTTACCTTCTAATACATAATAGAATTTTTTTCATTATAAGGAATTGCATGATATTATAGAAATACTTTAAAAAAGAAACAGTTTCATGATTTTGAAATGATTGCTTCATATGGAGAGGTTTTGAAATGATTGCCTCCATATTCCTAATATGGAGAAAAGATGGTATTTATGACTTAGTATCAATAACCAAATACTTCTAAGCATTTACTGTTTTCTCACTTACTTAAAATATGATTCAGAATATGATTAACTAAAGTTCTAAGCTGAAGCATATTTATTTATTAATAAATTTTTTAAATTTATTTTTTATTTATTTTCAGCATAACAGTATTCATTATTTTTGCACCACACCCAGTGCTCCATGCAATCCGTGCCCTCTATAATACCCACCACCTGGTACCCCAACCTCCCACCCCCTGCCCCTTCAAAACCCTCAGATTGTTTTTCAGAATCCATAGTCTCTCATTGTTGACCTCCACTTCCAAATTCCCCCAACTCCCTTCTCCTCTCTAACTCCCCATGTCCTCCATGCTATTTGTTATGCTCCACAAGTAAGTGAAACCATATGATAATTGACTCTCTCTGCTTGACTTATTTCACTCAGCAGAATCTCTTTCAGTCCCGTCCATGTTGCTACAAAAGTTGGGTATTCCTCCTGTCTGATGGAGGCATAATACTCCATAGTGTATATGCACCACATCTTCTTTATTCATTCGTCCACATTAATAAAAATTTTAATTAGAAACAATTATGATTTAAAAAGAGTAAGCAATTAGTGGATTCTCCAGAATGGCTGACCAATCAGATTTTTTTTTTAAGATTTTTTTTTCATTTAATTATTTTCAGCATAACAGTATCATTATTTTTTCACCACACCCAGTGTTCCATGCAATCCGTGCCCTCTATAATACCCACCACCTGGTACCCTGACCTCCCACCCCCCTGCCACTTCAAACCCCTCAGATAGTTTTTCAGAGTCCATAGTCTCTCATGATTCACCTCCCCTTCCAATTTACCCCAACCCCCTTCTAACTCCCCATGTCCTCCAGTCTTTTTGTTATGCTCCACAAATAAGTGAAACCATATGATTATTGACTCTCTCTGCTTGACTTATTTCACTCAGCAGAATCTCTTCCAGTCCCGTCTATGTTGCTACAAAAGTTGGGTATTCGTCCTTTCCGATGGAGGCATAATACTCCATAGTGTATATGGACCACATCTTCCTCATCCATTCATCCGTTGAAGGGCATCTTGGTTCTTGCCACAGTGTGAAGACTGTGGCCATTGCTGCTATAAACATTGGGGTACAGATGGCCCTTCTTTTCACTACATCTGTATCTTTGGGGTAAAAACCCAGGAGTGCAATGGCAGGGTCATAGGGAATTTCTATTTTTAATTTCTTAAGGAATCTCCACACTGTTCTCCAAAGGGGCTGCACCAACTTGCATTGCCACCAACAGTGTAAGAGGGTTCCCCTTTCTCCACATCCTCTCCAAAACATGTTGTTTCCTGTCTTGCTAATTTTGGCCATTCTAACTGGTGTAAGGTGATATCTCAATGTGGTTTTAATTTGAATCTCCCTGAGGGCTAGTGATGATGAACATTTTTTCATGTCTCTGATAGCCATTTGTAAGTCTTTATTGGAGAAGTGTCTGTCCATATCTTCTGCCCATGTTTTGATATGATTGCCTGTTTTGTGTGTATTGAGTTTGAGGAGTTCATTATAGATCCTGGATATCAACCTTTTGTCTGTACTGTCATTTGCAAATACCTTCTCCCATTCCGTGGGTTGCCTCTTTGTTTTCTTGACTGTTTCTTTTGCTGTGCAGAAGCTTTTGATCTTGATGACATCCAAAAGTTCATCTTCGCTTTTGTTTCCTTTGCCTTTAGAGACATATCTTGAAAGAAGTTGCTGTGGCTGATATTGAAGAGATTACTGCCTATGTTCTCCTCTAGGATTCTGATGGATTTCTGTCTCACATTGAGGTCTTTTATCCATTTTGAGTTTATCTTTGTGTAAGGTGTAAGAGAATGGTCGATTCATTCTTCTACATATAGCTGCCCAGTTTTCCCAGCACCATTTATTGCAGAGACTGTCTTTTTTACACTGTATATTTTTTCGTGTTTTGTCGAAGATTAATTGACCATAGAGTTGAGGGTCCATATCTGGGATCTCTCCTCTGTTCCACTGGTCTATGTGTCTGTTTTGATGCCAGTACCAAGCTGTCTTGGTGATCACAACTTTATAATAAAACTTGAAATCAGGTAACATGATGCCCCCCGTTTTATTTTTGTTTTTCAACATTTCCTTAGCGATTCGGGGTCTGTTCTGATTCCATACAAATTTTAAGATTATTTTCTCCAGCTCTTTGAAGAATGCTGGTGTAATTTTGATCGGAATAGCATTAAAGGTATAGATTGCTCTAGGCAGTATAGACATTTTAACAGTGTTTATTCTTCTGATCCAAGAGTATGGAATGGTCTTCCATCTTTTTGTGTCTTCTTCAATTTCTTTCAGAGTGTTCTGTAGTTCCTCGAGTACAGATCCTTTACCTCTTGGGTTAGGCTTATTCCCAGGTATCTTATGTTTCTTGGTGCTATAGTAAATGGAATCAATTCTCTAATTTACCTTTCTGTATTTTCAGTGTTAGTGTATAGGAAAGCAACTGATTTCTGTACATTGACTGTGTATCCTGCCACGTTGCTGAACTGCTGTATGAGTTCTAGTAGTTTGGGGGTGGAGTCTTCTTGGTTTTCCATATAAAGAATCATGTGATCTGCAAAGAGAGAGAGTTTGACTTCTTCATTACCAATTTGGATACCTTTTATTTCCCTTTGTTGTCTGATTGCTGTTGCTAGGACTTCTAATACTATGCTGAACAAGAATGGTGAGAGTGGGCATCCTTGTCGTGTTCCTGATCTCAACGGGAAGGACGCAAGCTTTTTCTCATTGAGGATGATATTTGATGTGGTCTTTCATAGACAGATATGATGAAGTTAAGGAATGTTCCCTCTAGCCTTATACTTTGAAGCGTTTTAATCAGGAATGGATGCTGTATTTTGTCCAATGCTTTTTCTGCATCAATTGAGAGGACCATGTGGTTCTTTCTTCTCTTATTAATTTTTTCTATCACATTGATTGATTTGTGAATGTTGAACCATCCTTGTATCCCAGGGATGAATCCTACCTGGTCATGGTGGATAATATTTTTTTTTTAAGATTTCATTTATTTATTTGACAGAGAGAAATCACAAGTAGACGGAGAGGCAGGCAGAGAGAGAGAGAGGGAAGCAGGCTCTCGGCTGAGCAGAGAGCCCAATGCGGAACTCGATCCCTGGACTCTGAGATCATGACCTGAGCTGAAGGCAGTGGCTTAACCCACTGAGCCACCCAGGCACCCCGATGGATAATATTTTTAATGTGTTGTTGGATCCTGTTTCCTAGAATCTTGTTGAGAATCTTAGCATCCATATACATCAGTGATATTGGTCTGAAATTCTCCTTTTTGGTAGGGTCTTTGCCCGGTTTGGGGAATAAGGTAATGCAGGTTTCATAGAAAGTGTCTGGAAGTTTTCCTTCTGCTTCAGTTTTTTGAAACAGCTTGAGGAGAATAGATGTTATTTTTTCTTTGAAAATTTTGTAGAATTCCCCAGGGTATCCAACAGGTCCTGGGCTCTTGTTTTTTGGGAGGTTTTTGATTACTATTTCAATCTCATTACTCCATATTGGTCTATTCAGGTTGTCAATTTCTTCCTGGTTCAATTCTGGGAGTTTATAGTTTTCCAGGAATGCATCCATTTCATCTAGGTTGCTTAGTTTATTGTAATATAACTGTTGATAATAACTTCTGAGGATTGTTTCTACTTCCTTGGTGTTAGTTGTGATCTCTCCCCTTTCATTCATAATTTTATTAATTTGGGATTTCTCTCTTTTCGTTTGGGTTAGTGTGGCCAATGGTTTATCGATCTTATTGATTCTTTCAAAAAACCAGCTTTTAGTTTCATTGATATGTTCTACTGTATCTCTGGTTTCTACCTCATTGAGCTCAGCTCTAATCTTTATTATTTCCCTTCTTATATGGAGTTTGTTTGATTTGTTGTTGATTCTCCAGTTCTTTATGGTGTACATACAGCTGGTGTGTCTGCATTTTTCAATTTTTTTGATGGAGGCTTGGATGGCTATGTATTTCCCCATTAGGACCACCTTGGCTATATCCCATAGGTTTTGGACTGAAGTGTCTTCTTCTCATTGGTTTCCATGAATTGTTTCAGTTCTTCTTTGATCTCCTGGTTGATCCAAGCATTCTTAAGCAAGGTGGTCTTTTGCTTCCAAATGTTTGAGTTCCTTCTGAGCTTTTCCTTGTGATTAGGTTCCACTATCAAAGCATTGTGATCTGAGAATATGCAGGGAATAATCTCAGTCCTTTGGTATCGGTTGACTCTGGATTTGGGACCCAGTATGTGGTCTATTCTGGAGAAGGTTCCATGTGCACTTGAGAAGAATGAGTATTCTGTTGTTTTAGGGTGGAATGTTCTGTATATATCTATGAGGTCTATTTGGTGTAATTTGTCACTCAGTTCTCTTGTTTATTTATTGATTTTCTGCTTTGATGATCTGTCTATTTCTGAGAGAGGTGTGTTAAGATCTCCTACTATTATTTTATTCATATCAATATGACTCTTTATCTTGATTAACAGTTTTCTTATGTAATTGGCTGCTCCCATATTGGGGGCATAGATATTTACAATTGTTAGATCATCTTGGTGGATAGTCCCTTTAAGAATGATGTAGTGTCCTTCTGGATCTCTGACTGCAGTTCTTAGTTTAAAATCTAATTTATCTGATATGAGAATCACTACCCCAGCCTTCTTCTGAGGCCCATTGGCATGAAAGATGCTTCTCCATCCCTTCACTTTCAGTCTGGGTGTAACAAAAAAACAAATAAATAAATAAATCTACCCATAAACTTTGCATTCTTTACCAAAATTAAATCAAAATTGGTCATAAACCTGTATATAAAATGCATACCTACAAGGTTGCTAGAAGATAACATAGAATAAACCTAGGTGGTCTTTTGTATCAAAATGATGTTATAGGTACAATGCCAAGGCATACCTAATTTAAAAGAAATTGATAAGCTGGACTTTATTTAACTAAAATCTTCTGGTCTCTGAAAGAATTCAAGAGAATGAAAACAGGGACGCCTGGGTGGCTCATTTGGTTAAGCAGCTGCCTTTGGCTCAGGTCATGATCCCAGCGTCCTGGGATCAAGTCCCATATCTGGCTCCTTGCTCAGCAGGGAGCCTGCTTCTCCCTCTGCCTCTAGCCTGCCACTCTGTCTGCCTGTGCTTGTGCTCTGTATCTCTCTCTCTAACAAATAAATAAAAATCTTAAAAAAAAAAGACTGGTCTTTTAAAAAAAAAAAAAAAAAAAAAAAAGGAATGAAAACAGAAGTCCCAGACCTAAGGAAAATCTTTACAAAAGATACATCAGATAAATAATTATTTTGTAAACATGCAATGACTTAATGCTGAAGGAAATAACCTAATTATGAAAATGGACCAATAACCAAAGAACATAAGCAGATGGCAACAAGCATATAAAATGATGCCTCACATTATATTTCACGTGGGAAATGCTAATTAAAACAATGAGGTATCACTACATGCTTACCTGAATTGTAAAAACTCAGAAAACTGAAAAGGCCAAATGTTGATGAGGATATGACACAACAGAAATAAATTTTTGCTGTTGGCAAGATTGTAAAATGCTACAACATTTTAGATGCATAGTTTGACAGTTACTTACAAAACTAAGCTTATCTAAACACACAATCCAGCAGCCATTAATTTGAAAGGATGTTCACACAGAAATCTACACATAGGTGTTTATCACTGTTGTATTTATAATTCAAAAATTTGAAAGGAAACAATATGCTCTTCATTTGGTGAACTGATAAATTTTTAAACAATTGAACATTAGTCACTGATAAAAACATACATGCTGTCAAAACATTCAAGACACAGAACATGCTTAAATGCATATTTTAATTAAAAGAAACCATATAACCTGGATATTAATTCCAATCACATAATATCCTGGGAAAAGTAAGCCTATGGCGAATTCAAACTTGCACTAGGTGCCAGGGTCATGAGTACGGAAGGAATGAATTGGAAGAACACAGAAAAATTTAAAGCCACTTAAACTATTTGCATGGTACTGTAATGATTGATATTAAGAAATAGTTGGTATAATGTGGGAGAGATATGTGTGTTTTTCAAATGTCTTGTTTTCAAGAATAAGAACAAAAAAATCACAAAGCTTACAAAGAAGTAGGAAAACATGGTCTCTGCATAAAAACAACTAATATTGACAGAAAACGTCTGTGAGGACACAAGCCTTGGAATTACTAGACAAAAATTTAAACTTCCTTTAACATACTCACATAGTTAAAAAAAAACAAAAATACCCAAATATTTTTAAGAGATGTCAAAACATAATGAGAATATAAAAAAGAGATATAAATTCTAAAAAAGAAAGAAAACAGAAGTTCTAATGGGGAAAGTACCAAAAATGAAATGAAAAATTTGCTAGAGAGATGTAACAGAAGTTTTAAACAATCAGTAAAAATAATACGTCAAAGAAAGTGAAGGCAGGGCTATTGTAATTATTGATTTTGAGGAACAGAAATACAAAGGGATGAAGAAATGTGAATATAAGTGAAAGTACAGGTGGAAATCATTAAGTGGACCAATATATGGGAGTCTCAGAAAGTGATTAAAGTGAAAGGGACAAATATATTATTTGAAAAACAGTGATGGAAACTTCTCAAATTTGATAAGACAGGAATATGAATTTAAAAATCTCAAAAAATTCCATGCAGGATAACCTGAAAAAGACTGACCATAAGACGCAAGTGAACTGTCAAATACAGAGACTATACTGAAAGCAATAATAAATAAATATTTTTTCAAATCAGTTCAAGAATTTCCTTCTTTTTTATATTTTTATTTGTTGTGTTAGTCACCATATAGTATACCTTTATTTATTTATACAGTGTTCAATGAGTCATTATTTGTGTATAACACCCAGTTCTCATTACAAAATGTTGCTCCTTACAAATTGCTCATTACAAAATGCTATTACCGGGCTACCCCATGTTCTCTACCCCCCTCCCCTCTGAAACCCTCAGATTGTTTCCAGGAGTCCATAGTCTCTTGTGGTTCATCTCCCTCTTTGATTTCCCACACCTTCATATTTCCCTTCCTTCTAATGTCCTCCATGCTACTCTGACTTTCCCTGACTTATTTCACTTACCATAATCTCCTTCAGTTCCATCCATGTTGATGCAAATCATGGATATTCATCTTTTCTGATGGCTGAGTAATATTCCATTGGATGTATGTACCAGATCTTCTTTATCCATTCATCTGTTGAAGTGCATTTTGGCTCCCTCCACAGTTTGGCTATTGTGGACATTGTTGTTATGAACATTGGGGTGCATCTGTATCTTTGTTACAGCCACTTTGAAAAACAGTGTGGAGGTTCCTCAAAAAGTTAAAAATAGAGCTACCCTATAACCCAGGAATTGCACTACTGAGTATTTCCCTCAAAAGAGTTTCAATAAGATGTTGAAGACAAGATGGCAGGGAAGTAGGAGGCACTGTTTCAACCGGTCTCCTAAAGTGAGCTGATTATCTACCAAAGAACTCTGATCACTCATGAAATCAATCAGAGATTAGAATTATACACTTCCAGATCTCTAAGGGGGCAGAAGATGCCAGTGTACAGGTAAAGCATAGTGGGAACATTGGGCTGATATTGGAAGATAAACAAAAGGGGGAGGGAGCCACCAGAAGCAACCCATTGGAAAGTAATACCCCAATACAGGAATGCCCTGTGATTGGGGACCAGCATTAACTTAGAGTCTGTTTGAAAACATTCAATAAAGGCAAAAGATCTTAAGGGGAAATTGGTGGAATCAGGCAGTTGGGGACAGGAGCTTAAACACAGAGACCCAGGACAGACACCGCTGTCACTGAGTCAGAGAGAGTGTGGCAAAGAAGTCAGGCATTGGTCCCTGAGCCACTGACGCCCGTGAGAACATCTGGATGGTGGTGCACGTGAGAGAGTCTGGTGTGGATGCCTGCTGGTGCTCTCCAGAACCACAGCCTTTTGCATTCTGCACACGTGCTGTACGACTGGGGTCTGAGTTGTGCTCCACACCTTCCCCTGAGAGAGGTCCATGTAGGCGCTAGCTGGTGCTCTCCAGAACTGGCCAAGGGTCTGAACACTCCCAGCCCTGGCCTTCGTGAAAATCTCAGAGTGTTTTCTCTGGTTTGGATCTCTCTGGAGGTCTGGACTTGCACAGACAGCCACAAGGAGGACCAGTGGAAGCTAGCTCTCTGGACTAATAACTTCTCCTGGTTTTGGTATCATCAGAGTACAAGCTGGACCACCTGTGACCCCTGAGGCTGTGACTGGGGACATGGTCTGCTGGTGACAGAAGGGGTGTTTATGTGCTCTGGAGCACCCAGAGGAGAACAGACTGAACCTTCTCTCTGAGACGGAGGTCTGGGTGTAGTTTGCTTTCCTATAAACTTTCAAAGAACTGCAAAAAGCCCCCAAGAGTAGAAAAACAGAAAAAAAAATGTTCAGAGAACAAAAGCCTAAAAAACCAGTTTCCTCAAAGCCCCAGTCACTTGATAGGGAGCAGGAGGACTCAATTCTAGCAAGACTGCCTGAAAAACCATGTGGTAGCCCCCCCCCAAGAAAGCCAGATGAGAAAACAAAAACAACCAAACAAACAAAAACAAGAAGACAACTACCACTACTTCAGAGATACAACTTCTTTTTTAATTCGTTCCCACTATTCTCATTATTTTTGATATTTTAATAATTTTTAACCTATTCACCATCACAATGAGATGTTCAGTACAAATTCCATAATAACCTTTTAACTTGAATTTTTTATACATTCCTTTGTTTTTCTTTGCTTTTCTATTTTTTTAAATATTTATGTAGAGATAAGCTTCAAGGTAATCCTCTTTCCACAGTCAGTACTATCAGTTTTAATCCCCACTTATCTGAGGAAAGTTGAGTCCTTTAACAAAGATATCAAGATACAACCAGGAAGTTTCAAAATAATCTTCATGCCCTCAATGAGACTTTATAATCACCCTCCCATCTTTTTCTTCTGTCAGTGTTTCTGTCTATTTGTTTTTGTTCTGGTAGTATATAAGTCATTTATGTGGGGTTTATTTTGGCTGGGTTCTTTTTTTTTTTTCTTTGTCATTAACTTTTGTTGACCTTTTTGTTTGGTATTTTTTCTATAATTTATAAATATTACCTTTGGGAACCATTTGAGCAGGGTGTACTTTTTTCTTTTTTTAAATTTATTTTCCTCTCTCTCTCTCTCTCTCTCTATCTTTTCTTTCTTTTTGGTGGGGACCCTGATTGCTCAGAAGTGTTCCAGGGTGCCCCTGTATGCACTCCAGTTGATACATTTAGCTACACATCCCCTCAGCCATCTCGCACCAATGACTAGGAAGAGGAATGCCCTACAGATGTAAAATTCAGAAACTCTATCCTCTCCATCAGAGCTATTGGATATGAACATTAAATATTATGTGGGAAAGGGAATTCAGGCTAACAATTATGAGGCAAGGGCTAGGTTGGAGAAAGCCTTTAATGACAAGTGCAGAAGTGAAAGACACCAGGGAAGATGTTCACAATGCCCTTAATGAGATCCACTCTAATCTAAACTCTCTAACAGCTAGGGTAACTGAGGCAGAAGATAGACTTAGTGATGCAGAGGACAAACTGATAGAGAAAAGGATCAGGAGGAGGCCTGGAACAAACAACTTAGAAGTCATAAAAACAGGATTAGGGAAATAAATGATGCCAAGAAATGTTCCAATGACAGAATTATTGAAAACCTTGAGGGGGAGGAGAAAGAAAGAAGACCAGAGGATATAGTTGAACAAATTCTCCATGAAAGTTTTTTGAATCGGTGAATGGGACCAGCAGTCATGTCCTAGAGGCAGAAAAGTATCCCCCAAAGAGCATAGAATCTAGAAAGATGTAGAGACACTTGATTGTTAATGATGAATCATAATTTTATGCAGGAGCTCTTGAAAGCAGCTAGGGGAAAGAGATTACTTACATACAGATAAATGCCCGTCAGAATAATGTCAGACCTGTTAACAGAAAACCTAGTGAGCCAGAAAAGTCTGGCAAGATGTATTCAGGGCCCTGAATGAGAATAACATGCAGACAAGAATACTTTATCCAGCAAGAATGACATTCAAAATGTATGGAGAGATAAAGAGCTTCCAATACCAGCAAGGATTAAAAGAGTATGTGACCACCAAGCAGGTACTACACTAAATATTAAGGGGGGTTCCATAAAAGAGGAATAAAACCAAGAATATCATTGAACATAAATTTTTGGAGACAATCTATAGAAACAAAGACCTCACAGGTAACAGGATGTGAATAAAAATTTCTCTCTCATAATCATCTCAATGTGAAAACATAAATGCACCCATAAAATTGCACAAGGTTGCACATTGGATAAAACTACAGGACCCATCCATATGTTGTCTACAAGGGACATATTTCGAACCTAAGGATACACCCAGACAGAAAGTGAAGGGATGGAGAAGCATCTTTCATGCCAATGGGCCTCAAAAGAAGCTGTGGTGGCGATTCTCATATCAGATAATTTAGGTTTTAAACTGAAGACTGTAGTCAGAGATACAGAAGGTCACTACATCATTCTTAAAGAGTGTATTCACCAAGATCTAACAAATATAAATATTTATGCCCCCTAATATGGGAACAGCCAATTACATAAGAAAACTGTTGATCAAGATAAAGAGTCATATTGATAGGAAAATATTAATTGTAGGAAATCTTAACAGGCCACTCTCAGTAATAGACATATCATCCAAGCAGAAAATCAATAAAGAAACAAGAGCATTGAATGACATATTCGACCAGATGATCATCATAGATAGATACAGAACATTCCATCCTAAAATAACAGAATACTCATTCTGCTCAAGTGCACATAGAACCTTCTCAAGAATAGACCACATACTGGTCACAAATCAGGGCTCAACTGATACCAAAAGATTGACATTATTACCTGCATATTCTCAGATCACAATGCTTTGAAACTGAAACTCAACCACAAGGAAAAGTTTGGTAGGAATTCAAACACATGGAAGCTAAAGACCACCTTGCTTAAGAATGCTTGGATCAGAGGAGGAGTCAAGATGGCGGAGAAGTAGCAAGCTGAGACTGCTTCAGCTAGCCGGAGATCAGCTA
>NC_081568.1:150483683-150562081 GCF_022355385.1 Mustela nigripes | reverse complement strand
AAATGAGAGAAGGCCCAAATTAATAAAATTATGAATGAAAAGGGGGACTTCACAATGAACACTTACAACTAAATAGAAAAAAAGTAAAAATTTACTTTAAAAAAGTAGTAATTTACTAAAAAGTAAATAGAAACAATCATCAGAAATTATTATCAAAAGTTATATGCCAATAATTTAAGCAACATAGATGAAATGGGTGTATTCCTGGAAAATTGCAAACTACCAAAACTGAACCAGGAAGAAATTATGAACCTGAATAGACCAATTATCATTAACGAGTTTGAAGCTGTGATCAAAAACCTCCCCTCAAAAAAGAGTACAGAACCTGACGGATTACCTGGGGAATTGTACCAAGTTTTCAAAGAAGAAATAATACCTATTTTCCTGAAGCTGTTTCAAAAAATTGAAGCAGAAGGAAAACATCCAGACTCTTTATGAAGCCAGCATCACCCTGATCCCCAAACCAGGCAAACACCAAAAAGATGAATTTCAAACCAATATCTCTGATGAATACAGATGATAAGATTCTTACCAAGATCCTAGCTAATATGATCTAACAGTGCATTTAAAAGATTTTCCACTATGACCTGTTGGGATTAATACTTGGGTTGCCAGGTGGTTCAACATTCACAAATCAATCCATGTGATAGAACAAATAAATAAGAGAAGACAGAAGAACCACATGGTCCTCTCTATTGATGCAGAATTTTTTTTTTTTTTACAAAATACAGCTTCTGTTCTTGATTAAAATATTTCAAAGTATAGGGAAAGAGGGACCATTCCTGAGCTTCATAAAATATGTCTTTGAAAAACCCACAGCAAATATCATCCTTAATGTGAAATAGCTGACAGGTTTCCCTTTGAGATCAGGAATTCAAAAGGATGTGCACTCTCACCATGCTTGTTCAACATAGGATTAGAAGTCCTAGAAACAGCAATAAGACAAAAAAGTAAATAAATAAAATAAATTCAAATTGGGAACTAGTAACTTGAACTCTCTCTCTTTGTAGATGACATGACACATTATATGGAAAACCCAAAGGACTCCACCCCCAAACTACTAGAACTCATACAGCAATTCAGTAATGTGGCGGGATACAAAACAAGGTACAAAATCAGTTACTTTCTTATACACTAACAGTGAAAATAGAAGGAGGAAAATTAGAGAATGTATTCCATTTCCTATAGCACCAAGAACCATGAGATATCTGGGAATAAACCTAACCAAAGAGGGATCTGTACTCAAGGAACTACAGAGCACTCATGAAAGAAACTGAAGAAGAAATAAAATGATGGAAAACCATTGCATGCATATGGTTCAGGAGAATAAGCATTGTTAAAATGCCTGTACTGCCCAGAACAATCTACACTTTCAATGCTATTCTGATCAAAATTTCACAGGCATTTTTCTAAGAGCTGGAGAAAACAATCCTAAAATTTGTATGGAATCAGAAGAGACCTCAAATCATTAAGGAAATGTTGAAAAAGAAAAATAAAACTGGGGGCATCTCATTGCCTGATTTCAAGCTTTACTACAAAGCTGTGATCACCAAGGCAGCATGGCACTGGCATTAAAACAGACATATAGACCAGTGGAACAAAGTAGAGAGCCCATATATAGACCCTCAACTCTATGGTCAAATAATCTTGGACAAAGTAGGAAAAAATATACAGTGGAAAAAAGACAATCTCTTCAATAAATGGTGCTGGGAAAATTGGACAATTATGTGCAGAAGAATGAACCATTCTTTTACAGCATACACAAATATAAATTCGAAATGGATAAAGACCTCAACGTGAAGCAGGAATCCACCAGAGTCCTGGAGGAAAACATAGACAATATCCTCTTCTAAATTGGCCCCAGCAACTTCATTCAAGACATGTCTCCAAAGGGAAAGGAAACAGAAGCGAAAATGAACTTTTGGGACTTCATCAAAATCAAAAGCTTCTGCGCAGCAAAGGAAACAGTCAACAAAACAAAGAGGCAACCCACATAATGGGAGAAAATATTCACAAATGACAGTACAGACAAAGCGCTAATATCCAGAATGTATAAAGAAGTCCTCCAACTCAACCCACACAAAAGAGATAATCATGTCCAAAAATGGGCAGAAGACATGAAGAGACATTTCTTCGAAAAATACATAAAAATGGCTAACAGAAACATGAAAATACATTCATCATTACTAGACATCAGGGAGATTCAAATCAAAACCACATTGAAATACCGCCTTACACCAGTTAGAGCAGCCAAAATGAGCAAAACCGTGAACACTATGTGTTGGAGATGATGTGGAGAAAAGGGAACTCTCACCCTGTTGGTGGCAATGCAAGTTAGTTCAGCCACTGTGGAAAACAATGTGGAGGTTCCTTAAGAAATTAAAAATAGAGCTTCCATATGCCCCTGCAATTGCATTACTCGGTATTTGCCCCAAAGATACAGATGCAGTTAAAAGAAGGGTCATCTGTACCCTAATGTTCATAGCAGCAATTGTCACAGTCACCAAAGTGTGGAAAGAACCAAGATGCCCTTCAATGGACAAATGGATAAGGTAGTCATAGTCCATATATGCTATGGAGTATTATGTCTCCATCATAAAAGATAAATACCCAACTTTTATAGCAACGTGGATGGGGCTGGAAGAGATTATGCTGAGTAAAATAAATCGAGCTGAGAGAATCAATTATCACATGGTTTCACTTATTTGTGGAGCCTAAAGAATAACATGGAGGACATGGGGAGATGGAGAGGAGAAGGGATTTGGGGAGAAATTGGAGGGGGAGATGAACCATGAGAGACTGTGGACTCTGAGGAATTAACTGAGGATTTTGGAGGGGAGGTGGAGGGAAGTGTGAGTTTTGGTGAGCTTGGTGGTAGGTATTGTGGAGGGCACAAATTGCATGGAGCACTGGGTGTGGTGCATAAACAATGAATTCTGGAATACTGAAAATTTTTAAAAATAAATAAAAATTGAAAAAAGAGAAAGAAGAGTTTTAATAAGATTATCAGCTGAGTTCTTAACTATCAAGAATTGGTCATAGTGGGGCGCCTGGGTGGCTCAGTGTGTTAAGCCACTGCCTTTGGCTCAGGTCATGATCTCAGGATCCTGGGACTGAGCCCCACATCAGACTCTCTGCTCATCAGGGAGCCTGCTTCCTCCTCTCTCGCTGCCTGCCTCTCTGCCTGCTTGTGATCTCTCTCTGTCAAATAAATAAATAAAATCTTTAAAAAAATGGTCATAGTGAGATAATATATTCAAAATTATTATATAATAAAAACTGTCAACTTAATATTTTATATCTGGATAATTTTTGACACACAAAAGCAGTAGGAATTTATAACTTTTAGACCTATCCTATAAGAAATGTCAGAGGGAATTCTTCATATTGAAATGGAATGATGCTAGACTGTAACTTAGAGTCATGTGAAATTTTATAGTTCTCTAGTAGGTTAATTTTATGGGAAATATAAAAGTCATTATTACTGACATATTGTTTTCTAAACCTTGTTTGAATTTTTGACAGAATTTAGAAGACACATGTTTAAAAATATCATTAGGGGACACCTCAGTGGCTCACCTGGTTAAGCATTTGCCTTCAGTTCATGTCATGATCCTGGAATCCTAAGATCAAGCCCCCCATTGTACTCCCTGCTCAACAGGAGGTCTGTCTCTCCCTCTGCCCCACACCTCACTCATGCTCTCTCTCTCTCAAAGAAACAACATCTTTTAATTTTTTTAAAATTTTTTATAAACATATATTTTTATCCCCAGGGGTACAGGTTCATGAATTGCCAGGTCCACACCCCACAGCACTCACCAAAGCACACCCCACCCGATGTCCATAACCCCACCCCCTTCTCCCAAGCCCCTCCCACCAGCAACCCTCAGTTTGTTTTTGAGATTAAGAGTCACTTATGGTTTGTCTCCCTCCCAATCCCATCTTGTTTCATTGATTTTTCTCCTACCCACTTAAGCCCCCATGTTGCATCACCACTTCCTCATATCAGGGAGATCATATGATAGTTGTCTTTCTCCGCTTGACTTATTTCGCTAAGCATGATACCCTCTAGTTCCATCCATGTTGTCGCAAATGGCAAGATTTCATTTCAAATTTTAAGAAATAAAAATAACATTATTTTGTTCACAAAGTAGAAATATTTGATTAATTATATAATATTAAATTAATATTAATTAAATAATGTTAAATAAAATTATATATACTATAAATATATGTATATATACTATTATATTATATTATATTATATTATATTATATCATATTATTAAAGTTAAGTAACTTTCTGGAGCAACTGGGTGTCTCAGTTGGTTAGGCTTCTGCCTTCAACTCAGGTTATGATCCTGTTACTGGGATTGAGCCCTACATCAGGCTCCCTGATAAGCAGGGAGTCTGATTCTCCATCTCCCTCTGCCACTCCTCCTGCTCCTCACACCCTTTCTGTCTCTCTCAAATAAATGAAAAAATCATTTTAAAAAATCCCAACGGTTTTATAAATAAATAAATAAATCTCAATTCAAATTAAAATGTTAAACCTCTAAAAGAGTACATGTAATCCCCATGGTAACCACAAAGAAAATCTCCCTAGTGAACACTCTAAAGAAAATAAGAGGAAATCAAAATATGCCAGAAAAAAAAAAATCAACTAAACATTAAAAATGGCAGTACTATGAAGAAATGAAAAAATAAATAATCTTTAAGACATACAGAAAACATGAAAAAATAGAAATAAAAGTCCATCCTCAACAGAAATTATAGCAAATAAGATCTTATTAAATACTTCATCTTTGTCATGTTGTCTATAATATATAACTTAATATGTTTAAATTGAAAGAAAGTAAAAAAAAAAAATCTCATGGAAATTGCAGCCAAAAATGTATGGAGAAAAAAAGCAATGGAGCTATACCACTACCAAATAAAATGTATTGTAAGTAAAAAATGTATTGTAAGTTAAAAAGTTATCTATCAGAGATATATGTGTCATTCAATGCACTTGTTTATTGATTTTTCTGCCTCGATGATCTGTCTGTTTCTGAGAGAGGCGTGTTAAGATCTCCAAAGATTAGTGTATACATATCAATATGACTCTTTATCTTGATTAACAGTTTTCTTCTGTAATTGGCTGCTCCCATATTGGGGGCATAGATATTTACAATTGTTAGATCATCTTGGTGGATAGCCCCTTTAAGAATGATGTAGTGTTCTTCTGTATATCTGACTACAGTCTTTAGTTTAAAATCTAATTTGTCTGATATGAGAATCACTACCATGGCCTTCTTTTGAGGCCCATTGGCATGAAATATGCTTCTCCATCCCTTCACTTTCAGTCTGGGTGTATCTTTAGGTTCCAAATGGGTGTCTTGTAGACAACATATGGATGGGTCCTATCGTTTTATCCACTCTGTAAGCCTATACCATTTTATGGGCGCATTTAGGCCATTCACATTGAGGGTGATTATTGATAGATACATTTTTATTGATATCGGGTTAACTTTGAAGTCTTTCTTTCTGTAGATTGTCTCTTTATTTCTGTTAAATGTTATTCTTGGGTTTTTTCCTCTTTTATAGAACCCCCCCCTTAATGTTTCCTGCCTTGCTGGTCTTGGAAACTCTTTATCTCTCCATCCATTTTGAATGTCAGTCTTGCTGGATAAACTATTCTTGGCTGCATGTTTTTCTCATTCAGTGTCCTGAATAAATCTTGCCAGCCCTTTCTGGCTTGCCAGGTCTCTGTGGACAGGTCTGACGTTATTCTGATGGGCTTTCCTCTGTACATAAGGATCTTCTTTGTCCTAGCTGCTTTCAAGAGGTTCTGCCTACAAATATAATTCTTCATTCCTACTATTAGGTTTCTCGAGAATGTTTAAGAATCTGTAATCTTGGGGGGAAACTTTTCAGCCTCTAGTACATGAACGCTGGTTCCATTCATGAGATTTGGAAAATTTTCATGAATAACTTGTTCCACTATATCTTCTAGACTTCTTTCTTTCCCCTCCCCTTCAGGGATTCCAATAATTATGACATTGGAACATTTCATAGCATCATTTATTTCCCTGATTCTGTTTTCGTGGCTTCTAAGCTGTTTGTTACAGGCTTCCTCCTGATCCTTTCTCTCTATCTGTTTGTCCTCCAGATCACTAATTATATCTTCTGTCTCAGTTACTCTAGCTTTGAGAGAATTTAGATTAGATTGGAACTCATTGAGAGCATTGTGAAGTTCATCCCTGATAGATTTCAGTTCTTCTCTAACATTGAAAACATGATCTCTGGTCGTTTTCAGTTTGACCCTAATCAATTCCGTTTGGTCATCCATGACTTTCTCCAACCTAGCTATTGCTTGGATAATTGTTAGCCTGAATTCTCTTCCTGACATATTGTCTATGTTGATAGCAGTTAGATTTGTTGCAGAAGGCCCATACTCTGTATTTTTCTTCTGTTGGGCATTCCTCCTCCTAGTCATTTTGGTGAGAGATGGCTGAACGGGTGTAGCTGGATGTATTGACTGTGGTGCTGTCAAAGTGCACACTGGAACGTTTCTGAGAAATCAGAGTTCCCCACCCAAATGAGAGGGGAAAAAAAGGAAAAGAAAAAGAGAGAGAGAGAGAGAGAAGAATGAAAGGTGAGATAAAAGAGAGGATTCAGCCCAAATGGGCCCCAAGGTAAGATTTATGGAGTATACAAACAAAAACAGACCATAAAAAAGACTGATAAAAGTATATGACAAGAGAAAAATATATATATATATTTGCATATATATTTATGCAAATAAGGAATAACCTCCTCAAAAAGAACCCCGAGTGTAAGATTTATATACTATCAGGATAAACACAGAAACACTGGCGGAAGAAAAAGATGGGAGAGTGGTTTTAAATTCTCAGTGTGGATGAGGAAGGTTGTTTTGATTCTTCCTGGATGTATCTTGATATCTTTGTTAAAGGACTCAACTTTCCTAAGATAAAGGGGGATTAGGAATTGATTTACATATAGGAGTGGCATTGATTGGGGAAAGGCGACTACCTTGAAGCTTAACTCTATATGAATATTAGAAAATAAAAATTTAAAAAAGGAATAAATTTAATAAAGGAGTAAACTAAACTAAAATTTAAAAAACAAGAAATTTAAAAAATAGAAATGCAAAAGGAAAACACAGGTGTATGTATCAAAAAGTTCAGGTTGGAATGTTATTATGGAATTTGATATACTGGACATCTCACTGTGATGGTAAATAGGTTAAGAAAATACCTATATAATAATAAAAAAATTATCTATATAAAAAAATGAGCCAGAATAGTGGAAACGAAATAATAATAAAAATTGTCCTATGAAGTAGTGATGTTTGTTCTCTTGTCTTCTTCTTTTTTTTTTTTTTTTCATTTCCTGGTTGGTTTTCTGGGGGTGGGGCCTGCCACGTGGGTTTTCAGTCAATGATGTTCTCTGAGTTAAGTCCTTCCTCCCCCCTCAGGCTTTTGTTCTCTGGAGGTTTTTATGTTTGTTCACTTTTGTTTTTCTCTCTTGCCTTGATCGTTTTTGATGGTTTTTGTAGATTTAAAGGAAAGCAAACTGACCTCCCTCTCAGAGAGAAGCCTCAGTCTGGCTGCAGAGTCCAAATAAATCCCCCCTTGGCTGCTGGAGAGCAGGTTCCCAGTCTCGGTCTCTAGGGACACAGGATCTTTTGCTTGTACCCAAAACCATGGCAGCAGTGGCTGTCTGGGCAGCTCCAGACCGCCAGAGAAGTTCCAAGCAGTGATTGCACACTGAGATTTTCCCACTGGCCCAGGCTGGGAGTGCCTGGTATTTCTGATCCTAGAGCACCTGGCTGGTGTTTGTGTGCACGTCTCTCAGGGGAAGGCCTGGGGCAGGATTCAGACTCTGATGGCACAGCAGGGCACTTGTGTGGGGACTGCAAAAAGGCTGTGCTTCTGTTGGCTGGCAAGGCTCCCAGCCCCTCACAGGAGCCAGTCACCACGCACTCTCAGGCGTGCTGGTGGTTCAGGGACCAAGAACTGGTTTCTCAGCCACACTCTCTCTGGCTCTGTGCCAGGGGTGGCTGTCCTGGGTCTGGGGACTTAAGCCCAGACCCTAACACTGGGATTCCTGTAATTCCTCCCGCTCCCTGCGGTGTTCCTTTGCTCTTTTTGAGTGCTTTCTACCAGACTCCCTAGTTAATGCTGGTCCCCAGATGCAGGGCACTCCCGTATTGGGACATTACTTTCCAATGGGTCGCCTCTGGTGGCTCCCTCCCCCTTTTGTTTATCTTCTTATATCAGTTTGACTTTCCCACTCCACTTTTCCTGCCCACTGGCGTCTTCCTCTCTGGTAGAGATCCAGACGTGTATAATTCTGATCTCAGGCTGATTTCGTGGGTGATCATAATTCTTTGGAAGGGAATCAGCTCACTTTAGGGTACAGGTTGAATGGGTGCCTCATCCTACTTCCCCGCCATCTTGTCTGCCCCCCCTCCCTGCATCAGCCTTCTTGCTCACAGCAGGGAGTCTGCTTCTCCTAGTCTCTGCTGTTGCCTCTGCTTGCTCTCTCTCTCTCCCTCTCTATCTCTCCTTCTCTCTCTCTCACTACCATTTGAAAAATAAATTAAATCCTTAAAATATATTTTTAAAAGCTGTAATACTAAAAAAATATATGGTATTGGCACAAATACAGGCATATAGGTCAATTGAACAAAATTGAAAGCCCTGAAGAAAACCTACACTTACATAGTCTAATAATCTATGATAGAGGTGGAAGGAATATACAATGGGGAAAACAACTGTCTTTTCAATAAATGATGCAATGAAAACTATATAGTTTCATGGAAAAAGAATGAACCTGGACCACTTTTTTACACAATACACAAATAGAAACTCAAAATGGCTTAAAGGCCTAAAGATGTGATCCAAAATCATAAATCTCTTGAAGAAATCATAGGCAGTAATTCCTCTGACATCAGCCAAAGAAAAATTTTTCTATGTAGGTCTCTTTTGGCAAGGTAAACAATCAAAATTAAACTACTGGCACTTTGCAAAAACAAAAACAAAAACAAGCAAGCAAACAAAAATATAGGGAAAGAAACCATCAAAAAAACAAAAAGAGAACTTATTGAGTGGCTCAGTCACTTCAGTATCCAACTCTTGATTTCAGCTCAGGTCATGATCTTGTGGTTGTGAGATCAAGCCCACACTGGGGTCCATGCTCAGTGAGAAGTTTGCTTGAAATTCTCTCTCCCTCTCCCTCTGCCACTCCCCCCACTGTTTAAAATAAATAAATCTAAAAAAATTTACAACTCAACATCAAAAAAGCCAATAACCTAATTAAAAAAAAAAATCAGCTGAGTACCTGAGTAGGTAGTTTTCGGGGGATGTACAAATGGCCAACAGACATGAAAAAAAATGACCAATCTCATTAATCATCAGGGAAATGAAAACCAAAGCTACAGCTACAATGAGATATTACCTTACACTTGTCAGAATGGCAAGCCTGAAAAATATAATAAATAACAAGTGTTAACAAGGATGTAGAGAATAAAAGCACTTTTTCTCACTGATGGTGGCAATGTAAATCAGTACAACCACTGTGAAAAACATTATGGAGTTTTCTCAAAACATTAAAAATAGAATGACCATATGACCAAATAATTCCATGATTAATCCAAGAAAACAAAATGCTAACTCAAAAGGATGCATTCATCCATATGTTTATTACAGAATTATTTGCAATAGCCAAGATATAGAAACTACCCAAGTATCCATCCACAGATGAATGAATGAAAATATGTTGTGTATGTGTATATATGTATGTATATATATGTGTATATGTATATGTATATATATATGTGTGTGTGTGTGTATTTATGAATATTACTTATCAATAAAGAAAATATGAGATCTTGGTATTAGTAACAACACGGGTGAGTCTAGAGAAAATGATGCTAAGTGAAATAAGTTAGTCAGAGAAGGACAAATACTATATGACTTCACTTACATGGAATTTAAGAAACAAAGGAAATGAGCAAAAAGAAGAAAGAAAGTTGACAAGAAAAAATAGACTTTTAAAAACAGAGAATGTTGTGCAGATAGTTGCCAGAGGGTAGGTAGGCAAGATAATGGATGAAGAGATAAAAAAGATTAATAGCAAACTTATCTTGATGAGCACTAAAGAATTATTACGTTTTACATTTGAATATGATGTAACACTACACCTTAATTATACTCTTAGTAAATATTAAAAAATAAATAAATAAAAATAAAATAAAAAATTTAAAATGTGGTAATTACAAAAAGAAAAAAAGACTAAATGAATCTCCACACTCTTTTCCAAAGTGGCTGTACACACTTGCATTCCCACAAACAATGTAAGAGGGTTGTCTTTTTCCATATCCTCTCCAGCACTTGTTTCCTGTCTTGTTAATTTTGGCCATTCTAACTGGTAAAATGTGGTATCCCAATGTGGTTTTGATTTAATCTCCCTGATGGCTAATGATGAAGAACATTTTTTATGTGCCTGTTAGCCATTTGTATGTCTTTTTTGGAGAAGTGTCTGTTCATGTCTTCTGCCCATTTTTTGATGGGATTATCTGTTTTTTGAGTGTTGGTTTTGAGGACTTCTTTATAGATCTTGGATATAAGCTCTTTTTATTTAGTTTCATTTGTGAATATCTTCTCCCATTCCGTGGATTGTCTCCTTGTTTTTTTGACTGTTTCCTTTGCTGTGGAGAAGATTTTGATCTTGATAAAGTCCCAAAAATTCATTTTTGCTTTTGTATCCTTTGTTTTTGGAGATGTATCGTGAAAGATGTTGCTGTGACCAATGTCAAAGAGGATACTGTCTATGTTTATCCTGGTCTCACATTGAGGTCTTTTATTCATTTTTAGTTTATTTTTGTGTATGGTGTAAGAGAATGGTCCAGTTTAATTCTTCTATACATAGCTGTCCAATTTTCCCAGCACCACTTATTGAAGAGACTGTCTTTTTTCCACTGCATATATTTTCCTGATTTGTCTAAGATTATTTGACCATGACTTGTGGGTCCATATGTGGAATTTCTACTCTATTCCACTGGTCTATGTGTCTTTTTGTGCCAGTACAATTCTATCTCAATGATTGCAGCATTGCAGGAAAATTAAAAATCAAACTCTCACATGTATGATTAAACGGTTTTCAACAAGAATGGCCATGCATTCTTGTGAGGTAAGGAAAACAAATTGTGCTGAGAACAGTGAACATCCACAGCCAAAGAATAAAGGTGGACCATTACCTATATAATACACAAATAATCCAAAATTGGTAAAACAACAAAAATAAGAGCCAGAAATTGAAAACTGCTTGAAGAAACATGGTGAAAAAATCTTCATTGCATGGCTTCAACAATTATTTCTTAAATATAACACCAAAAGCATAGGACAAAAAAGGTAGGGGAAAAAAGGACTTTATTAAAACAAAAACAAATTTTACACATCACTTGACACATTAAATCAACCAAAAATACAGTCCACACAATTGTAGACAATATATAAGGACTAAATAGAATGCATAAATAACACCTAAAACTCAATAGCTTTATTAACAAGCAACCAAATTAAAATGGAGGTAAAGAAGTAAAATACACATTTCTCCAAGAAAGATATACTAATTACCAACAAGCAAATTGTAAGATGGTTAAAATCACATCATAACCAAAGTGAAATAAATTTTAAAATCCATTAGGAAATAAAAACAAGAAAGGAAAGAAAGAAAGAAAAATATCAATCATTAGAAAGGATGTGAGGGAAATAGAATTACTATGCATTCCTGCTAGGAAGGTAAAATGGTGAAATTCTGAGAAAATAGTATGGAAATTCCTCTAAATATTTAACAAAATTACCATATGATCCAACAATTCCACTTCTAGGTATTTACATACAAGAATTAAAATTGAGAAATTGAGCAGATATCTGTACACTAGTGTTTATAACATTATTCACATTAACAAAAAAAAAAAAAGGTAATCCACACACATCCTCATAGAGGTATGAATGGATAAACAAAGTGTGATATACACGTACAATGGATTATTATGCGGGGGGGGGGAGGTTGGAGGAACCAGGTGGTGGGTATTAGAGAGGGCACGGATTGCATGGAGCACTGGGTGTGCTGCAAAAATAATGAATACTGTTATGCTGAAAATAAATAAAAAATAAATTAAAACAACAACAACAAAAATCTTTCCATTGGTGATGACATGGATGGAACTAGAATATATTATGCTAAATGAAATAAGCCAGTTAAAGAAAGACAACTAACCTAAGACTTCACTCATATGTGGAATTTAAGAAAGAAAACAAATAAATATAGGGGAAGGGGGGAAAAGAGGGAAGTCAACCATAAGAGACTCTTAACTGTAGAAAACGCACTGAGGATTGGTGGAGGGAGTTTGTTGGGGGATGGGTTGAATTGGTGATGGGAATTAAGGAAGGTACTTGTAATGAGCCCCGGGTGTTACATGTAAGTGATAAATCACTAAACTCTATTCCTAAAATAAATATTATACTATATGTAAATTAACTTGAATTTAAATAAAAATTGTAAAATAAAGAAAAGAATGACATTATTATACAAGCGACACTTTGATGAACCTTGACAATATTTTTTCCTTCATTTTAAGATTTTATTTATTTTATTTGACAGAGAGAAAGATATTGAGAAAGGGAACACAAGCCAGGACAGTGGGAGAGGGAGAAGCAGTTTTTCCACTGAGCAGGGAGCCCGATGGGGGCCTCTATGGAGGGCTTGATTTCAGGACCCTGGGATCATGACCTGATCAGAAGTCAGAAAATTAACAACCAAGCCACCCACGTGCCTCAATTTTTCTAAGTTAAATAAGACAGAAAATGATGAATGTCATGATTCTATTTTTATGAGGTACTTTGAATAGGCAAGTACATTGAGGCAGAAAATAGAATCATAGATAGCAGGACTATGAAAAGGAATTTATTGTTTATAGGATGAAAAGGTATGGTTTGGAATGATGAAAATCACCTAGAGATGGATTTTGTTGATGATTCCACAAAAATGTGAATGTACTTAATATGCAGAACTGTACATTTGAAAATAGTAAATTTGATGTTACACATATTTTTATGACAGGGAAAAGTTTTTTTAAAAAGCATCTAAACTAGACTGAGAGTACGCTGTCCTTAAAAAATAAACAAAAAAATAAACAAAAAAACCCATATAGTCAAAGGAAATAATGGGGAATATAGGAAATCTAAAAATATTTAAGCATTTCTTGCATAAGACATCATTATTGAATATTATCTAAACAGTGTACCAATGAAAAAAGTAATAATATAACAATATCAATAATTATTATTATTATTTAAAAATTTTAAAAAGTTTTATAATTTGATGGTAATTTCTAGCATAGAGCAAATAATTAAAATAGTGTTTAAACATTAAAGATTACATGCAAATTGTATGATATTAAAAAAATTTCTTTTCATGTGTTTATATTGCACATATCACATCTCATTTCACTCTATGAAATTTTATAGTAATATACTTCAAACTCTAAAAATATTAATATTTAGACTCATTACTTTTATGTACTTACATATATATATGACTCCATAAAATCTTAGGGATCTAATATTCAAAATGTCTGAATAAATATATTTGTTTTCCCACTGAATTGACCTTTACTACATCTGTGAAAACAACTCAATAAATTTTCATAATTTATTTGCCAACTTTGGCCTAAGGCCATGCTGATATAACCTATATTATTCAAGTCTCAGTGGACATTCCCAAATGAACACAAACAAAAAACACCAAGTGTTTTCCTTAATCTCCAAAGATGTGCTGAAGTCATTATTGTTTAATCGTTATGGTGTTATCTAAAATGTCAACTGCAGGGATCAGAGAGGATTATATACATTGGTTTGAAAACAGTGAAAGAAGTCTAGTCAGAAAAAGGACTCTGTTCATATGATGACTTGAGGACCAATGTCAGCTATCCAAACCAGTAAGTTTGTAAAAGTGGGAGATAATAGAAGGTACATGTCCTAATTGCATTTTTATTTCTCATTTAAGAGTCGAGATACTTCTGCAAGTGCTTTAAGATAATTTTGTTTAGAACTAATTAAGTTTTACTACTAATTAAGTTTTACTAATTACTACCTTTTATAAACTAGTACAATAAGCAATTGCTATATTCAGACATCTCATTAATGATAGAACTTTAAAAAAACTGTACATGCAAAAAGTGAGTTTAAAAGATATTAACTATAAAAAGTAAAATATATATGTAATACATATTATATATCTATATAGAATTGGAATTTTAAAAATAAATACTTAAACACTAGTATACTTAAAAAATAAAGTTCTCTTGAAACCTAGAATATTAATCATTAAATAATTCTGGAAATAAATGGTGTTATTCCTAATAAAGTATTTTTAATGAGAGTGAAATATGGTGAGTTTGAGAATATAATCAATGACTGATATTATTTATGAACATCTATGAACATCTTCCCCAGATTTCTGCTGAATAAAAATAAGATCTACACTAAATGATACCATACTCTTGATCACTTTAAAATAATAATATGATCATTTAATAATGATAATTCTTTTTGACAAAATATATATTAAATATATGATGGCCAATAGACCTTCAAATATGAAATTTTATTTGTTTGAATAAACACACTTTTAGAAAAATAATTGAAATTGACAGATATATATTATCCATTGAGAAAGGAAACTTAGTATCCAGAACTTGTAATGGATCCTCCAGAGGTTAGGAATATTGCAGGTAATTAAAGAATGACATACATAACATATATTTTACTCTACAGAAGTACAGCTGTTTTTTTTTTTATGCAAGCATGTGATGTGATCACATAGCTGTTGATCTTATAGAGTTAATTATTTTGACACTGTATATTATTGAGTCAATTGAAATCATTCCAGATTTAAGATGAGCCATTTAGGAAGTGTTACATAATGTATGTAAGAATTGGTGAAGTTTTGATTCAGAATATTTTAGGTGGAGTTTGGGTGAGACTAACTACATTTTTTTACAATAAAAAAGTGATTTTGAAGCTATTTCATAACTGTGTCCCTAGATGGGAAGAAAATGAGGGTATTTTTAGGAGAAAATGTGGGGTAAAATTGCTTATTCACACTTCATATGAATCTACTCCTTCTAATGAAAGAATTTCTTGCCTAGATTTTATTCAAAAGTATCAAAGAGAATTTATATTAAATGTCAAATAGAAATGACTAAATATTTCTGCCTATGGAGGTGGTAATATATTTTCTCATTGTAAATGACACCTTCTGGAAATAATTTAGGAATTCATAGAAATAGTGGATATGTTATTGTTATTTTTTCAATATAAATCTTACACAACTGTGCTACATTCTATGTTTAACTTTTGCATTATATCATTAACATTTTCTGTGCATACCACTTACTTTCTAGTGAAATAATAATTACATTTGTGTTAGCAATGTAGGATGTTTTCTGAAAATCAAATAGTGCATTGAATCAATTTGGGGAAAATGTCATTGAGAAATCTAAGGATGACAGGCGTATGGTTAAAAATGATGCAGTTTCAAATATGTTGATTTTAGGGTCAATGATGATGATGAAGATGGTAAAAAATGTTCCAACTACTGTTCACTGGTCCCTCATATAACTCACATGTGACATATACAGTATAAATTATCTCTTCAATCTTGTAATTCTTGTTTATTTTTTCAGATTTATTGTGTATAACTAACAAAAATCATGTATATTTAGGTTGCACAACTTGATGATTTAGTATACTTACACATTAAAATAATTACTGCTATTTAACATATCTGCCAACTCACATAGTGAGATCTCACCACTGAACGGTGAGATTTAATCTCCAACCAAATTTCAAATACACAGTATTAACTATGTTTACATAACTGTACATTACTAGATCTACAGAACTTATTTATATTGCATAATGTAAACTGTGATCTTTGACCTACATCTTCCAATTTCTTCCTCCCTTGACACAATGACCACCATTCTACTCTTTATTTCTAAACTTTGACTGTTTTAGATTACACATAACAATGTAATTAGGTACTGTATGTCTTTCTGTTTCTGATTTATTTCACATAGCTTAATGTCCTCTAGGTTAATCCATGGTGTGGTTGTTCTGATATATTTCATTTACCCATTCATTTTTCAATGGACATATAAGGTAATTTCCATATTTTAGCTATTATGAATAATAGTGCAACAATGATTATAGGAATGCAAGTGTCTCCTCATGTAACTGATTTCATTTTATTCAGGTATATTCACAGAGGTGGAATTGTTGGATCATATGATAGTTTTATTTTTCACTTCTTGAGGATCCTCTATACTATTTTCCACTATGGCTGTGCTAATTTACATTCCTATCAATAGTGCTCAAGTGTGTCTTCTCCTTCATATACTCTCCTTAATATAAATGTGTCTATTCATATACTCTCCTTCATATACACACTTTTTAATTTTTTTGTTTTGTTTTGGTAATAGACATGCTAACAAGTGTGAGATTATATTTCTTTTTTTATTAAATTGATTTATTTATTTTCAGAAAAACAGTATTCATTATTTTTTCACCACACCCAGTTCTCCATGCAATCCGTGCCCTCTATAATACCCACCACCTGGTACCCCAACTCCCACACCCCGCCACTTCAAACTCTTCAGATTATTTTTCAGAGTCCATAGTCTCTCATGATTCGCCTCCCCTTCCAATTTACCCCAAATCCCTTCTCTTCTCTAACACCCCTTGTCCTCCATGATATTTGTTATGCTCCACAAATAAGTGAAACCATATGATAATTGACTCTCTCTGCTTGACTTATTTCAGTCAGCATCATCTCTTCCAGTCCCGTCCATGTGGCTACAATAGTGGGGTATTCATCCTGATGGAGGCATATAATCCATAGTGTATATGGACTACATTTTCCTTATCCATTCCTCTGTTGAAGGGCATCTTGGTTCTTTCCATAGTTTAGTGACTGTGGCCATTCCTGCTATAAACATTGGGGTACAGATGGCCCTTCTTTTCACTATATCTGTATCTTTGGGGTAAATACCCAGGAGTGCAATTGCAGGGTCATAAAGAATTTCTATTTTTCATTTCTTGAGGAATGTCCACACTGTTCTCCAAAGAGGCTGCACCAACTTGCATTGCCACCAACAGTGTAAGAGGGTTCCCCTTTCTCCACATTCTCTCCAACACATGTTGTTTCCTGTTTTGTTAATTTTGACCACTCTAAGGGTGTAAGGTGATAGCTCAATGTGGTTTTAATTTGAATCTCCCTGATGGATAGTGATGATGAACATTTTTTCATGTGTCTGATAGCCATTTGTATGTCTTCATTGGAGAAGTGTCTGTTCATATCTTTGGCCCATTTTTTGATATGATTGCCTGTTTTGTGTGTGTTGAGTTTGAGGAGTTCATTATAGATCTTGATATCAACCTTTTGTCTGTACTGTCATTTGCAAATATCTTCTCCCATTCTGTGAGTTTCCTCTTTGTTTTTTGTTTTGTTTTGACTGTTTCCTTTGCTATGCAGAAGCCTTTGAACTTGATTAAGTCCCAAAAGTTCGTTTTCACTTTTGTTTCCTTTGCCTTTGGAAATATATCTTCAAGGAAGCTGCTGTGGCTGATATCGAAGAGATTACTGCCTATTTTCTCCTCTAGGAGTCTGATGGATTCCTCAATTTGAGGTCTTTTATACACTAAGAATGAAAATACAGCAAGGGAAATTAGAGAATCGATTCCATTTACTATAGCACCAAGAACCACAAGATACCTGGGAATAAACCTAACAAAAGAGGTAAAGTATCTGTACTTGAGAAACTACAGAACACTCATGAAAGAAATTGAAGAAGACACAAAAAGATGGAAGACTATTCCATGCTCTTGGATCAGAAGGATAAACATTGTTAAAATATCTATACTGCCTAGAGCAATCTATACTTTTAATGCCATTCCGATCAAAATTCCACTGGTATTCTTCAAAGAGCTGGAGCAAATAATCCAAAAGTTTTTATGAAATCAGGAGAACCCAAATCACTAAGGAAATGTTGAAAAACAAAAATAAAACAGGGGGCATCCCAGGGGGAGGGGCCGGCTCCCGGCAAGCGGCGGAGCAACTGCGCACAAAATCAGGACTTTTAAAAGTCTGTTCCACTGAGGGACATTGCTCCAGAGGCTACCCGGGGCGAAGCCCACGTGGGGTCAAGGTGGCCTCAGGTCCCGCAGGGTCACAGAAGGATCGGGGGTGTCTGAGTGTCGCAGAGCTTGCGGTGTTGGAACAGGAAAGCCGGCTACAGAGACAGAGCCGACAGTAAGCTCGCAGCACAGGGTGACCTTGAACTGGTCGCAGGCTCAGTGCGCTCGGAGCGCAGCTGGAGGTCAGGCAGATGGGAGTAACTGGGTGCTGTTCTCTGAGGGTGCACTGAGGAGTGCGGCCTTGGGCTCTCGGCTCCTAAGGCCAGAGACCAGGAGGCCGCCATTTGTATTCCCCGTCCTCTGGAACTCTACGGAAAGCGCTCAGGGAACAAAAGCTCCTGAGCAAACCCGAGCGGATTACTCACCTGGCCCCGGGTAAGGGCGGTGTAATTCCACCTGGGGCAAAGACAATTGAGAATCACTACACCAGGCCCCTCCCCCTAATATCAGCAAGAAATCCAGCCGAGACCAAGTTCACCTACCAAGGAGTGCGGTTTCAAACCAAGGAGAGCAGCAGATTCCAGAGGACGAGAAAGCCAAGCACAGAACTCATGGCTTTTTCCCTGTGATTTTTTTTTTGTCTTGCAGTTAATTTTTTTCTTTTTCATTTTTTTTTTCTCGCCTTCGGGTAAATTTTTTTTAACTGTTACCTTTTCCTTTTTTAATGATTTTTTACTAGTTTATCTAATATATATATTTTTTCTTTTTTATATTATTCTTAGGTGTTTCCTTTTTTTTAAAATTCTTCTCTTTTTTTTTTCTTTCTTCCTTTTTGAACCTCTTTTTATCCCTTTTCTCCCCACTCACGATTTTGGATCTCTTCTAATTTGGTTAAAGCATATTTTCCTGGGGTTGTTGCCACCCTTTTAGTATTTTACTTGCCCGTTCATATACTCTTATCTGGACAAAATGACAAGACGGAAAAATTCAACACAAAAAAAGAACAAGAGGCAGTACCGAAGGCTAGGGACCTAATCAATACAGACATTGGTAATATGTCAGATCTAGAGTTCAGAATGACAATTCTCAAGGTTCTAGCCAGGCTCGAAAAAGGCATGGAAGATATTAGAGAAACCCTCTCAAGATATATAAAAGCCCTTTCTGGAGAAATAAAAGAACTAAAATCTAACCAAGTTGAAATCAAAAAAGCTATTAATGAGGTGCAATAAAAAATGGAGGCTCTCACTGCTAGGATAAATGAGGCAGAAGAAAGAATTAGTGATATAGAAGACCAAATGACAGAGAATAAAGAAGCTGAGCAAAAGAGGAACAAACAGCTACTGGACCACGAGGGGAGAATTCGAGAGATAAATGACACCATAAGATGAAACAACATTAGAATAATTGGGATTCCAGAAGAAGAAGAAAGAGAGAGGGGAGCAGAAGGTATACTGGTGAGAATTATTGGGGAGAATTTCCCCAATATGGCAAAGGGAACAAGCATCAAAATTCAGGAGGTTCAGGGAACGCCCCTCAAAATCAATAAGAATAGGCCCAAACCCCATCACCTAATAGTAAAATTTACAAGTCTCAGTGACAAAGAGAAAATCCTGAAAGCAGCCCGGGAAAAGAAGTCTGTAACATACAATGGTAAAAATATTAGATTGGCAAATGACTTATCCAGAGACCTGGCAGGTCAGAAAGAGCTGGCATGATATTTTCAGAGCACTAAATGAGAAAAACATGCAGCCCAGAATACTATATCCAGCTAGGCTATCACTGAAAATAGAAGGAGAGATTAAAAGCTTCCACGACAAACAAAAACTGAAAGAATTTGCAAACACCAGACAAGATCTACAGGAAATTTTGAAAGGGGTCCTCTAAGCAAAGAGAGAGCCTACAAGTGATAGATCAGAAAGGAACAGAGACCATATACAGTAACAGTCACCTTACAGGCAAAACAATGTCACTAAATTCATATCTCTCAATAGTTACCCTGAATGTTAATGGGCTAAATGCCCCTGGCAAAAGACACAGGGTATCAGAATGGATAAAAAAACAAAACCCATCTATATGTTGCCTCCAAAAAACTCATTTTAAGCCCGAAGACACCTCCAGATTTAAAGTGAGGGGGTGGAAAAGAATTTACCATGCTAATGGACATCAGAAGAAAGTAGGAGTGGCAATCCTTATATCAGATCAATTAGATTTTAAGCCAAAGACTATAATAAGAGATGAGGAAGGACACTATATCATACTCAAAGGGTCTGTCCAACAAGAAGATTTAACAATTTTAAATATCTATGCCCCCAACGTGGGAGCAGCTAACTATATAAACCATTTAATGACAAAATCAAAGAAACACATCAACAATAATACAATAATAGTAGGGTCTTTAACACTCCCCTCACTGAAATGGACAGATCATCCAAGGAAAAGATCAGCAAGGAAATAAAGGCCTTAAACGACACACTGGACCAGATGGACATCACAGATATATTCAGAACATTTCATCCCAAAGCAACAGAATGCACATTCTTCTCTAGTGCACATGGAACATTCTCCAGAATAGATCACATCCTCGGTCCTAAATCAGGACTCAACCGGTATCAGAAGATTGGGATCATTCCCCGCATATTTTCAGACCACAATGCTCTAAAGCTAGAATTCAACCACAAAAGGAAGTTTGAAAAGAACCCAAATACATGGAGACTAAGCAGCATCCTTCTAAAGAATGAATGGGTCAACCAGGAAATTAAAGAATTGAAAAAAATCATGGAAACAAATGATAATGAAAATACAACGGTTCAAAATCTGTGGGACACAACAAAGGCAGTCCTGAGAGGAAAATATATAGCGGTACAAGCCTTTCTCAAGAAACAAGAAAGGTCTCAGGTACAAAATCTAACCCTACACCTAAAGGAGCTGGAGAAAGAACAAGAAAGAAACTCTAAGCCCAGCAGGAGAAGAGAAATCATAAAGATATGAGCAGAAATTAATGAAATAGAAACCAAAAAAACAATAGAACAAATCAACGAAAGTAGGAGCTGGTTCATTGAAAGAATTAATAAAATTGATACACCCCTGGCCCGACTTATCAAAAAGAAAAGAGAAAGGACCCAAATAAATAAAATCATGAATGAAAGAGGAGAAATCACAACTAACACCAAAGAAATACAAACTATTATAAGAACATACTATGAGCAACTCTACGCCAAAATTTTGAAAATCTGGAAGAAGTGGATGCATCCTAGAAACATATAAACTACCACAACTGAACCAGGAAGAAATAGAAAGCCTGAACAGACCCATAACCAGTAAGGAGATTGAAACAGTCATTAAAAATCTCCAAACAAACAAAAGCGCAGGGCCAGACGGCTTCCCGGGGGAATTCTACTAAACATTGAAAGAAGAACTAATTCCTATTCTCCTGAAACTGTTCCAAAAAATAGAAACGGAAGGAAAACTTCCAAACTCATTTTATGAGACCAGCATCACCTTGTCCCACAACCAGACAAGGATCCCACCAAAAAAGAGAGCTATAGACCAATATCCTTGATGAACACAGATGCGAAAATACTCAACAAAATACTAGCCAATAGGATTCAACAGTACATTAAAAGGATTATTCTCCTCGACCAAGTGGGATTTATTCCAGGGCTGCAAGGTTGGTTCAACTTCCGCAAATCAGTCAAAGTGATACAACACATCAATAAAAGAAAGAACAAGAACCATATGATACTCTCAATAGATGCTGAAAAAGCATTTGACAAAGTACAGCATCCCTTCCTGATCAAAACTCTTCAAAGTGTAGGGATAGAGGGCACATACCTCAATATCATCTAAGCCATCTATGAAAAACCCACCGCAAATATCATTCTCAATGGAGAAAAACGGAAAGCTTTTCCACTAAGGTCAGGAACACGGCAGGGATGTCCATTATCACCACTGCTATTTAACATAGTACTAGAGGTCCTAGCCTCAGCAATCAGACAACAAAAGGAAATTAAAGGCATCCAAATCAGGAAAGAAGAAGTCAAATTATCACTCTTCGCAGATGTTATGATACTATATGTGGAAAACCCAAAAGACTCCACTCCCAAACTGCTAGAACTTATACAGGAATTCAGTAAAGTGTCAGGATATAAAATCAATGCACAGAAATCAGTTGCATTTCTCTACACCAACAGCAAGACTCAAGAAAGAAAAATTAAGGAGTCAATCCCAGTTACAATTGCACCCCAAACCATAAGATACCTAGGAATAAACCTAACCAAAGAGACACAGAATCTATACTCAGAAAACTATAAAGTACTCATGAAAGAAATTGAGGAAGACACAAAGAAATGGAAAAATGTTCCATGCTCCTGGATTGGAAGAATAAATATTGTGAAAATGTCTATGCTACCTAAAGCAATCTACACATTTAATGCAATTCCTATCAAAGTACCATCCATCTTTTTCAAAGAAATGGAACAAATAATTCTAAAACTTATATGGAACCAGAAAAGACCTCGAATAGCCAAAGGGATATTGAAAAAGAAAGGCAACGTTGGTGGCATCACAATTCCGGACTTCAAGCTCTATTACAAAGCTGTCATCATCAAGACAGCATGGTACTGGCACAAAAACAGACACATAGATCAATGGAACAGAATAGAGAGCCCAGAAATAGACCCTCAACTCTATGGTCAACTAATCTTTGACAAAGCAGGAAAGAATGTCCAATGGAAAAAAGACAGCCTCTTCAATAAATGGTGCTGGGAAAATTGGACAGCCACATGCAGAAAAATGAAATTGGACCATTTCCTTACACCACACACAAAAATAGACTCAAAATGGATGAAGGACCTCAATGTGCGAAAGGAATCCATCAAAATCCTTGAGGAGAACACAGACAGCAACCTCTTCGACCTCAGCCACAGCAACATCTTCCTAGGAACAACGCCAAAGGCAAGGGAAGCAAGGGGAAAAATGAACTATTGGGATTTCATCAAGATCAAAAGCTTTTGCACAGCAAAGGAAACAGTTAACAAAATCAAAAGACAACTGACAGAATGGGAGAAGATATTTGCAAACGACATATCAGATAAAGGACTAGTGTCGAGAATCTATAAAGAACTTAGCAAACTCAACACCCATAGAACAAATAATCCAATCAAGAAATGGGCAGAGGACATGAACAGACATTTCTGCAAAGAAGACATCCATATGGCCAACAGACACATAAAAAAGTGGTCCATGTCACTCGGCATCAGGGAAATACCACAAATACCATCAAAACCACAATGAGATATCACCTCACACCAGTCAGAATGGCTAAAATCAACAAGTCAGGAAATGACAGATGCTGGTGAGGATGTGGAGAAAGGGGAACCCTCCTACACTGTTGGTGGGAATGCAAGCTGGTGCAGCCACTCTGGAAAACAGCATGGAGGTTCCTCAAAATGTTGAAAATAGAACTGCCCTATGACCCAGTAATTGCGCTATTGGGTATTTACCCTAAAGATACAAACGTAGTGATCCAAAGGGGCACGTGCACCCGAATGTTTATAGCAGCAATGTCCACAATGGCCAAACTATGGAAAGAACCAGATGTCCATCAACAGATGAATGGATCAAGACGATGTGGTATATATACACAATGGAATACTATGCAGCCATCAAAAGAAATGAAATCTTGCCTTTTGTGACAACATGGATGGAACTAGAGCATATCATGCTTAGCGAAATAAGTCAAGCAGAGAAAGACAACTATCATATGATCTCCCTGATATGAGGAAGTGGTGATGCAACATGGGGGCTTAAGTGGGTATGAGAAGAATAAATGAAACAAGATGGGATTGGGAGGGAAACAAACCATAATTGACTCTTAATCTCACAAAACAAACTGAGGGTTGCTGGGGGAAGGGGGTTTGGGAGAAGGGGGTGGGATTATGGACATTGGGGAGGGTATGTGCTTTGGTGAGTGCTGTGAAGTGTGTAAACCTGGTGATTCGCAGACCTGTACTCCTGGGGATAAAAATATATCTTTATAAAAAAAATAAAAAATTAAAATACAAAAAAAAAAAAAACTGGGGGCATCACGTTACCTCATTTCAAGCTTTATTACAAAGCTGTGATCAACGAGACAGCATGGTACTGGCATAAAAATAGACACATAGACCAGTGGAACAGAGTAGAGAGCCCAGATATGGGCCCTCAACTCTATGGTCAATTAATCTTCGTCAAAACGGGAAAAAATATACAGTGGAAAAAAGACAGTGTCTTCAATAAATGATGCTGGGAAAACTGGACAGCTATATGTAGAAGAACAAAGCTCGACCATTCTCTTACACTGTACACAAGGATAAACTCAAAATGGATAAAAGACCTCAACGTTAGACAGGAATCCATCAGACTCCTAGTGATTATATTTCACTGTGACTTTGATTTGCTCTACTTATTACACACAGTCTCACAGAGTTGAATTCACTAATCCAATTTTGTTTCATTATTGTTGTTTTCTTTGTGGTTAGTTTTCTCCAACTTATCTTTTGAAACTCCCATTGCATTAATTATATAATTATTATCCTTTTAATTTCCAAAATTCTTCTATTGTTATCTGGCACTTCTGTTTTATATAACACATGATAATTCTACTTTGGATGTCACAGCTTCTCATATTTATCTGAAAACATATTTTTGTAAGGTTTTTATTAATATATTCCAATCAATTTTTAACTTGATGTGTGTGTGTGTACCTCTGTTTTTCATGTAATGACTTCCTCAACAGTCTGATGGCTTTGATCCTAAAAGACTATTAGAAAATGCAGCACTACAATCCTTTCTCATCACAGCATGCTGGACTTACTCACTGACGATATTTCTTCTGGATATCCTTACCACTTATTCCCATATAGAATAATCTAAAAATGCCAATTTTCCTTTTCCTTTTAAGTCTTCCTCTTCTTCTTTCCTCTTCTTCTTCTTCCTCTTCATTTTCTCCTTCTCTGCTTTCTCTTTCTCCTCCTCCTTCTACTTCTGCTTCTCCCTTCTTTCTTCTTCTTCTTCTTCTTCTTCCTTTTTTTTTTTTTTTTAATTTGACATAGTTGACAAAGAGCACAATATTGTTTTCTGGAATAGAATTCAGTAATAAATCACTTACATACTAAAACAAGTGATCATCACAAGAAGTGTCATCTTTAATGCCCATTACCAAACTAGCCTAGCCCCCACCCCCAACCCTCTATCAGTGCTCCGTTTGTTCTCGATAATTTAGAGTCTTTAATGGCTTGCTTTTCTCTCTTCCTTTTTCTTTTCCCTTTTCCATGCCTTCATTTATTTTCTTTTATAAATTCATCATATAAATGATATCATATGGTATTTTTCTTCCTCTGACCAGCTTATTTTGAACAGTGTAATACACTCTAGCTCCATTCACATCATTGCAATGGCAAGATTTCATTTGTTTATGGTTGAATAATATTTTTCTGTGTGTATACACATATATATGGAATATACATTGTGTGTATATTTATGTAGAATATTACATATGATTGTGTATGTATATTCCATATATTATGTATATACCACATATGATTGTGTGCATGTATGTGTGTTTATAGACATATATATGTTATATTATATATTATAATATATTATATGTTGTATATTATGGAATATATATATATTATAATATAATGGAATGTGTGTGTGTGTGTGTAATGGAGTATTACTCAGCCATCAAAAATGAAATATATGTATGTATGTATACATACATATATACATATGCATATATGTATGTGTGTGTATGTATACATCTCATATCTTCTTTATACATTAATTAGTCATTGAACCTTTGAACTGTCTCCATATTTAGGCTATTATTGATAATGCTGCTATATACGTGAGGGGGGCTTGTAAACCTTCATATATGTACTTTTGTATGCTTTGGGTAAATACCTAGTAATTTAATTACTGGATTCTAGGGTATTTATATTTTTAACTTCTTGAAGAACATCCAAATTGTTCTCCAGAGTGACTGCAGCAGTTTGAATTTCCTTTAACAGTGCAAAAGTGTTCCCCTTTTTCTGCATCCTCACCAATAGCTGTTGTTTCTTATATTGTCAATTTCAGCCATACTGACAGGTGTGAGGTGGTATCTCATCATGGTTTTAGTTTGCATTTCCCTGATGATGAGTGTTAAGCATTTTTTCATGTTTGTTAGCCATCTGCGTGTCTTCTTTGGAAAAATGTTTATTCATCTTCAGTCCATTTCTTAATCGGTTTGCTATTTTTGAATATCAAACTTGATCAGTTCTTTATAGATTTTGGATATTAACCCTTCATCATGTATGTCATTTGCAAATATCATCTCCCATTGTATAGGCTGCTTTTAGTTTTGTTAATTATTTCCTTTGCTATACAGAAGGATTTTATCTTGATTAAGTCCCAATAGTTCATTTTTGCTTTTGTTTCCCTTTCCTTAGGGGATGTGTCTAGGTCCATGCTGAGGTCAAAGTGGTTGCTGTTTCACTGTTCTGCATGTTGCTGCCCAGTTTTCCCAACACCGTTTGTTGAATAGACTGCCTTTTTTCTATTGAATATTGTTTTCTTCTTTGTCAAAGACTAGTCGACTACATAGTTTTGGCCCATTATTCGGTTTTCTATTCTGTTCCAATGGTTTATATGTATATTTTTGTGTCAGTACCATACTATCTGAATGACTATAGTTTTGTAATATAGCTTGAGATCTGGAATCATGATACCTTCAGTTTTATTTTATTTTATTTTATTTTATTTTTTTTTATTTTATTTTATTTTATTTATTTTATTTTATTTTATTTTATTTTATTTTATTTTATTTTTTTATTTTATTTTTTTCTTTTCCAGGATTGTTTTGGCTGGCTAATCAGTGTCTTTGTGTGTCCATCAAATTGTAGGATGGTTTGTTCTAGCTCTGTGAAAAATGCTGGTGGTATTTGATAGAAATTGCATTAAATGTGTAGATTGCTTTGAGTGGTGTAGACATTTTTAAAATGTTTGTTTTCCCAACCCTCAAGTATGGGATGCTTTTCCCTTTCTTTGCATCCTCTTTAATTTCTTTCATAAATGGTCTGTGGTTTTCTGAGTACAGATCTTTTACCTTTCTAGAGAGGCTCATTCCTTGTCATTTTATTGTTTTTGGTTCAGTTTCAAATGGAATCAATTTCTTGATTTCTTTTTCTTCAGCTCCATTACTAGTGTATAGAAATGCAACAGATTTCTGAAAACTGATTTTATATACTGTGGCTATGCAGAATTCATGCATTAGTTCCAGCAATTTTCTGGTAGAATAGCTGTGGTTTTACTAATAGAAAAACATGTCATGAATGTTTGGGGCACCTGGGTGGCTCAGTGGGTTAAATACTCTGCCTTCGGCCCAGGTCATGATCCCAGGGTCCTGGCATCAAGCCCCACATCTGGCTCTCTGATCAGCGGGGAGTCTGCTTCCCTTCCTCTCTCTCTGCCTGCCTCTCTGCCTACTTGTGACCTCTGTCTGTCAAATAAATAAAGAAAATCTTTAAATGGTGAATGTTTTATGGCTTCTTGTCAAATTGGAGTTTCTTCCTTCTTTTCTTCTTTGATTGCTGATGCTAACACTTCCAGTAGTATGCCAAACAACTTGTTCCTGATATTATGGGAAAGGATCATAGTGTTTCCCCATTGAGGATGATATTACCTGTGAGTTATTTATATATATAGCCTTTATGATGTTGAGGTATGGTCTATCTATCCCTGCATGGTTGAAGGTTTTTATTAAGAAAGGATTCTCTAGGGGCGCCTGTGTGGCTCAGTGGTTTAAAGCCTCTGCCTTCGGCTCAGGTCAGAATCCCAGTGTCCTGGGATCGAGCCCCACATCGGGCTGTCTGCTCCGCAGAAAGCCTGCTTCCTCCTCTCTCTCTGCCTGCCTCTCTACCTACTTGTGATCTCTGTCTGTCAAATAAATAAATAAAATCTTAAAAAAAAAAAAGAAAAAGAAAGGATTCTTTAATCCGTCCAATGCTTTGTGTGCCTCTTTTGACAGGATTATATGGTTTTTCTCCATTCTTGTCTTAATATGGTGTATGATGTTTATCCATTTGTGAATATTGAACTATCCCTGCATCTCAGGAATAAATCCCACTTCATCCTGGTGAATAATTCTTTTAATGTATTGTTGAATTTGATTTTCTAGTATTTTATTGAGAAGTTTTACAGTGATGATCATCAGTGATATTGACCTTTAGTACCGCTTTTTTACAGGATATCTCTCTGGTTCTGGAATCAAGGTAATTCTGGCTTAATAGAATGAGTTTGGAAGTTTTCTTTACATTTCTATCCCTTGGAGAAGTTGGAGAAGAAGATGTAACTCTTACTGAAGTGTCTGGTAGAATTCCCTTGGGAAGACATCCAGTCCTGGACTTTTGTTTATCGGGATATTTTTGATCACTGATTCAGTTCACTTGCTTGTTATAGGTCTGTTCCAATTTACTATTTCTTCTTGGTTCAATTTTTGTGGTTTGTAGGTTTCTAGGAATTTGTCTGTTTTTTTTTTCCTGGTTTCCCAGTTAGTTGACATAATTTTTCGTAGTATCCTCTTATGATTGTGTTTCTGTGGTGTTGATTGACATCTATCCTCTTTCATTAGTGATTTTATTTTTTTTCTGTTTTCTTTTTGATAAGTCTGACTGGGGGTTAAAAATTTTATTAATTCTCCAAAAGAACTAATTCTTAGTTTTGTTAACCTATTCTATTTTTTGTTACTGTTTTGTTTGTTTACTTCTGTATCATTTATTTCTGTTCTGGATTTATTTTCCTTCTTCTGCTGGGTTTAGATTTTATTTGCCTTTCTTTTTCTTATTCCTTTAAGTATAAAGTAAGGCTGTGTATTTAAGACCTTTCTAAATTCTTGAGGTAGGCCTGTATTGCAATATACTTTCTTCTTGTAACTGCTGTGCTGCATCCTAAACCTTGGGACTTTGTGTTTTCATTTTCATCTGCTTCCATTTTTTTAATGTCTTAATTAATTTCCTGGTTAACTCATTCATTCCTTAGTAAGATGTTCTTTAACCTCCACGTATTTGGGATTTAGCAAGTTGTTTTTTCATGTGGTTGACTTAGGTTTCATAGAGTTGTGATCTGAAAAAAACTGCATGGCATAATCTCAGTCATTTTGTACATATTGAGGTGATTTTTGACCCAATCTGTGATCCATTCTAGAGGATGTTTCATAAGACCTTAAAAAGAATGTGTATTCTGCTGCTTTAGAATGAGATGTACGGCAATATATCTGTCATGTCCATCTTCTTCAGTGTGTTATTCAGAGCCATTGCTTTCTTGTTGATTTTCTGCTTAGATATCTGTTGTATCTGCTTAGATATCATTGTTGTAAGGGGGTCTTAACATACACTACTATTATTGTATTACTGTTAGTGAATTTGTTTTTGTTTACATTTAATTGATTTATATATTTGAGGGCATAAATATTTACAATTGTTAGATCTTCTCATTGGATAAAACTCTTAATTATGATATAACACCCTTCTTCAGTGTTTGGTTTGAAACTTATTTTGGCTGATGTAAGTATGGTTAGTCCAAATTTCTTTTGATGTCCATCATCATGTGTTCTCCATCCGCTTACTTTCAATCTGAAGTTGGTGTATGTGTGTGTGTGTGTGTGTGTGTGTGTGTACAGATACTATGAACTATTACTCAGCCATCAAAATTGAAATCTTACCATTTGCAATGACAAAGATGTTATGCTAAGTGAAATAAGTCATTCAGATAAAGTGAATTATCCAATGATTTCATTTATATGTGGAAATTAAGAAACAAAATAATGGATCATAGAGGATGGGAAAGAAAAATAAAATAAGATGAAAACAATGATAGATACAAGCCATAAGAGATTCCTATCTATAGGAAACAAACTGAAGTATGAGGTAGAGGAGGTGGGTGGATGATGGGGTAACTGGTTAATGGGCATTAAGGAGGACATATGATGTAATAAGCACTGGGTGTTATATGTAACAGATGAATAACTGAACTCTACCTCTAAAACTAATGGTATGTTCATTAACTGAATTTAAATATAATAAAAATAAAATTAAAAGAATCTCTTGTAGGCAGTATATAGATGCACTATTTTTAATCCGTTCTGACATTCTGTCTTTTGATTGGATAATTTAGCCCACTTACATTCAAAATTATTATGGATAGGTATGAATTTAGTTTTATTATGCATTCTGTAGAGTTGGGGTTGCTGGTGATGTTCTTTAGTCCTTTCTCGTCTTCACTTTTGTTTTCTTTTCTTTTGTTTCTGCCACTCAACTCAAAATGTCACCCTTAATTTTTTTGCAGATGTAGTTTAGTGGTCATGAGCTCCTTTAGTATTTTTTTGGGAAACATTATATATCCTTCTATTATGAATGACAGCCTTACTGGATAAATAATTATTAGCTGTATATTTTTCCCATTCAGCATATTGTATATTTCTTCCACTATTTTCAAGGCCTGCCATATTTCTGTGGACAGATGTGTTGCAAACCTGATCTGTTTTCCCTTGAAAGTTATTGACTTTTTCCTTTGCTGCTTTCAGCATTCTTTTCTTGTCTGTATATCTTGAGAATTTGTGAGGTGCCTTTTTGTTTATTTTCACTTTATTATTATTACATCATCATCATCATTATTATTTATGTCAGGATCTAGAGTTTTTTAACAAGCAGACCAAAACATACCAAGAATATAGACATTTTTTCCCTTTGTTTTTGTTGTTGTTTTGTTTAATTTAATGGGAGTTCTCAGATTTTGATATCTGTGTTTTGACCATATTAGGGAAGTATCCAGCTATAATTTGTTTGAATAAATTTTCTGCCACTTTTTCTCTTTCTTCATCTTCTGGGACCCTAAGATATAAATATTATTACATTTTTAAAAAGTCACCAATTTCCCTAGATTTATTCTTGTGTTCCATGACTTTTGTTTCCCTCTTCTTTTAAGCATCATAATTTTCCATTATTTTCTCTTCTGGATTACTGTCACCTCTCTTTCATCCATCATCATTTTTATGGCCTCCACTTCAGATTGCATGTCAATTACAGCATTTTTATTTCAGCTTGAGTCGATTTTAGTTCTTTTATATTTTTAGTAAGAGATTTTCTGTGTTTTCTATGTTTTTCCCAAGCCCAACTAGTATACTTATAGTCATTATTTTACATTCCAGGTCAGACAACTTACTTATATTTGTATTGATTCAATCTGTGGCCATGGGTTCTGCTTCCTGTTCTTTCTTTTGGTATGAATTTCCCTCTCTCATCACTTGGTATGGAAAAGAAAGGAAGAAAGAAAGAAAACAAAATAAACAAAACAAAAAATAAAACAAAACAAAACAAAAACAAAGGGAAAAAATATATATCCTTGGTATGTTTTGGTCTGTTTGTTAAAAAACTCTAGATCCCGACATAAATAATAATGATGATGATGTAATAATAATAAAGTAAAAATAAACAAAAATTACATATATAAATATGAAGTGTGTATATATATATATATAAATAAAAATAAAAAATAAAATAAATAAAATTTGAAAAAAAGAAAATAGAAAAAATATTAATAGCAAATAAAGAGTAAAAGTAAAATGGCACCTAGATACTATTTTACCCTAGAACTAAAGCTTTGTAGCACTTTATGATAAGTAAACTTCCTGTGAGCAAGTTATTCATTGTGGTCTTCAGAAGGAAAGGCCTGTTGTGCTGATTGTCAGTGGATTTGTCCTAGTGGAAATGCACCTCCAGGGCAGAGGTGGGCAGGCATTTGTGTAAGCAGCTCTGGTCTCCACTATGTGGTGCTGGTTTTTTTTTTTTTTTTTTTTGTTGTTGTTGTTGTTGTTTTGTTTTTGTTTTCCCCCTGTTTAGCACTGATGGATGGGATGAATATTGTGGTGCCTTGCTCTCTAGCTTTGGAGATGAAAGTTTGTGACCCCCTTCAGGGACCCCCACATAAGAACAATCAATCACTCCTATGTTCTCAGTTTCTATTAGAACCCTATGCTCACATTGCCTGTAACTGCTGTTTTTATCTCAGGCACGCGACTGACTTTCACATCTCCATATTTTAAGGAATGGCATCCCATGGGCCAGTGCTGTGGTTCAAGAGAGGGTCTCATCATGCTTTGGCTGTTTGTTGAGCTGTCTCAGGAAAAGTGTTCCCACTATTGTTGTTTTGCCATTTATGTCAAAACAGAGCAGAAATCCAGTACCAACACTCACTACTCTCAGCTGGCTTCCATTCTCTTATCTCTGGGAACATTGCAGCATGTAGGAGCTGCTCATTCATGTAACCCAGGGGATCCTCAGACCATAGTGTTACACCTGTGAGTTCACATCACTTTGACACCTAAGCACCTTTAAGCAGGACACATACTTCACTGTAGTAACTTTCTAAAAGCTCATATTTTGTGCTCTACTGCTTATAATACTTTTCTGTAGACTCCATAAACAGGGTCCCTCCCCACTGCCTTATCCACAGCTATATCTCTTGTCATTTTTCTACTTGTATACTTGCAGTTTTTGTTCTTGCACATCTTCAATTGATTTGTTCGGTGTTCAGAATGATTTGACAACTATATAGCTGTGTTCAAGGGGTGAGATATGTTTAAGGTACCCTTAATTCTCCATCATGTTAAGTTCTCCGTCTACTTATTATTATGTTAACTGAATTTTATGACAGAGGGATAATTCACATATTTGGTGAACTCAAACTTATTTAGAATGAAAATAATTTTAAATACACAAAAAGAAACAAACAAAAATGAATAAGTAAAAGAGATGTGTAATAACACAGTGCATAATATCATGTAACTACTGGGAATCGGGTGAACAGAATGCACATCTTTTTTCAAAGCACTTGAACAGAGTCATGAAAGCTACAAGAAAAGTTAAAGAGTAAGTTCTCATGAAAAGGGTTTACTTAAACTAGTGTTTTTGGAAGTTGGGTGAGAAGGATGAATAAAATTGTTTTGTGAAAACAGTATATGACAAAAAATTTCAAAGTATATTTCTGCAGAAAAAAAGAAGGAAAAATGATACATGCTAAAAATCTTGATTTGATAGGCTTTTTGACTAGAAATCAAAGGACATGAATATATATCTACAATATGAACTAATAGGCTATTATAATTCCAGAAATATTGGACTTAATGATTAAAAAAACATCTCCTAAGAGTCACAAAATTATATTCAAATGAGTCTGTAGTTTAATTCATTTATATTGATTTATAATGCCTACATATAAGATATAATTTCTGACTTTGTTAATAGTTATATTTATGTAGGAAAATACACATATATTAATAAAGTCATTACAAAAATACATAATTCTCAAAAATTGAGAAGATTTCTGTAAAATAGTTTTTACATATTTAGACATAGATGTTTGCCTCATAAAATTTTATCTATGAGGAAAAAATGTGAGTTTTTTGAGAGAGAGAGTGCAAGAGCAGAGGAAGGGTCAGCAAAAGAGGGAGAACCAGGCTCCCCTTTGAGAAGGGAGCCCAGTGTGAAGCTTAATCCCAGGACCCTGGGATCAAGATTCTTGAGCCAAGTCAGCCTGTTAACAGATTGACCTACACAAGCACTCTGATTATTATTACTATTTTAAGTTGCAGTGTCTCCTTAATGAATCACAGATAATGAATTAATGAGAACTTGTTTTTTATACTTTATGTGTGTCTGTCTTTAAGAAAAACTAAATTAATGCCCTATGGAATATAATAACCAAACTTCTACAGATTTCTTTTTATTGGGGTTGTTTCCACCATCAAGAATTGGCTTGTTCTTCTTCATTCTCATTGTTCTCATTTTCCTAATGGCTCTTTTTGGCAACCTGTCCATGATCATCCTCATCCTTGTGGATACCATCTCCTCACACCAATGTATTATCTACTTAGCCAGCTCTCCCTCATGAACCTGAACTACATCTCCACTATTGTCCCCAAGATGGCTTTTGATTATCTCTTTGGGAACAAGACTATTTCTTTCATTGGGTGTGGGGTTCAGAGCTTCTTCTTCTTGACTTTAGCCAGTGGAGAGGGATTATTGTTGGCCTCAATGGCCTATGATCACTGTGTGGCTATTTGCTTTCCTCTCCACTATCCCATTCATATGAAGAAAATAATATGTGCTTTGATGATAATAGGATCTTGGATAATGGGCTCAATCAACTCCTGTGCCCACACTGTATATGCCCTCCATATACCTTACTGCTGATCCAGGACTATCAACCATATTTTCTGTGATGTCCCTTCCATGTTGACTCTGGCCTGCATGGACACCTGGGTCTATGAATACACAGTTTGTAAGCACCACACTCTTGATTGTGTTTCCTTTCATTGGCATTGCATGTTCCTATGGCTGGGTTCTATTTGCCATCTGCCACAGGCAGTCAACAGAGGGGAGGAAGAAGGCTTATTTGACCTGCAGCACCCACCCAACTGGTGACTTTCTACTATGCACCCTTTGCTTACACTTACACCCAAGATCCCTCTGATCTCCAACAGAGGACAAGGCCTTGGCTGTCTTCTACACCATCCTGACCCCAATGCTCAACCCCATTATTTACAGCCTGAGAAACAAGGAGGTTATAGGTACCTTGAGAAGTCTAATTCAGAGGATGTGCTCTATAAAAATGTAGAGTAAGTTCTCATTAGTCCTGTGGCCTCAGAAGTAGATTACTTGCACCTTGTATATTCTTTAGCAATATTATTCCAGGATAGAAGGCAGTAACTAAAATAATTTAGAAGATTAATGTAATTGAAATTTGATAACATGTATATGCTTCATCACTCTTTTTGTTTTCTTTGTGATAATTTTTCAACTAAGGAAAAGGTCATTATTTCTTCCTTTTGGGCAATAAGGATTTGCTAAGGGATGCCTGGGTGGCTCAGTTGCTTAAGCAGCTGCCTTCAGCTCAGGTCATGATCCCAGTATCCTGGGATCAAGTCCTCAAGTCCCACATCGTGCTCCTTGCTCAGCAGAAGCCTACTTCTCCCTCTGCCTCTGCTGCCACTCTGCTAGCCTGTGCTCACTCTCTCTGACCAATAAATAAATAAAATCTTTTAAAAAATAAGGTTTTGCTAATATGTAGAAGTGATAATGGAAGCAAACCAGCTTGATAGTATTATTCAGTGTATTACTTCTAATATGCTTAGTATGTATCCTCAAAATATTGAAAAGAGAAGAAAAGAATAATACATGTTATACCATTGCCAGATTTCTTTAAAATTTCTATAAAGAAAATTTCTATAATTTTCTATAAATATTTCTATAAAGAAAAATTTCTATAAAGATTTCTATAAAGAAATTTCTATAAAGAAAAATAATATATCTAGTATCTACTTATCAGTATTGATAGAGGGTTATTTGTTTTATTTCTATTAAAGTTTACTCTTAAATAGTGGACACTGGCTCTCCTGATTGATATGATAGATAGAGAGATTAAGGATAAAATTCTTCATGAACTTAGAAGTCCTCCCACATTAGAAAGGAAATGAAATTTATATTTTTTTAATGAGAGGACCCCAGGGGAATCTAGATGAATCATAAGAAAACGGCTTATTTCAGGTATACCACAGTATAAATAGTTATGATTGAGGAGAAGAAAAATGGATTATTAAATACTAAGAACTATTGTATGAAAAATTGATGGAGTTTACATACTATATACTTCTGAGAAATCAATCAGAGCCACTTCCAAAGCGTTCCCCTAAACACTCAACTTTTACTTCCCCCAAAGACATTGTTAACCTTTTATAAGATAATTTCTGTTATGAATATTTCATTATACATTTTGTATTCTCAAAACTCTAGTCAACCAGAATTGGGGGGTTTGATTTGGGTGAGGTCTTCTGTTATAGATATAGATATAGATATAGATATAGATATAGATATATCAGTGATGGAGATATACATATCTCCATCACTGTTTAAGGAATAATTCATGTATATGTATATCTCCATCACTGTTTAAGGAATAATTCTGTTATATTCTACATTTTCTGAGATAACATATAAATAAGAAATCTAGAATAAAATGTAAGAAGCCCTGTATTATCCCAAACATGATGGGGATTTATGACTGATGCATTCAAATTGGAAATAAGTATTTTTCTTTAAAAATAGAAGAACCACATTCTATGACATATATATATATATATATATATATATATATTTGTATATTTTTATACTAAAACTAAGTGAACCTTTAAAGATTTATAGACTATTAACTGATTATGAGCTTGATTTGGGAATGGCATAAGTATGAATTTTCCTAAAATATATAATGGGAAATATTCTCATCACAAGAAGCTATATGATAATATGGTAATATTTTCAAAAGTAAGCATTTGCTTAAGATGGAAGACTTAACTTCTTATCTCATAACATAATTTTAATTTCTGCAAAAAGAAGATATTCACTGCTTAAATTCAGGGACCAAATGCTCATTAAACATTTACCAGCAAGTTTTTATTATTAAATTAATTTGGGATTTGAAACATGATCAGGGACTGATCCCCAATGAGGGACTCGATCATCTAAATTTCTTAACTAAAGTCAATTTATTTTTTATCAAAAATAAATCCAGTCCAACTTAAGGATAAAATACTATATTAAAAGAATGAGGGGTGAGGAGCTAGGATGGCACTCCAAAGCCTGGAGCTAGGATGGCACTTAAGAGGACCTTAAGGTCATCTCATTCTTTGAACACAACTAGCTATCTGTCAAATCATTCTGAATACACTAGAAATTGACTTGAGGAATGACAGAACAAATTCCACAAATAGAAGTAGAGGCCACATTGAGTGGGGAGTGCAGTAGTTTTAGGGAGAAATGAATCATGAGTGCTATGCAAGGGAGGAAGCCCTGGTCAGGGAAAAAAGAGAGAAGAGGGAGTACACAGGGAAATATTCAAGGAGAAGAATTCCTCAAAACCATTGGCTGGGGAAAGGAGAGGAGCTGAGTTTTTGCAACCTGTTAGGATTTGAAGACTAGAGTTTAAAGGTCTGCAAACTTTGCTGAGATAGAGCCATGCAGGTACTACCCTATTCATGGAGAGAAGGCAGGCAAACAGCCAGAGGCAGAGAAAAAGATCTGAGGACCATCTAGGGCACATGGGGGAAGATTATTCATTCTTGGACCATGTTCATGGAAGGTAACTTTCATGGAGACACCACTCTGGGGACAAAGGAGCTAGTAGGCACCATTTTCCTTCCCTGATCCTCAGCACAAATTCATTCAGTCACCTGACCAGGGTAGCTCCACCCCAAAACTGGCTGCTAAGCCTGTTAGTTCCAAATATCATGTCCTGGCAGTCTGGCACAACTGAATTTCTAAGTCAAACCTGACTCAATCCCAACATAGGAGACCCTCTCCCAGAAAACCACTGCAGTTCTCTACTCACATTCTATTCCTAAAGCCTGGAGTTTTGTTTGTTGCTTGTCTGTTTTGTTTTTTTAATTTATTTTATTTAGAGAGGGAGAGAAAAAGAGAGAGAGATAATGCAAGGGGAGGGGCACAGGGAAAGGAAGAAGCATCTCCCCCCTGAGTAGAGAGCTCAATGCAGGGCCCAGTCTCAAGATCTGGAGATCATGACCATAGCCAAAATCAGGAGTCAGAGGATTAATTGTTTGAGTCACCCAGTTGCCCCCAAATACTCCATTTTTAAAAGTCAGCAAGCTTGGTGAATGGATAAAGAAGATGTGAATATATATATAATGGGATGCTACTCAGCCATCAAGAAATGAAATCTTTCCATTTACAATGCTGTTGATGGAACTAAAGGGTATTATGCTAAGAGAAAAAAGTCAATTAGGGAATGATAATTATATGATCTCACTGATATGTGGAATTTTTTAAAAAGATGTTTTATTTATTTATTTGACAGAGATCACAAGTAGAAAGGCAGAGAGAGAGAGAGAGAGAGAGAGAGGAGGAAGCAGGCTCCCTGATGAGCAGAAAGCCCAATGAGGGACTCGATCCCAGGACCCTGGGATCATGGCCTGAGCCAAAGGTAGAGGCTTTAACCCACTGAGCCACCGAGGCACCCCTGATATGTGAAATTTAAGAGAAAAAACAGAGGATCATGGGGAAGAGAGGAAAAATAAAGCAATATAAAATCAGAGAAAGAGATAAACTGTAAGAGAATCTTAAACATAGGAAACAAAATGAGGGTTGCTGGAGGGGAGGTGAGTGGAGGGATGGGGTGCCTGGGTGATGGACATTAAGAAGGCACATGATGTAATGAGTCCTGGGTATTATATAGGACTGATGAATCATTGACACCTACCTCTGAAACCAATAATAAATATATGTTAATTAATTTAATTTAAATTTAAAAATAAATCAGCAGGCTTGACTGAAATAGAGCTCTGAGAGCACTGTGCCAATCATGGAGAGAAGGAAGATAAATAACCCAGAGTCAAATAGGCTGAAAACAATGACTGAAAAAGTCCTGGGAAGATAAATAACCCAGAGTCAAATAGGATGAAAAAAGTGACTGAAAAAGTCCTAGGACACACAAGGGAGAGATTATTCACTCTTCTAAGAGTGCTTCCCTGAGAGCAACAAGCATGGAGACCCCTTTCCCAAGGAAAAGAAGATGGCTAGAAAAATTTCCTTCCCCCACTCCTGGGGTAGACTACCTGGGGTAAAAAGTACGAGGACTACACTGGCTAGCTAACCTGCTTACATAGAGTCCCACACCTCTGCATTCTGGTGATACACCCGTTCCTGGTCAAAATAGCCTTAGTCCCAGTGTGGTAAGCCTCTTATACACAAAACCAAAAGAAGAGCTTGTCCACAGCAAGTCTTCTGAACATAGAGCTCTCGTAGGCTTCAATTCTAATGGTAATAATACCAGGTCTTGTTTAGCAAGCAGACCTGATCACACCAAGTTAAATTCCAGCAACCTGACCAAGGACCAAACTGCCCACATCAGGCAAGGACAGCCTCTTCAGATGACTGGCCCAAAGTACACAGCAGCCAAAATGGAGTGTCTCCAATGGAGTGCATGAAGCATACACAGGATACACCCCCTGAAGCACCAGGCATGGGTACTATAATTTCTTTATCATAAAGCCATTAACTTCAGGGGCCGGAATAAAACAGGATTTTATAACACAGAGATGAAGACAGAGACATTTACAAAATGCTAGCGGAATTCATCATAAATGAAATAACACAAGGTCACTGTGAGAAACCTGCGTGAAAATGATATAAATAATTGGCCTGATAAAGAATTTAAAGTAACAGCCATAGGGTACTCACTGGGCTTGAGAAAAGAATGGAAGGGAGGTTCTTACTGCAGAGAAGAATTCGTTAAAAAAAAAAAAAGAAAGTAAGAAATGAAAGCCGGGGTCCCTGGGTGGATCCATTGGTTAAATGTCTAACTCTTGATTGGGTCACCATTTCAGGGTCCTGAGATCAAGTCTGTGAAGGTCTTCATAATCAGAGGGAAATTTTTTTCTCTCTCTTCCTCTTTCTCCCTCCTTGCACTCTTCCTCTCTAAAATAAATAATTATTTTAAAACAGAAAGAGATGAAAACTGTAATAATTGTTTCAAAACACAGTGAATGCAATGAACACAAGGATGGAAGAAGCAGAGGAATGAATAAGTGAAATAAAAAATAAAATACTATAAATTAATGAAACTGAATAAAAGAAATAGAGAAGAATTATAGAACTTGAGTACAGTCTTAGGGAACTCAATGATTCCATCAAGCATAATAACATTCATAATATATAAGTCTCAGAGGAAAAGATGGAAAAGGGGGCAGATGTTTATTGAGGAAAGTATAACTGATAACTTCCCTAATTTGATGAAGGAAACAAACATCTAGATCCAGGATGCATAAAGAATCCCAACAAAAGCAAGAAAAGCAGACCAAATGAACACATGCTATAGTTAAATTTGTGAACTAAATAAAGAAAAATAATATAAAAAATAATAAAGAAAAAAGTGTTAAAAGAACAAAGAAAATAAGTGTTAATCTTACTAGGGAAGACACATCCAGCTAGCTCTGGATCTCTGAACAGAAACTTGGCAAGCCAGAAGGAAGTAACATGATATATTCATCCTGCTTAATGAGAAAAATCTGTAGACAAAAATACTCTATCCAGGAAGGCTGGATAAATAGAAGGAGTGATAAAGAGTTTCCCAGACACACAAAAACCAAAGGATATTGTAACCACTAAACCAGTCCTAAAAGAAATAATAGAGACCTCTGAGTGGAAAGGCAAGACCAAAAGTGATAAAGACTAGATGGAGAAAACTTGCAGAAAAAAAATGACAAAACAAGTAATAAAATGGCATTAAATACATATCTATCAATAACCACTCCAAATGTAAATGGATTAAGCACTCCAATGAAAAGACACTGTGTCTTTTCATAAAGTCCATAAAACAAACAAAACAAAACAAAAATATCAATCTATATGTTGCCTACAAAAGGCTCATTTTTAATCTAAAGACATCTGTAGATTGAATGTGAGTGGATGAAAAAATATTTATCATGTAACAGATATTTTAAAAAAGCCAGATTTGCAATACTTACATCAGACAAACTAGATTCTAAGCAAAAGATAATAACAGGAGATGAAGAAGGACACTCTATCATAATAAAAGTAACTATTCAAGAAGAAGATCTAATAACTGTACATGTTTATACTCCCAACATGGGAACACCCAAATATATAAAACATTAACAAACATAAAGGAACACATTGATAATAACAAAATAAGAGACATTCACACCCCGCTTATAGACAGATCAGCTAACCAGAAAATAAACAATGTAAAAATGGCTTTGAAACACATACAGGACCAGATAGACTTAACAGATGTTTGCAGAACATTAGATCCTCAAGCAGTGGAATACACGTTCTTTTCAAATGCATGAGAAATTCTCCAGAAAAGAATACTAGATTATAAATCAGGCTATAAAAAGTTAAAAAAAAAGTTAGGATCATACTATGCATATTTTCCAACCACAATGCAATAAAACGTGAAGACAACCCCACAAAATTTGGAAAGGTCATAAATACCTGGTGGATAAACAATATATTACTAAACAATGAATAGATCAACCAGGAATTCAAAGGATAAATTTAAAAAGTACATAGAAATACATGAAAATGAAAACAATAGTCCAAAAATTTGGGATGCAGTCAAAGTGGCCAGAAGAGGGAATTGTATAGCAATACAAGCTTACCTCAAAAAGCAACCATATCCTCAAATAAACAATATTTATTACATTTTAAGAAATTAAGGTAAGTACAATAAAGTCTAAATCTAGCAGAAGATGAGAAAGAATAAAAATTAGAATAGAAGCAAATGATTCAGAAACTTTAAAAATATAAAAATTCAATGAAACCAGGTTCTAGATCCCTGAAAAATTAATCAAATTGATAACTCCTTACCCAGACATATTAAAGAAAGAGAAAAAAGATCAAATAAATAAAGTCACAAATGAGACAGAAGAAATAGCAATCAGCACCACCAAAATACAAATGATTATAAAAGAATATTAGGAAAAATTTTACACCAAACAACTAGACAATCCAGAAGAAATGGATAAATTCCTACATATATATCAATTACCAAAACTGAAATAGAAATAGAAAATTTGAAAAGACAGAACCAGCAAAGAAAATGAAGTGGTAACCAAATTTCCCCAAAAGCAAAAATCTAGGATCAGCTGGCTTTACACAATTCTACTGAACATTTAAATAAAAGTTAATACCTATTCTCAAATAATTCCAAAAAATCAAAATGGAAGGAAAACTTCCAAATTAATTCTATGAGGTCAGCATTACCTCAGCATTACCCTGATAACAAAACCACATGAAGACTACTAACAAAGAGAATGATAGGCCAATATCTCTGATGAAAATGGATGCAAAAATTCTCAGTAAAATACTAGCAAATATAATCTAACAGTACATTAAATGAATCATTCAAGATGTTCAAGTCGGATTTATTCCTGGGTTTCAAGAGAGGTTAAATATTGACAAATATATAAACATATAATGCTCCACATTAATAAAAGAAAGTATAAGAAACATAAGATCCTTTCAATAAATGCAGAAAATGAATTTGACAAAGCACAACATCCATTCCTGGTGGAAAAAATTGAATGGCCATGTGGAGAGGAATGAAACTGGGTCATTTTTGTACACCATACACAAAGATAACTGAAAATGGATGAAATACCTCAATTTGAGACAGGAATCCATCAAAATCTTAGAGAAGAAGAGAGACAACAACTCTCTTTGGTTTCAGCCACAGCAACTTCTTGCTAGACATATCTCCAAAGTCAAGGGAAACCAGGCAAAATTGAACTATGGGGACTTCATCAAGATATAAAGATTTTCAAAGCAAAGAAAACAGTCAACAAAACTAAAAGGAAATCTACAGAATGGAAGAAGATATTTACAAGTGACATTATCAGTTAAAGGGCTAGTATCCAGAATTTATAAAGAACTTTTCAAATTCAACACCCCAAAACAAATAATCCAGTTAAGAAATGGAGAGAAAGCATGAACAGACATTTCTCAAAAGACATACAAATGTTCAACAGACATTTGGAAAAATGTTCCACATCACATAGGATCAGGGAAATGCAAGTAAAAACCACAATGAGATACCACTTCAATCCAGCCAGAATGGCTAAAATGGACAACAAATGTTTGGAAAAATTCAGAGAAAGGAGAATGCTCTTACCCTGTTGGTAGGAATGTGACCTGGTGTAGCCGCTCTGGAAAACAGTACGGAGGCTTCTCAAAATTAAAAAAAAAAAAATAGAACTAGTCAATCACTCAGCAATTGCACTAGTAAGCACTTATGCTGAGGATACAAAATTAGTGATCTGATAGGACACAAGCACCCCAATGCTTATGGAAGCACTGCCCACAACAGGAAAATTATGGAAAAAGTCCAGATGTCCATCAACAGATGAATGGAGAAAGATATTGTGTATAGACAATGGAATATTACTCAACCATCAAAAATAATGAAGTATTGCTATTTATAGCAATGTGGATGGAAAGAGAGGACATTATGCTAAACAAAAATGTCAGTAAGAGAAAGACGAGTACCATATGATTTCACTGTTACGTGAAACTTAAGAAACAAAACTGATGAACATAGGGAAAGAGAAGTAAAAATAAAATGGGATAAAAAACAGAGAGGGATACAGATAATCTGTAATGGCACAACTATAGAGAACAAACTGCAGGCTGCTGGGGAGGATTCAGATAGGGTGATGGAGTAATTGGTTGACTTGCATTGAGGAGGGCACTCTATATACTGAGCCTGAGTGTTATATGCATCTGAAGAATCACTGAATTTCACCCCTAAATTAATAATACACTCTAGGTTTACTAAATTGAATTTAAATCAAACCAAAAAATAAAACAAAATAAGATAGGGATTCAGGAATGAAGTTGCCATGATGATATTACTGGGTGAAATGTGGAATTGTTCAATCACTATATTGTAGACTAGAAACTGATATAAACTGTATGGTAACTATATTTGAATTAAAATAAAGTATAATAAAATAAAAATAAGATTTAGGTTTGTACTCAAAAGCCCAATGCAAATTAATTAGAGCCAGCCCCAGATTGTTTTAAAATGAAGTTCTGGTCTTTTAAATATTGAGTCCACTGGGGTAACTCTTAACAATATGTCCATTAATTGGCTGAACCAGGATTAATCTAGCCTAGTTAAAACTAAAAGGATAAAATAAGAAACAATGTACACTCCACTAACTAACACTTAGTTAACTTGGGAAATCAGATCACCTGCATCTTAGATGATTCAACTAAAATAAACACTAAAATTCTTAATATTCAACTCTGGCAAATCGATGCCTTTACACAGAACCCCAAAGTGTATGGTTTCTGCTATTTCTGAAAGAAGCCAGGGCATGGGGGTAAAATGTTACAAAGATGAGTGCTCCAGGCTATTTTAATACTCTAGCCAGTTTTTCAAATTTCTGCCTACCAGAAATAAGGTTCCAAGGTACAATGGGGGTCTTTCTCAAGCCTCTCTCTTAACTGTCTTGGAAAAATAAATTGGGAATTAATCTGTGTTTTCACTGACACTGAGGCTACCTTATCAGGGTTCACCTCCATTGCTATACTTTAGTACTGAGACTACTAAAGTAGTTAAAATACTAGGGCCTCCAATAAACTTCAAAATGTCTTTTGTAAACATGCTTCCCTATGTTTAGGACTTTGTTAGAGATACCCTTCTTTTCTCCTTAGTTCCTTCTTCCCTATTGACAGAAGGGCAAGATTTATTTAAAATATTTTGCTGTATTCTTGTTCTCTCAAACAGGAAAGGAACATTATTCTAGAATTTGAAAATAGTGGCAAAGTAGCCAAACAAGTGAATTAAATGAACATAAAGCATGTTTGTAATTCCTCCATCACTGACACTATAACTGAATCAGGGAACAAATATCACTTGTTTCCCTTGGATATTCTACCATCCACTTTATGGGAAAAGTCTTCAGTTGATCTTGGAAAAATCCACAGTGCACTTCAAATAGATTTCTCAAAACTTCTCTGAAGAGGAGCCTGGTTCTTCTCTCTCACTCCCTCTGCTTGTGCTCATTCTCTCTTTCTGTTCAATAAATAAAATCTTTAAAAAATAAATTCCAGTTATTTAACACAGAATAATATTACGTTCAGGTATATAATTTAGTGATTTATCACTTACATAGAATACTCAGTGCTCAACACAACTAGTAACTTCCTGATACCCATCACCTATTTAAAACATCTCCTTGAATAACTTCGTTCCAGGATTCCGCAGTTTGATATCTATAGTTGAGTCTGTTTTCTGGTTTACCTCTCTCTTTCCCCTTCCCTATATTTATCCATTTTTCTTCTTAAATACCATACAAGTGATTCCATATGATTCCAAACCATATGAGTAAAATCATATGGTATTTTTCTTTCTCTGGCTGACTTGTTTAGTATAATAGTCCCTCACTCCACCCATATTGTTGCACATGTAGTGAAAAGATGGGACACTTGCATTCCAATGTTCATAGCACCAATGTCAACAATATCCCAGCTTTGGAGGGAGCCAAGATGTCTTTCAACAGATGAATGAATAAAGAAGATGGGGTTCATATAAACAATGGAATATTACTCAGCCTTCAGAAAGGATAAATACATACCATTTTCATCAACACAGCTGGAACTGGAAGGGATTATGTGAAATGAAGTAAGTCAAGCAGAGAACGACAATCTCATGTGGTTTCACTCATATATGGAATCTAAGAAATACCAAAGAAGACCATAGGGAATTGGGGGAACACTGAATAGGAACAAATCAGAGAGGAAGAAAATCCATTAGAGACTCTGGACTCCAGGAAACATGCTGAAGGTTATAGAAGGGAGAGGGTGGGGGGGTGAGGTAACCATGAGATAAGTATTAAGGAGGGTATGTAGTGATGAACACTGGGTGTTACAAACAAGTAATGAATTGTTAAACCTACATCAAAAACTACCTACTGTATGTTGGCTAATTGAACATAATAAAAATCCATTAATTAATGATAAGAAACCAGTCAAATATAAATAAAAAAGATCTGAAATAATATTTGAAAAAGATTAATATGAAAAAATATAAAACACCTTTTTTAATTTTAAGTTTTAATTTTAATTCAAGTTTGTTTACATAAAGTGTTATATTAATATTAGTTATAAAGTAAGTAATGAACTACTTCCACACTTCATCCTGTGCTAATTACCATAAGTGCAGTACTTAAACTCCATCACCTATGTAACTCATCCTCCCCACCCTACCCCAGTAATCATCATTTTGCTCTCTATAATTAAAAGTCTGTTTCATGATTTTTCTTTCTCTCTCTTTATATATATAAATTATAAATATAAATTATAAATACATATATTATATGTATAAATATGTATATTTATACATATATATTTTATTAGAGATTTGCATAACAGTTAAGATGTATATTGTTTCAAAACAAGAATATTAAAATAGCATATACACATAAGAAAGTGTTTCACAATCAATTGACATTCATCAAATAAATATATATTGCAATTTTTATGATGTCCTATCATTTGTTAATGTAATAAATAAAATAAAAAGCAAAAAAATCACATTTATATATTTATTTGCTATATTGTAAATGTACATGATTCATCAGCTTCATAAGAAAATAAATAAAATGAAAAATAATCATTTCCTTGGACCCATTATTTTTGTTCTGAAATTATATCAATAAAAACATTTCATAGAAATGGGGAATCCTGCACAGAAAAATATGTATATATGTATAAATATATATGTACATATATATATATTTATAAATTATATATATAAATTATAAATATAAATTATAAATACATATATTATATGTATAAATATGTATATTTATACATATATATTTTATTAGAGATTTGCATAACAGTTAAGATGTATATTTCTTAACAGAACTAAAACTTAATATAGTTTTTATTTTTATACTCATATTCTGTACTCAAGTACAGAATTTGAACTTCAAATACATCTAAAAGGGTTATAATAAAAATAACAATAATTTTGCTCCAAACTATCCTCTCCCAGTCTTGCTGCACAAGTCCAATTACTTAAAATTCTTTTAGATATTTAGTCTGTATTGATGACACATGTCTAAATTAATGCTAGTGCTGTTATTTCTTTTTTCCCAACTTTAGATATTATCAATTGAGATTATCAACAAGTCAGTCTTCTAAATGAGGCCACCACTCATAAAATATTAGTCTTCATCTCATATTGCTAAATCACTTCTTCAGTGAATTTCATAACGTATTGATGTTTTTGGTCCACATGTCTGTAAAATATTTTCACTTTATATTTGATTTCTAGTTTGGCTTGGAGGAGAATTCCAAGTTAATAACCAGTTTTCTTCTGATTTTGAAAAGCATTTCTTCTTTGATTTTTCACATTTACCGTGTTTTGAGACATCAGATGCCCTTTAGATAGTAGCTCTTCTTCTTTCCCTTTCTGAAAGATTCTATTATCATTATTAATTATTATTATTATTAATTATGGTAGTAAACCATACAGTGTATCATTAGTTTTTGATGTAGTGTTCCAAGATTTATTGTTTATGTATAATTAAATGGTAATTAAAAGTATTTTAATTGAGAAGTACGTAATGGAGTATGTATGTATGTATAACATCCAGTGTATAGTTTTGTATTTATGTATAATATCCAGTGTGTATTTTTGAATATGTGTGATTCCATACATTAATATTATATTTCCTAAAACTTTTTCAATCAGAAGTATATATGTATCATTGTCATTTTGTACATTTATGTTGTGATTACATATATTTCATTAATGTTTCCCTGAAAATTCAATAACAAAAAGACACATATTTTTTTCTGCATATGGAAAAAGAAGAATAGATATCTACTATTTTTAGAAGTTGAGCTTAATCTGGAATAATGCATTTGGGTAAGACTGGTTCCTGGGTGAAATAGGTCACATGATGAGGTTAGTTAGGATTAGGTCACAAGGTGAGATTAATTTGATTTAGTGTTGATTTTAGGATGAGACAAAAATTTTTCTAATGTGAACTTCTGTAAAATATCAAGCTAACGTTAGTATTTATTGGTCATTTTCTATGTGCCAGTCAGAGTTCTAGGTACTTTACTAATATATTAAATCCTATAATGTCCCTATAAGTAAGGCACTGTCCATAATACTGCATCAGTGTCTGTGCTCATACCAATGTTTTATAGCCATGTACATTTAATATTACTGAAGATTTAGCATTTTTATATCTAACTATAAAAACTTAATAAATTAGGAGAAGATGGCAGGGGAGTAGGAGGAGACGCCTTTTCAGCTGGTACCCCAAAGTGAGCTGATTACCTACCAAAGAAATCCATTCACCCATGAAATCTGTCTGAGATCAGAATTATACACGTCTGGATCTCTACAGGGGCAGAAGAAGCCAGTGGGCAGCTAAAGCGAGTGGGAATGATGACTGATACCAGAAGATAAACAAAAGGGGGAGGGAGCCACCAGAGGCGATCGGTTGGAAAGTAATACCCCAATACAAGCAACAGTGCCCTGCATCTGGGGACCAGCATTAACTTGGAGACTGGTTGAAAGCACTCCTAAAGAGCAAAGGATCACGGGGGGAAATTGTGGGAATTGGGGCGGCTAGGGACAGGGGCTTAAGTCCACAGTCCCAGGACAGCCTCCCTGGTGCTGAGGCAGAGAGAGTGCGGCAGAGAAACCAGGTCTTGGTCCCTAAGCCGCCAGCACGCCTGAGAATGCAGGGGTTCTGTCTCCAGTGAGGGGATGGGAGCCACACCAGTGGGCAGAATGTGTGAACCCTACTACAAAGCCTGAGATACGTGTGCATGTCCCTCATGCTCCACTGAGAGAGTTACAAAGGCCTGGCCGGCACTCTTTGACCCATGCCATTGTTTCCAAAGCCTAAGCCGCATGCCCCAAACTCTCCCCTGACAGAGGTGTGCAAAAGCCCAGCCTGGTGCTCTCGGACCTGTGCCCAGTTCTCAGTGCCTGAGATGCGCATGGGACCCATAGCCACCCCTGAAAGAGGTGCGCGCGACCGGGGCACTCTTAGACCCAGCAAGACCAGGCACTTCCAGCCCGGGCCAGCAGGAAAATCTCAGTGTGGAATTTCTGCTTGGAACCTCTCTGGAGGTCTGGAGCTCCCAGACAGCCACCACTGCCTTGGCTTTGGGTACAAGCAAAAGATCTTGCATCGCCAGGGTCTGCAACTTGGAACCTGCTCTGCCAGTGGCCAAGGGGGAACTTATTTAGGCTCTGCACCCAGACTGAGGCTTCTCTCTGAGAGGGAGATCAGGGTGCGGTTTGTTTTCCTCTAAAACTACAAAAACCATCAAAGGCGGTCAAGGTGAGAGAAAAAAAAAAAAAAGTGAACAAACATAAAAACCGCCAGAGAACGAAAGCCTGAAAAAAACCAGTTTCCTCAGAGCCCACCCCCTTGAGCGGAGTTGGAGGACTTATCTCAGGAAACTTCATTGACTGACAACCCACGTGGCAGGCCCCTCCCAGAGAAAACAAACCAAGAAAGAAAAAAAAAAAGAGAGAGAGAGAGAAAATATAAAAAGAGTACAAGGAACAACCACTACTTCATAGAAAAACTTGTATTGTTCACTCGTTCTCACTATTCTGGTTCTTTTTTTTTTTTTTTTTACACATAGGTATTTTTTTTAACCTATTTACCATCACAGCGAGCTGTACAGTACATCAAATTAAATAATACCCTTCTAACCTGAACTTTATGATACATAAACCTATGTTCTTCCTTTGCATTTTTATTTTTTGAGTTCCTCTTTTTTTAAATTTTAGTTTAGTATAGTCTAGTTTATTCCTTTTTATTTTTATCCTCTAATATACATATAGAGTTAAACTTCAAAGTAATGCCCTTTCCCCAATCAATACTACCCCTATAGGTAAACCAATTTTTAATCCCCTTTATTTTAGCAAAGTTGAGTCCTTTAACAAAGATATCAAGATACATCCAGGAAGATTCAAAACATCCTTCCTCACACACACTGAGAATTTATAAGAACTCTCCCATCTCCTTCTTCCACCAGTGTTTCTGTGTTTTTGTGTTTGTCCTGATAGCATATAAATCTTACACTTGGGGTTCTTTTTGACGAGGTTCTCCCTTTATTTGCATATATATTTGTTTTTTCTCTTGTCATATATTTGTATCAGTCTTTTTGTCTCTATTTTTTGTCTACTTCATAAATGTTACCATGGGACCCATCTGGGCTGAACCTTGTCTTTCATCTTTCCTTTCTTTCTTGTCTTTCTTTTCTTCTTCTTTTTTTTTAATTTTTCTTTTTGTTTTCTTTTGTCTCTTGTTTGGGTGGGGAATCCTGATTGCTCAGAAGTGTTCCAGGGTGCACCTTGACTGCACCACAGTTGATACATCCAGCTACATCTGTTCACTCATCTGCCACCAAAATGACTAGGAGGAGGAATGCCCAACAGAAGAAAAATACAGATGATGGACCTTCTGCAACAGAGCCTACAGCTACCAACAGAGATAATATGTCGGAAATAGAATTCAGGCTAACAATTATCCAGGCAATAGCTAGGTTGAAGAAAGCTATGGATGACCAAACGGAATTGATTAGGGACAAACTGAAAGCGACCAGAAATTATGTTCACAATGTTAGGGCAGTGCTTAAAGCTACCAGGGAGGAGGTTCAAAATGCTCTCAATGAGTTCCAAACTAACCTAAACTCTCTCAAAGCTAGGGTAACTGAGACAGAAGATAGAGTTAGTGATCTGGAGGACAAACAGATAGAAAGAAAGGATCAGGAGGAAGCCTGGAACAAACATCTTAGAAACTACCTTACACCAGTTAGAATGACCAAAATTAACAAAACAGGAAACAACGTGTTGGAGAGGATGTGGAGAAAAGGAAACCCTCTTACACTGTTGGTGGGAATGCAAGTTGGTGCAGCCTATTTGGAGAACAGTGTGGAGATTCCTCAAGAAATTAAAAATAAAACTTCCCTATAACCCTGCAATTTCACTCCTGGGTATTTACCCCAAAGATACAGATGTAGTGAAAATAAGGGCCATCTGTACCCCAATGTTTATAGCATCAATGGCTACACTCGCCAAACTATGGAAAGAACCAAGATGTCCTTCAACGGACGAATGGATGAGGAAGATGTGGTCCATATACACTATGGAGTATTATGCCTCCATCAGAAAGGATGAACACCCAACTTTTGTAGCAACATGGACGGGACTGGAAGAGATGATGCTGAGTGAAATAAGTCAATCAGAGAGAGTCAACTATCATAAGGTTTCACTTATTTGTGGAGCATAACAAATATCATGGGAGACAAGGGGTGTTAGAGAGGTGAAGGGAGTTGGGGTAAATTGGAAGGGGAGGTGAATCATGAGAGACTATGGACTCTTTAAAACAATCTGACGGGTTTGAAGTGGCGGGGGGGTGGGAGGTTGGTGTACCAGGTGGTGGGTATTATAGAGGGCATGGATTGCATGGAGCACTGGGTGTGGTGAAAAAATCATGAATACTGTTTTTCTGAAAATAAATTAATTTAAAAAACTTTATATATTGTTAAATTCTTAATGTATTAAGAATCAACATTTTAGAAGGATTTTAACACACTCTTAATTCATTACAATCATATAATTAAAAAGTAGCTGAAAATCAAAAACAGTCCATCTTCTTTTTACAACTGAGGTCATTTTATAAGAGCTACTGAATTAGGCAAGATGGCAGAGGAGTTGGGAACCCTATTTCAACTAGTTCCCTGAATTTATTTGGATATCTACCAACCATTCTAAACAGTAAAATCTGTGGAGGTCTTGAGGCATGAAGGGCATAGTCATGATTTTGTGGGCTTATACCAGAAGACAAACAGAAGATGGAAGGAATTGCTAAAAGCTGGCATTGGGAAAGTAATATTACACTGGAGTGCATAAACATCCACACTGGAGACTGGGGGACAAACTCATAGAGCAGTATTGGAAAGGATAAAGCTTTAGAGAAGCTCTCAGACAGGATCCAGGAACTTTGGGTGTGCCCATGTGAACACAGTGCAGCTTGCAGTTTAAGAAGGACAAAGGGCAGATCATGCCCCAGCCCTGGGATAGAAATATTGAAGAGTTGCTGTGGGCAAGTACCACAACAGAAATCTGCAGTTATTGGCAGTGCACACAAAAATGGAGACTGTGTGTCCTCGAAGTCTCAGTGAAGACAGACTACAATTTCTCTGTCCCAGGTCAGAGGTTTGTGTGTGGCCATTTTTGTTCTGACTTTTGAAAGAGACAAATAAAACTGCCAGAGAACAAAAGCTCAAGAAATGTGTTTCCACTGAGGCAACCCCACCACAGGGGATAGGGCAACTAAGCCTAAGAAAAGTTGCACAAATAAAGTGCAGAAGACACCTAACCCAGAAGACAGACAGAAAGAACAAGAGGAAAACAACCCTGAGGTCCCCATAAAATGGGTGCATCTTGCTTGTATAGTGGTTACTACTTTAGACTCTGTACATTCCTTCAACTAGCCCTCAACCAACGAACTAAGAGGAGGAATTCCCAACAAAGAAAATAACCAGGGAACTTCTGCCACTGACCTAAGAGATATGGATATAAACAAGATGTCAGAGATAGAATTCAGAGTAGTCAATAGCTAGATTTGAGAAAAACATTATAATATAGATTCTCTAAGGACAGAAGTGATATCTAATCAGGCTGAAATTAAAATTTTGTGAATGAGATACATTCTAAACAGGATATCCTGAGAGCTAGGATAAATGAGACAGAAGAATGAATTAGTGAGCTAGAAGATAAGATGAAAGAGAGGAGGAGTCAAGATGGTGAAGAAGTAGCAGGCTGAGGCTACATCAGGTAGCAGGAGATCAGCTAGATAGCTTATCTAAACATTGAAAAAACCTACAAATCCAATGGGAGATCAAAGAGAAGAACAGCAATTCTAGAAACAGAAAATCAAGCACTTTCTGAAAGGAAGGACTGGTGGAGAAGTGAGTCCAAAATGATTGGAAGATAGACCACGGGGGGAAGGGCCGGCTCCCAGCAAGTGGCAAAGAAACAGAGCACAAAATTTGGCCTTTTAAAAGTCTGTTCTGTTGAGAGACATCCCTCCAGAGGCTAAACTGGGGTGAAGCCCATGCGGGGTCAGCATGGCACCATGTCACATAGGGTCAAAGAAGGATCGGAGGTGTCTGAATGTCACAGAGCTTTCAGGTATTAGAACAGGGAAGCCATCTACAGAGACAGAGCCAAGGACTGAGCTCTCCACTCGGGGTTACCTTGAACCAGTCACACCCTGGGTGAGCTCAGAGCGTGGCCAGAGGCCAGGGAGATGGGAGTTGTTGGGTGCTGTTCTCTGAGGGTGCACTGAGGAGTGGGAACCTGAGCTCTCAGCTCCTCTGGGCCAGAGACTGTGAGACCGCCATTTTCATTCCTGTCCTCCAGAACTCTACGGAAAGCTTTCAGGAAACAAAAGCTCCTGAAAGCAAACCCGAGCAGATTACTCAGCCCGGCCCCTAGTAAGGGCAGTGCAATTCTGTCTGGGGAAATGACACTTGAAAATCACTACAACAGGCCCCTCCCCCAGAAGATCAACAAGAAATCCAGCCAGGACCAAGTTCACCTACCAAGGAGTACAGGTTCAATACCAAGGAGAGCAGCGGAATTCCAGAGGAGGAGAAAGCAAAGCACTGAACTCATTGCTTTCTCCCTATGATTCATTAGTCTTGCAGTTAATTTAATTTCATTTTGTTTTCAATTTTTTTTTTCTTCTGCTGCTAAATCTTTTTTTTTTTTTTTTTTTTAAACAGTAGCTGTTTGTCCCTCTTTTGCTCAGGTTCTCTTTTCTCTGTCATTTAGTCTTCTCTATTGCTAATTCTTTCTTCTGCCTCATTTATCCTAGCAGTGAGAGCCTCCATTTTTTATTGCACCTCATTAATAACTTTTTTTTTATTTCAACTTGGTTAGATTTTAGTTCTTTTATTTCTCCAGAAAGGGCTTTTATATCTCCCCAGAAGGTTTCTCTACTATCTTCCATGCCTTTTTTGAGCCCGGCTAGAACCTTGAGAATCGTCATTCTGAACCCTAGATCTTACATATTACCAATGTCTGTGTTGATTGGGTCCCTAGACTTCAGTACTGTTTCTTGTTCTCTTTTTTGTGGTGAATTTTTCCGCCTTGTCATTTTGTCCAGATAAGAGTATATGAAGGAGCAAGTAAAATATTAAAAGGGTGGCAACAACCCCAGGAAACTATGCTTTAACCAAATCAGAAGAGATCCCAAATAGTGAGGGGGATGAAAGTGGGTAAAAAGAGGTTCAGAAAGGGAAAAAAAGAAAGAAAGAAAATAAACTATTAAAAAGAGAAAACGAATAAAGAAAAAATATAAAAAAGAATATATATATATATATATATATATATATATATATATATTAGATAAACTAGTTAAAAAAGTTAAAAAGGGTAAAAGTTACAAAACATTAGCAGAAGAAGAGAAAAAGAAATTGAAAAAGAAGAAAAAATTAAATTAAATGCAACACTAAAGAATCAGGGGGAGAAAGCCATGAATTCCGTGCTTTTCTTTCTCTTCCTCTGGAATTCTGCTGCTCTCCTTGGTATTGAAACTGCCCTCCTTGGTAGGTGAACTTGGTCCTGGCTGGATTTCTTGTTGATCTTCTGGGGGAGGGGCCTGTTGTAGTGATTCTCAAGTGTCTTTGCCCCAGGCGGAATTGCACCGCCCTTACCAGGGGCTGGGCTGAGTAATCTGCTCGGGTTTGCTTTCAGGATCTTTAGTCCCCTGAGTGCTTTCCATAGAGTTCTGGAGGATGGGAATGAAAATGATGGCCTCCCAGTCTCCGGCCCAGAGGAACCGAGAGCCCAGGGCCCCATTCCTCAGTGCGCCCTCAGAGAACAAAGCCCAATTTTTACTCCCGGCTTCCTGGCCTCTGGCTGCGCACTGACTCACTGAGACTGCAACAGGTTCAACATAACCCCGAGCTGAGAACTCACTCCTCAACTCTGTCTCTGTAGCCGGCTTCCCTGTTCTAATACCTGTAAGCTCTGCAACACTCAGACACTCCTGATCCTTTTGTGACCCTGCGGACTTGAGGCCATGCTGACCCTTGCATGGGCTTCATCCTGGTTTAGCCTCTGGAGTGATGTCCCTCGGCAGAACAGACTTTTAAAAGTCCTGATCTTGTGCTTCATTGCTCCGCCACTTGCTGGGGGCCAGGCCCTCCCTCCACAGAGTATCTTCCCATCGCTTTGAATTCACTTCTCTGCCAATCCTACCTTTCAGAAAGTGGTTGATTTTCTGTTTCTAGAATTGCTGTTCTTCTTCTCTTCGATCACCCGTTGGATTTGAAGGTGTTTACTGTTGGGTCAGTGGGCTCCGGGAGTGGAGGAGGAACAATAGAAATGATCAGAGGCTCCGGAGGCTCTGCGAATGCAGGAAGAGCAATGGAAATGACCGCGGCAGGGTCTTGCCACTGTGGAGTCTCCCCGTCTTCCAGCCTACCCCCACCCCTGCCAAAAGGATGTATGCCCAGGTCACGTCTCCATACGTAACCCGATACCTATGCAGGAGACAGATAAAAGACCCCCCACCAACTCCCTCCCAGCACAACTTCCCCCACTCTGCTTTCCAGAGTCATGGAACCTCGCCCGAGGGTGCCCACCTCCTCACAGTGCAACTTTCTTGGCTCCCCTTCTCCTGAGCCCTGAAACTTCACTGGAGAGAGCCTTTAATAAACCTTGCCTTGCACCCACTTCACCTGGTGTCGTGTTTATCTTGCCTATAAAACCTTACATTTGGTGCCGAAACCCAGGAGGAGATTGAACCTCCACCCCGGTGAGGAGGCTCTCTCCTCTCCCTAGCCGGACCTCTACCTGCCTTTCCCAATGCCACTTCTGAAGCCATGGTGAGTTTTCCCCGACTCTGCGCCTCCTTCTTGAAAGCACTGCCCTAATCGCAGCCACATCAAGGCGGACCCTGCTGGTCACTAGGTGACCTCCGTGACTCCAAGAGCCTGGGAGACGTCCTAACCTATAAGGCAGTCGACACAGTTTTTCTGCAACCCAGTGGTGGACGAAGGGACGACTTCCTCCAGTCCTCAGGTTGTCCAGCAACGAATCATGGGGACCTCCCAATCCAAATTCGACCCTAAAACATCTCTGGGGTGTTTTAGGCCTGTTGGCCAATCTTAAATCAGTCCCAATGGCTTCCGGAAGGCACGTTTAATTATCATATTTTCATGGACCTAAATAACCTCAGAAGACACCAAGCCAGATGGGCCAAGATCCCTTAAGTTCAGGATTTCTGAACCAGCGCCCTCGCCTCCCCTTCCTCTCCCCACTCCTATCAGAACTCCTGACAAAGTTATCCACAGTAAACGTGAAACTTCAATCAAAGTTTACTGAAGGTCAAATAATCTCTTGTTATTTGTTAAAATCTGTTAGCAAAAAAATGACTAAACTGATGGTTAATTGTCTGTCTCAAAGTTTTAATGAGTAATTGCTGAGATAGCTTTCAAAGTCTTTGGTAACCTGAAAGCTTAAAGTTTTGCTTGGATGACAAATGGAGTTAAATTTGTTGGACATTTAGTTCTTTTCCAAAGAGGATAAAATGCCCAGTCATTGATTACTGGACATAGCTTTGTGCTTTTGACTTCTTACAGCAAATAAAATAAGAATATTTAAATCTGTTAGTAAGCATGGTTTGTGCTTAACTGATTCCTAAATTGGCATCTAAAAAATTCTGTTATAACCATTCACAATTGTTTTATAACTGACTAGAGGTTAATAACTAAAGGTGTTTCTAAGAGTACAAAATTCTGCTAACTGTAAGACTGATGGAAATAAAGGAAGCAACTTTGTATGTAGGAACGTAGAAGATATATAAGAAAGATTTAAGGAATGGGAGTATATTTTATTGAAAGTAAAAGGAAATATTTTTGTCTTAAATGAGATGGTTGTTTGGGACAAAACCTGAATGCAAAGGAAAGTTGTAGAAGGTTTGTGAAGGGAAATCCTTCAGGAACCCAATGAAAACCCAGCCACGTTTCTTAACTGACTTACTGAGGCACTGACTCAATACACTTGCCTAGACCTGGCCTCTCTGGCAGGGGCGACTGTTTTAGCTACTCACTTTATTTATCAGTCAGCCACCGACATTTGGAAAAAAAGAAAAAGAAAATGGAGGAGGGCCCTCAAACTCCCATTTCTGATCTGGTGAAAATGGCATTTAAAGTCTTTTACTCCTGAGAGGAGGCAGCAGAACTTAAGCGCCAAGCCAAACTCCAACAGAAGGTCCAACTGCAGATCACAGCCCTGGTAGTAGCCCTGAGGCTGTCAGGTTCTGGGGTCAACAGAAGGGAGCACCTGACTGCGTCCCTGCCGGGGCCTGTTTCAAGTGCAGAGTCGAGGGACACTGGGCCCATCAATGCCCCAATCCAAAAGCGCCTACTAGGCCTTGCCCTCAATGCCGCATGATGGGCCACTGGAAATCGGACTGCCCCAGCCTTGGGGTACTCCCGGTGCCTCCACGTGGGGGACACCCTGAGATGGTAAGTCCTGCCTTCCAACTTCTCGGATTGGAGGATGACTGATGGAGCCCAGACTCAGTCGCCCCTCTCACCCATGCTGAGCCCAGGGTCACGTTCCAGGTAGTGGGTAAGTCCATTTCCTTTCTGTCGGACACGGGACATTCTGTCCTGCCTTCCTACTCGGGTTCTACTTGTCCCTCACCAGTTGTAGTTATGGGAATTGACGGTACTTCCTCCACTCCAAAGGCCACCCCACCCCTTACGTGCAGCCTGGATGGGTTCCCCTTCTCACACCCCTTTCTCATTATCCCTTCCTGCCCCATTCCCCTACTAGGGAGGGACATCCTCCACAATGGAGGAGAGGCCACCATTCATCTCTCTCCCTCCCCCTCGACTTAGGCTCACCTCATCTTCCCTCTGCCCCCGTCTGATTTGTCTCCTATCCTGGACTGTCTCCCCTCTGTAGACCAGCACGTATGGGATATTTCCAGACCTATAGTAGCAACCCACCAGAGGACTTAAGCCCATCATCGACTGCCTCCCCCAGTAGGGTCTCCTTATCCCCATTAACTCTCCAGGCAACTAGATGTCATTGCCCAGGGATGGCAGCCCTGCCTCAGGGGCCTAGTGGCATCCACTTCTCTGACAAGGAGGCCCTCAAACTTACCTTAGGACAGACTGTCTTCTCCCCCCATTGACTAATAGACTTAGTTAGCCACAAATCCTTGGCATAACTCACTCCTTCCCGTCTCCAACTCTACCACCTGCTGTTCATAGAAAACCCCCAGGTCACACTCTGTCTCCCCTCGCCTAAATCCTGCCACTCTCTTGCTGACACCTTCATCTACCACCATTCTTTCCCATTCTTGCTCTCAACTCCTAGAAGAACTCTCTCCCTCCCATCCAGGACTTTCAGACCAGCCGCTGCCTGACCCCGATCACACTCTGTTCACGGATGGGAGTTCCCTCATAGCTCCAGATGGATGGCAACATGCGGCCTATGCAGTGGTCACCCTGGACTCAGTCATAGAAGCAGCCCCCCCTTCCCATTGGGACTACTTCTCAAAAGGCAGAACTCATGTCTCTCACCAGGGCCCTCACTTATTTGAGGGATAATGGGCCACTATTTATACTGACTCCAAGTATGCTTTCCTTATTACTCATACTCTGTCCTCTGGTGAGAAACGGGATTTCTCATGACCAAGGAGACCCCAATAACTAATTCATCCTCCCCTACTCATGCTCCTCTGGGAGGTTTCTTTTGGTGCAATGGCACTCTGTCAAAAACCCCTAAGTTCTCTGACACCCCCACTATGCATCCCAACATCCCTGGTCCCCCAACTAACCATCTACACACAAGCTGAAGTGGATATCCTCACTGACCCCCTCCAGTGACAGAAAAGGGCTGTGTTTCTTCCCCTGGTTTTTGGGGCCTCCCTGGCATCTTCCCTAGTGGCCACCAGGCTGGGCACTGGGGCCCTAGCTCACTCCATAGATGCCACCAGAGATTTATCCAAACAGCTCCTAACAGCTGTGGAGGCCTCAGCTGAGTCTTTGGCATCCCTACAATGGCAGATTACTTCAGTGGCCCAGGTAGCCTTACAGTACTGGAGAGCCCTGGACCAGACAAGGGAGGAACCTGTTTATTCCTCAATGAAAAATGCTGCTATTATATCAACGAATCTGGTATAGTCAAAACCAATGTTGGTGCCCTGGCAAAAATCCATGACTCCCTTGGTGGCCAGCATCACCCTGGAATAAACCCCTCTCAATGGTGGCTCTCCCCCTTAATGACCTGGCTCCTTCCAATCCTTAGTCCCCTTATTCTCCTCTGCCTATTAGCACTAATCGCCCCCTGTGTTCTTCGCTTCATTCGGGAACGCATCTGCATCCCTGAGGTTTCCAGGGTCACTGTCAACCAACTCCTCCTGCATCCCTATACCTGCCTACCCACATCTGAAGGACCCTATGACAATACCCCTTGGCTAGCAGGAAGTAGGCAGATCTGAGTCACCACCCCTATTACACCAAAAAGGTTGGAATGTTGGGTCGGCGGGCTCTGGGAGTGCAGGATGAACAATAGAAATGACAGGCAGCTCCAGAGGCTCTGGGAGTGCAGGAAGAGCAATGGAAGTGACCGCCGTAGGGTCTCGCCACTGTGGGGTCTTGCTGTCTTCCAGCCTACCCCTACCCCTCCTAAGATAAAAGACCCCCGCCAACTCCCTCCCAGAGCGACTTCCCCCACTCTGCTTTCCAGAGTCATGGAACCTCGCCCGAGGGTGCCCACCTCCTCACAGTGCAACTTTCTTGGATCCCCTTCTCCTGAGCCCTGAAACTTCACTGTGGAGAGAGCCTTTAATAAACCTTGCCTTGCACCCACTTCACCTGGTGTTGTGTTTATCTTGCCTATAAAACCTTACATTTACAATCTTTAGATAAGCTATCTAGCTGATCTCCTGCTAGCTGAAATAGTCTCAGCCTGCTACTTCTCTGCCATCTTGACTCCTCCCCCCTGTTGGGAGTTTTTTGATTACTGACTCAATCCCCTTGCTGTGAATCAGGACTAGAAGAATTTTACAGGCAGAATCTAAAGAAATGTGTTGATTGTCAAAATTCTTTAATTCTAAAACAGTAAAAGTGACAGATTAAAATCCATGTCTCATGTTACACCTATCTTGAATCACCATATTTAATAAGATAAAATGCATTGCATATGAGAGAAATGTGATCTACCAAAGAAATAATATCAAGATAATTGCTGTAATTATCAAAAACTTGTAAAGGGGAAATGTCCATCCTTTCACCCATTTATTTGGTCAGTAAAATTTTATTTTTATGCCTTAATGTGTGTGACACTGTTACAGTCATCATGATTTGAGAAAAAATAGAAATATCTTATTTTTTTGAAATTTACATTTCTGCATGTGAATACATTAAATAAATTTTTAAAAGCACACATTTTAGAATATTTGTTATAAAATAAATTAAGTAGAAAACTGTCATTGATAGAACCAAAGAGTCTGTATTTTTAAGTAAAATAGTCCACAATATGCCATTTCCCACCCTCACCCCTCAAAATAAACATAGAATCACCAGAGGGAAGCAACTCAGTGCTCACACTGCCTCCATAACTTGTCTACACCTAGATCCACTCCCATGCACTCTGATAGCACTTCTCTTTTCAGTCAATCTTGCTTCAGTCTCAGCTTGGTGGGCTGAAACCCCAGAAGATGAACACAAGACACAGCCAAAGCCACATCAGGAACAGAGAGTTCTGCAGGGCCTTAGTTTTGGGTGAGATGGTGTCATGTCTGATTTTACAAACAAACCAGAGCACACCTAGTTAAACCTTGTCACATTCAGGCCAGGGACCAAACACTACCCACAACAGGTGAGGAGATAATCTGCAGATGACTGCTATGAAGGATAGAACAGCCAAACCACAACACCAGAGTGCATGCAGAACGCCCCAGAGACACTCCCTGTAGCCCCAGGTCCTGGGAAATGCATGTTCTCTTCTTCATTAGACAATTACATTAAGGAGAAGTGGAGATACTGGCTTTTCTAACACAGAAAAGAAAGCCAGAGACTTAGAAAAAAATGCCAAGATGGAAGAATTTACACCAAATGAAAGAACAAGTTAAGGGAATAGCCAGAGATCTAAGAGAAACAGATGTAAGTAACATTCCTGATGTGGAATTTAAAGTAACAATGATAAGACACTCACTGAATTTGGGAAAAGAATAGAAGACATCCTTGAGGTCATTATGGCAGAGATAAAATTATTAAAATAGAAAACAGAAATCCATGTAAAAAAACTAGGTTACAAACAGGATTGATGCAATAAAAAGCAGACTGGAAGGAGGAGAGGAGCAAATTAGTGACATAGAAGAAAAAATATTTTAAAATAATGAAGCTGAACAAAAGTGATAAAGAACATTTATAGAAAACAAAAATAGGGGGCGCCTGGGTGGCTCAGTCGTTGGGTGTCTGCCTTCGGCTCAGGTCATGATTCCAGGGTCCTGGGATCAAGCCCCGCATCAGGCTCCCTGCTCAGCAGAGGGCCTGCTTCTCCCTCTGCCTGCTGCTCCCCCTACTTGTGTGTGTGCTCTCTCTCTCTCTTTCTCACTATCAAACAAATAAATAAAATATTAAAAAAAAAGAAGAAAACAAAAATAGATTTAGGAGACAGTGATTTCACCAAACCCATAACATTTGTATTATAGGAGTCCTAGAAGAAGAGAGAGAGAATGGAAGCAGAAAATTTAATTGAGGAATAATAGCTATAAAACTCAATAATCTGGGGAAGGAAGCAGACATCCAGCTCCAGGAGGCACAGAGAACTCCCATCAAAATCAACAAAAGCTGCTAAACATTAATGCATATTTTAATTATATTTGAAAAATAAAATGATAAATAAGAAATAATAAACATAACAATATAATAATAAGAGTAATAGTAGGAAGGAGGAGGAGGATAAGGATGCTTTGTTCTTAAATCCCAAATATCTGGTCATGATTTGTACTCAGGCCACTGTGGATGAAGTGTCATTCTCTCCCTATATCAACATTTTCTCCTCCCCTTTCTTTTCTGTCAACACAGTTACATCCCACACTATGTTTGAAGACATGCATTAATAGCTTTCTTCCATTTCCTAGAATTTATTGTTTGCATATAAAATATATAACCCTATTTTTAAATATTATGTTATTTTATATACATTACCACATACATTTATTCTCATATTACCATAATTTCCCTCAAGGAGAATTTAGGATATCTATCTAACTGATATTGAGAGTTATCAACACATTGTTTTCAAGACAATACTTGGTGTTTTTAAGAAAGCACCATTTTTTAAAAGATTTTATTTATTTATTTGTCAAACAGAGATCAGAAGTAGGCAGAAAGGAAGGCAGAAAGAGATGGGGGGAAGTAGTCTTCCTGCTAAGCAGAGAGCCTGATGCGAGGTTAGGTCTCAGGACCCTGGGATCATGAACTGAGCCAAAGGCAGAGGCTTTAACCCACTGAGCAACACACGTGCCCCTAAGGAAGCACCATTTAGTAGATTATTTATGTTATTTCTCTGTGTTCTTTGCATAATATTTTAATATGTAGCTCATCAATAGTGGTCTGAAAAATGTTTTTTATAATATTTACTTAAAATAAATATTTTTTGACAATGGATCAATGTCATATATATTTTTAGAAATGCACATAATTATATATTGAGTCATTTTATACTATTCTTCTTATTCTTGTATGTGTTCTAAATCTCAAAGTTTGTGTTTCAGTGTTGTTTTCTGGTAGATTTTGATCAAATTATCTTTTGAGTTTTTCATTATATTTATTATATGAATTATTAGCATTTATTTTCAAGAAGCTTTTTATTGTTATTTAGCACTTCATTTTAAACAAGACATGACATTTATACTTCGGATTTAACAAGTTCTCATACTGCTCTGAAGACATCAGATTTTTTAAAGGGAGCCTTCATTTATGCCAATCATTTTTAACTCCTTTCGTGTGTGTGTCCATCTGTCTTTCTTTTTTTCTATGTTCCTGTTGGTCTGTAGAAATGCAACTAATTTTTATGCAATGCTTTTATATCCTGACACTTTGCTGAATTTCTGTATGAGTCCTATCAGTTTTGGAGTGGAGTCTTTTGGGTTTTCACATAAAGAATCATATCATCTACGAAGAGTGACAGTTTGACTTCTCCTTAGTCAATTCAAATGCCTTTTATTTCTTTTTGTTTTCTGGTTGCTGAAGCCAGAATTTTTAGTACTATGATAAATAGCATTGGTGATAGTGGACAGCCCTGCCATATTCCTGACCTTAGGGGGAAAGCTTTCAGTTTTTTCCCCATTGTGAATGATACTCATTGCGGGATTTTCATATATAGCTTTTATGATATTGACGTTTATACCCTATATCCCTACACTGTGAAGATTTTTGATCGAGAAAGAATGTTGTACTTTGTCAAATGCTTTTTTCAGCATCTATTGAGAGGATCATATGGTTCTTGTTCTTTCTTTTATTAATGAATTGTATCACATTGATTTATTTGTGGATGTTGAACCAACCTTGTGGCCCAGGAATGAATCCCACTTGGTTGTGGTGAATAATCCTTTAATTGTACTGTTGTATTCTATTGGCTAGTATTCTGGTGAGAATTTTTGTGTCTGTTTTCATCAAGGATATTGGTCTGTAATTCTCTTTATTGATGGTGTCTTTGTCTGGGGTCTCTTTCTTGATGGGATTTCTGTCTTGATGGGTATCAATGTAATGCTGTCCTTATAAAATGAGTTTGGAAGTTTTTATTCCATTTCAATTTTTTGTAACAGTTTCAGGAGAATATGTATTAATTCTTCTTTAAGTTTTGGTAGAATTACCTTGGGAAACCATGTAGCCCTGGGCTCTTGTTTATTGGGAGATTTTTGATGACTGCTTCAATCTCCTTACTGGTTAAGGATCCGTCCAGGTATTCTATTTCTTCCTGGTTTAGTTTTGGTAGTTTATACATCTTTAGGTATGCATCTGTTTATTCCAGATTGTCATACTTGTTGGTGTAGAGTTGCACATAGTATGTTCTTATAATAGTTAGTATTTATCTGGTGTTGGTTGTGATCTCTCCTTTTTCATTCATGATTTTATGTATATGGGTCCTTTCTCTTTTCTTTTTGCTAAGTCTGGTGAGGGGTTTATCAATCTTATTCATTCTTTCAAAGAACCAGCTCCTAGTTTCGTCAATTTGATCTACTGTTCTTTTGGTTCCTATTTCATTTATTTCTGCTCTGATCTTTATTATATCTCTTCTCCTGCTGGGTTAAGGCTTTCTTTACTATTCTTTCTCCAGCTCCTTTAGATGTAGGGTTAGGTTGTGTACTTGAGACCTTTCTTGGTTTTTGAGAAAGACTTATATTGCTATATTCTTTCCTCTCAGCACCACTTTTGCAGGTGTGTTTTTTTGAGCAGTTGTGTTTTCATTTTTACTTATTTCCATGAATTTATCAACTTTTCTTTAATTTCCTAATGGACCCATACAGTCTTTAGTAGGATGATTTTTAGCCTCTATGTATTTGATCCCTTTCCCACTTTCATCTTGTGATTGAGTTCAAGTTTCCGAGCATTGTGATCTGAAAATATATAGGGAATAATCCCAATCTTTTGGTATTGGTTGAGGCCTTATTTGTGAACCTCAAGGTGATCTATTCTGGTGAATATTTCATGTGCACTAGAGAAGAATGTGCATTCTGTTGCTTTGGGATGGAATGTTCTGAATATATATGTGCTGTCCATCTGGTACAGTGTGTCATTTATAGCTTTATTTCCTTGTTGATCTTTTGTTTGAAAGATCTGTCCATTTCAGTGAAGTGGGTATTAAAGTCATCTACTATTATTGTATTATTGTTGATGTCTTTCTTTGGTTTTATTATTAATTGGTTTATACAATTGGCTGTTCCCATGTGAGGGGCATAGGTATTTAAAATTGTTAGATCTTCTTGTTGGACAGACCCTTTGAGTATGATATAGTGTCCTTCCTCATCTCCTATTATAACATTAGGCTTAAAATCTATCTGATATAAGAATTGCCACTCCAGCTTTCTTTTGATGTCCTTTAGCATGGTGTGTTGTCTTCTATACCATCAGTTTAAATCTGGAGGTAAATTTGGGTATAAAAGGAGCTTAAATGAGTTTCTTATAGACAGCATATTGATGTTTTTGTTTCTTTGTTTGTTTGCTTTTTTAATCCATTCTGTTACCCTGTGTCTTCTGATTGGGACATTTAGCCCACTTACATTCAGGGTGACTATGGAAAGATATGAAATTTGTGCCATTGTGTTGCCTGTAAGGTGACTATTACTATATATTGTCTCTGTTCCTTTCTGGTCTACTACTTTTAAGCTCTTTCTTTTCTTAAAGGACCTCTTTCAATATTTCCTATACAGCTGATTTGGTGGTTGTAAATTCTTTTAATTTTGTTTGTCTTGGAAGCTTTTTTATCTCTCCTTCTATTTTCAATGATAGCCTAGCTGGATATAGTATTCTTGGAGATATATATATATATATATATATATATATATATATATATATATATATATATTTAATTTAGTGCTCTGAATATATCATGCCAGTTCTTTCCATTCTGCCAGGTCTCTGTGGATAAGTATTCTGACAATGTAGTATTTTTACCATTGTATGTTACAGACTTTTTGTCCTAGGCTGCTTTCAAGATTTTCTCTTTGTCACTAAGACTTGTAAGTATTACTATTAGATGACGGGGTGTGGACCCATTTTTATTGATTTTGAGTGGGGTTCTCTGCTCCTCTTGGATTTTTATGCTTGTTCCTTTTGCCATATTAGGGAAATCCTCTACTATAATTCACTCCAATATACCTTCTGACACTCTCTCTCTTCTTCTGGAATACCAATTATTCTAATATTGTTTTGTCTTATAGTATCATTTATCTCTTGAATTCTCCCTTTGTAGTCCAGTAGTTGTTTGTCTCCCTTTTGTTCAGCTTCCTTAGTTTCCATCATTTTGTCTTCTATGTCACAATTCTCTCTTCTGCTTCATTTATCCTAGCAGTAAGAACCTTCTTAATTTATTGCACCTCAATAATAGTTATTTTTTTTTCAAATTTCAAGTTGGTTTAATTTTATACTCTTATTTCTCCAGAAAGAATTATTTTTCCTCCAGAAAGTGTTTCTCTAATATCTTCCCCACCTTTATTGAGCTCAGCTAGCACCTTGAAAGTCATCATTCTGAACTCTAGTTGTGACTTTTTACCAATGTTTGTATTGATTAGATCCTTAGCTGTTGGTACTGTCTCTTGTTCTTTTTTGTGTGTGATGAGTTTTTCTGCTTTGTCATTTTTTCCAGATAAAAATATATGAATGGTGGGGTTCTTGGGTGGCTCAGTGGTTTAAAGCCTCTGCCTTCAGTCCAGGTCATGATCTCAGGGTCCTGGGGTTGAGCCCCATATTGGGCTCTCTGTTTAGCTGGGAGCCTGTTTCCACCTCTCTCTCACTACCTGCCTCTCTGCCTACTTGTGATCTCTGTCTATAAATAAATAAATAAATAAAATTTTAAAAATAAAGGAATATATAATGGGAGAATAAAATAATAAAAGGGTGGCAAAGACCCTAGAAAAATCTATGCTAACCAAATCAGATGAGATTCAATACAGGGGCAAGAATAAAGGGGGGAAAAGGAAATGAAAATTTATATATATCTATATCTAGATATAGATTATATAGATATCAATATTGAGATCTTGATATAAATCTATATCTATATATATCTTTATAAATATAAATCTATATCTAGATCTCAATCTCGATATTGATATCAATATCTATCTATCCATATATATATATATATAGAGAGAGAGAGAGAGAGAGAGTTCTGAATAACACAGAACCATCCCCTTTATTCTGGTGTATTTTGGTCTGTTAGAAGAAACTACCTCCCAAAATTTTAAAGAAAGAACAAAGAAATATGTAAATTAAAGGTAAAAACAATGCAGGGATGGAATATGACTGTAAAGATGAAAATTACAAAAATTCTAAAAATGGAATTGATAAGATAAGTTGGTTGGAAAAAGAAAGAAAAGAAGAAGAGGAGAAATGTCCTCAGGCTGGAGACTAGAAAAAAAAAAAAAACAAACGTGCTAGATTTAGGGTATATTTTGATCTATTAGAAGAAATTGTATCCAAAAAAATTTTTAGAAAAAAACAAACAAACAAACCTATATGTATACCAAAACAAACAAACAAAGTTAAATATAATGAATGATTAAATGTCTATAATATGAAGATTTAAAAAGGTTTTTTTTTTTTCTTAAGAAAGGGATTGTTAACATAAACTAGTTAGAAAGCATTAAAAGAGGCAAGAGGAAAAGTTAAAAAAAATAGAATAAGAAAAAGAAATTAAAAAAATTAATTTAACTTTGCAAACCTAAATGATCATGGGGGGAAAACATGAATTACATGCATTGCTTTCCCATAGCTCTATAGTTCCACTATTCTCTTTGATCAGTGAGCTTGATCCTAGCTGAATGTTTTACTGATCTTCTGAGGGAGGGTTCTGTTGCAGTGAGTCTCAAATGTCTTTGCCCAAGGCAGAATTGCACCGCCTTTGCCAGTCGCCAGGCTAAGAGATCTGCTCAGGTTTGCTCTCAGGATCTTTTTTTCCCCTAAAGGCTTTCTGTAGAGCTCTGGAGGACGGGGATGAAAATGACAGCCTCCCAGTCTCTATCTCAGAGGAGCTGAGACCTCGGTGTCCCACTCCTCAGTATGCCCTTAGAGATAAGCAATCACTCCTCCTCTGGATACACTCTGAGCTCACTGGGTGAGTAACCCAGCATTTCTGTCTCTGGGGAACAGCTCCATTTGGAGTCTCCAAACCCAGAAAATTCCTGATGTGCTGCTCCTATTGTGGGAGAAAGATGAGCCTCCCCAGATCTGCCACTTGTGGGATCCTTGCTTGAAGAACAGTGACCCAACTTGATCAAGGTTTAAGGTAACCCCAAGCTGAGAGCTCACTCCTGGGCTCTGCCTAGTTAGAGGGCTTCTATGCTTTAATACCTGGGATATCTGTCATAGTAAGACACTCCTGATCTTTCCATGAGCCCATGGGATCTGAGACTGCACTGTCCCTGCAAGGTCTCCACCCCCACTTAGCCTCTGGAGGAATGTCCTTCAGTGAAGCAGAGATCTAAAAGTTCTGATTTTGTGCTCTGTTTCTCCACCACTTGCTGCAAGCTGGCCCATTTCCGTTGCTTCAGATTCCTTTTTCTTAACGTCCTACCTTTCAGAAAGTGGTTGATTTTCTTTTCCTAGATTTGATGTTCTTCTTCTCTTCAATCTCCTGTTGAGTTTGTAGGTGTTCAGAATGGTGTGATGTCTAGCTGAATTCCTGCAACCTGATGTCATTTCAGTCTACTACTCCTCAGCCATCTTGCCTCTCCCCACTGAATCTAATACAATACTTCATGTCAACTTGTTTCAATTAAAAAAAAAATGAGTCTGGAGAAACACACACACACACACACACACACATACACACACATAGATGATTGATAGATAGAGATAGATAGATATATGGATGATAGATATAAATAGGGATTGTCTGAGAGTCATGGAGACCCAAATACAATCCAGCTGGAATTAGCCTCAATCATCCTGTGTGCCACAGGTAACACTGTTACCTTGGGGACACCCTGGCTTCACTTTTGTGACAGTTTTACTTTCCATTCTTTTTTTGATGATCTCAGTTTCAGCTTCCTTTGACAGCTCTTTCCTGTGTGTCCCTTTGGTTGGTATTCAGTCCTAGACCACATGCTTATCTTCTCTTCTCATAGGAAAGCCCAACTATCTCCCTGCAGTAGAGAACAACACTCTGCTCCTTACTCTTCTCTACACTGAGCTCCAGAGCCTGTGTATCCGGTCTGCAAGGAGATAGCTCCATCTGAGCTCACTCCTTCAATAAGTAATTAATGGGACCTTCTCTGTGCCAGTGGGGAACAAATACAGAAGATTCCTGAACATATTTCTTTATTTTTCCTTTTTTTTTTTAAATTTCTATTTCAGAGGTAGAATTTAGTGATGCTTCAGTTTCCTAGAACAGTCATTGCTTATTCTATCAAGTGCCCACCTTAATGCCCATCCCTATTTACCCCATCCTCCCACATAGCCCCATCCAGAAACCCTGTTTGTTCCCTAGTTAAGAGTCTCTTATGGTTTGCCACTTTCTCTATTTTCATCTTATTTGTATTCTCTCCCTTCCCCTATTGTCATCGGTTTTGTTTCTTAAATTCCACCTATGAGCGAAATCATATGGCATTTGTCTTTTGCTGATTTATTTAACTTACCATAATACTATCTAGGTCACCCACATCATTTTAAATGGTGATATTTTATTCATTTTGATGCTGCATAATATTCCCACGTATGTATGAAGCATACCTTCCTTATTCAGACTCTAAATAGTTCTGATTTTTCACTCCACTGCTAATAATACTTTGAGGTAGACTCTTCAAGCACACTCTCTCCCATCCCCTGTATCCTCAGCAATATCAGACCTAAATCAAGTCTCCATACCTCCTACCTTCCAAATGTTGGTCAGTTTTCTACTTGTAGCCTTTCAGCATTTATTTTCTGGCACCTGTAATTGATTTCTTGGGAGTTCAGGATGATGTTAATTGTATTTGAGGAGAGACAAGCTTAACACCTCCCCCCAGAACATTATGACTGCATGCTGCACACTAAGGCTGTGAACCTGGGGACAGGCTAGATTTTTTTGTCCCCTTCTAGGAGAGCTGAATGAAATTTTGGCAAGCAGATATGACTTGTGCCACGGCTTCATCCGTTCTAGGTTTAGGTTTATTGTGGGAAGATGTGTGAAACATGATGGCTACCATTTCCTCCACTTATATTTAAGCTTTGACAAATGAGTTGAGCATTTGCTCAAGTGCCATTTTGTCTGGCTTACCCCACAACTGTGGCCTTTCACGGGGCCTAATGGCCCATGTCTTCATTTACATTGGTGTTAGTGTTTTAGCGGATGGTGGCACTGAGTGGCACATTTATCTTTGTACTGGCTTAATCTTTCAGCCTCTCCATAATCTTCAGTATAAGAATAATTAAATATGAATATTTCATCTTAAAGGAAAGTGCACCTGTTTTCCTTAAAAACATGGTTTCCAGGCAATGATGTCATAAGGGTTGTTGAAAAAGCCATCAGTCATTAGCCAGCCAAAATACCTGGGGATTGGCCACCCAGATGAAGCCAAACTGACAGCACCTTGGGGACTGGATAAGGCATTGTGATGACATCACAAGAAGGCATTGTGATGCTCAGGGCTGTTATAAAAACACTTCAGGAGCCCAAACCACACTGAAGAGAGAGAGAGCACCCTAGCCACAAATTTTCCTGATATTCCAAGCATTCTCTGCCCTGTTCTCCTCCCGTGCCCACTCTTAGGGTCCGTAATCAAAGGAGCGAGACTGATACAAAGCGAAGGTCAAGCAAAGCTTTATTTCGTGCCAAGAATCGAGAATCCAACTGACTGGTCATGGCCATCTCTTTCAAAGAGGTGACCCCTCCCAGTCTCACATACTAACTTTTATAGAGGTAGTTTAGCTGGGCTATACACAGGTGGCTAATGAGATTGCAATACACAGAGAAAACTGCACAGTCATGTTAGGTCACACACGGGTGGCCAATTGAATTACAGTTCACCCTAGTAGGTATATGTGTGCCCCACTGATTGGATGTCTCCACCTGACCTGACCTGCCCCTGTATCTGGGCTTTGCAAATAAGTTCCTCTGGGAGGAGCAGGGTCAATCTAAGTTTACTGTGTAGACAACAAAATGGCTCCTTCTGATTAAGTAGACCCTTACATTCCTCCCTTGTCTTTGGAGATTAGTCAATCCTTGATTTTTCAACCAGTTGTATATTCTTCTGTTGTAAAGGGTTATATTTAGCATTTAAGTCTAATATTTTTCTCGCTCTAGTTTTCTCTTATACAAATGACATTAGGTTATTTATAATGCAGGGGCTAAAAAGTAACATTAGTGCATAGTTTGGCTGATGAGTTAGCCTTTCACCACTTTGTATAACCTTCTCCATTTTTCCTAATTTCATTCACCTAATTTCCCACCTATACTTTACATAAACAGGTAACAATAGGAGCAACAATACACTCATAGTCTTTTGAGTCTTAGGTTTAGTCTACAGTCAGCGGGGTTGACTGGCTGTGGCTTCCACCTCTGGGGGGTGTCCTGGTCCTTATCATTGGCTCGTTTGATGTGACCCGCATGAGTCCAGGCCCTGATGCCTTCTACTTTTATTGCTGTGGGGGGTTCAGGATGACAGTAAATGGTCCCTTTCAAGCAAGCCTCCAAGTTTCCCACTTGATGGTGGCAGATCCAAACCAAGTCCCCAGGTTGGTAAAGATGTGGTTCCACCTCCATCTCAGTGTGGATAGTTTGGATCCTGTGTGGGTTCTTTTTAAGACAGACTGTAATGCCTACAGTGACTGGAGTACAGACCGATCAGACATTTCTGAGAGGGCAACCTCTTGTAGTCAAGGGTGAAGTGGGGGGTGGTATCCCGAACATTATTTCAAATGGTGTCACCTTGTTTAAGTAGGTTGTACATCATGCCTTGAGGAGGGTGAAAGGAAGGCGATCTACCCATCCACCATCAGTCTCCAGAATTAACTTTGTCAAGTTTTCTTTAAGAGTCTGGTTCATTCTCTCTACTTGCCTGGTACTCTGGGGCAGGTAGGCACAATGTAGTTTCCAATTAGTGCCCACAGCCTTGGGCAATGCCTGTGAGACTGAGCTCACAAATGCAGGACTGTTGTCTGGCCCGATCATAAGAGGAAGCCCAAACCTAGGAATTATTTCTTCTAATACCTCTTTGGCTACCAATCCTACCATCTCATGTTTGGAGGAAAAAGCCTCTATCCAGCCTGAAAAGGTATCTACAAAAACTACCATATACTTGTGCCCCTATTTTCCGGGTTTCATCTCTGTAAAATCTATTTCCCAAAAAATTCCTTGTTCCTTACCTATTTCTCTTTTCCCTCTTCCCATTCTAGTTCCTTCTGCATTGACTGCCTGGCACTGAGCACATCTATCAACTACATCCTGAGCCATACGCCCTAATTTAGAAACCTGGAACTGCTTGCTTATAAGTTCCTTAAGTTTTCGTGTCCCCAAATGAGTACCCTGATGTATCTGGTCTACTAACTTCATACCTAGTCTCCAAGGAAGAATTAATTTTCCTGTTTTAGTCTTAGCCCAGTTCCCTTCATAGTCTAGTTTAACCCATTTTTGTAAATACTTTAAATCTTCCTCTGAATAGTCCGTTTTTTCTGGTAGAGCTGGAGCCGGGAGTGTAACCAGCTCTTGGACTGTTTCTCGGGCTACTTGCTTTGTAGCTCGATCCTCTAATTGGTTTCCTTTTGAAATCAGATCAGTCCCCTTTTGGTGTCCTGGGCAATGCATAACAGCCATCTCTTTTGGGTCCCAAATAACCTGTAAGTGAGCCAATATTTATCCTCTGTTTTAAATTCTTTTTTTTTCCTTCTGCTGTTAATAGGCCCCTTTCTTTATAAATGGCCCCATGTATATGGAGAGTAGCAAAGGCATACCTGCTGTCCATAGTACATATTGGTGGTTATATCTTTGGTCATCTGCAGTGCCTTGGTAAGTGCAACCAGCTCCGCTTTTTGCACCGATGTTCCATGTGGCAGGGCTGCTGTCCAGAGTTCCTGCTCAGGGGAAACCACTGCAGCCCCCGCATACCTCTTTCCATCTACCATGTAGCTACTCCCATCTGTGAACAGGGTCATCTCCACATCCCGAAGGAAAATGTCTCTTAGGTCCAGCCTTACACCTTTGACATTGGTTAGAACATCTTTGCAGTCATGTGGGTGGTCAGCCAGCTCCTCTGGCAGCAGCATGGCTGAATTTAGCACCACTGGGTGCCTGAAGATCACTCTTGGTTCATTGAGGAGGAGGGCCTAATACCTCATCATTAGGGTATCCATCGGTCTGTTGGAGTCTGGAGAAGACCGTCGCAAGCGTGGGTGGTGGTCAAGATGAAATTTTGACCCAAAGTCAATTTATCTGCATCCTTGACCAGGAGGACTTGAGCAGCAATTATGCAGAGGCACGGGGAAAACCCACGCGCTACTGGATCTAGTTTCTTTTTTTATATTTTATTTTATTTTTTTATATTTTTTTTATTTTTTCAGCATAACAGTATTCATTATTTTTGCACCACACCCAGTGCTCCATGTAATCTGTGCCCTCTCCAATACCCACCACCTGGATCCCCCAACCTCCCACCCCCCAAACCTTCAAAACCCTTAGATTGTTTTTCAGAGTCCATAGTCTCTCATGGTTCACCTCTCCTTCCAATTTCCTTCAACTCCCTTCTCCTATCTCCCCTTGTCTTCCATGCTATTTGTTATGCTCCACAAATAAGTGAAACCATGTGATAATTGACTTTCTCTGCTTGACTTATTTCACTCAGCATAATCTCTTCCAGCCCCTTCCATGCTTCTAGAAAAGTTGCGCATTCATTCTTTCAGATGGAGGCATAATACTCCATAGTGTATATGGACCACATCTTCCTTATCCATTCGTCCGTTGAAGGACATCTTGGTTCTTTCCACAGTTTGGCGACTGTGGTCACTGCTGCTATAAACATTGGGGTGCATATGATCCTTTTTTTCACGACATCTGTATCTTTGGGGTAAATACCCAGGAGTGCAATGGCAGAGTCTTAGGGAAGTTCTATTTTTAATTTCTTTTTTTTAAAGATTTTATTTATTTATCAGAGAGAGAAGGAGAGAGCGAGCACAGGCAGACAGAATGGCAGACAGAGGCAGAGGGAGAAGCAGGCTCCCTGCTGAGCAAGGAGCCTGATGTGGGATTCGATCCCAGGACGCTGGGATCATGACCTGAGCCGAAGGCAGCTGCTTAACCAACTGAGCCACCCAGGCGTCCCTATTTTTAATTTCTTGAGGAATCTCCACACTTTTCTCCAAAGAGGCTGCACCAACTTGCATTCCCACCAACAGTGGAAGAAGGTTCCCCTTTCTCCACATCCCCTCCAACACACGTTGTTTCCTGTCTTGCTAAATTTGGCCATTCTACCTGGTGTAAGATGATATCTCAAGGTGGTTTAATTTGAATCTCCCTGACGGCTAGTGATGATGAACATTTTTTCATGTGTCTGATAGCCATTTGTATGTCTTCATTGGAGAAGTGTCTGTCCATATCTTCTGCCCATTTTTTCATATGATTGTCTGTTTTGTGTGTGTTGAATTTGAGGAGTTCTTTATAGATCCTGGATATCAACCTTTTGTCTGTACTGTCATTTGCAAATATCTCCTCCCATTCCATGGTTTGCCTCTTTTTTTTCTTGACTGTTTCCTTGGATGTGCAGAAGCTTCTGATTTTGATGAAGTCCCAAAAGTTTATTTTTGCTTTTGTTTTCTTTGCCTTTGGAGACATATCTTGAAAGAAGTTGCTGTAGCTGATATCGAAGATATCAGCCTATGTTCTCCTCTAGAATTCTGATGGATTCCTGTCTCACGTTGAGATCTTTTATCCATTTTGAGTTTATCTTTGTGTACGGTGTAAGAGAATGGTTGAGTTTCATTCTTCTACATAGAGCTGCCCAGTTTTCCCAGCACCATTTATTGAAGAAACTGTCTTTTTCCCACTGTATATTTTCTCCTTTTTGTCGAAGATTAATTGACCATAGAGTTGACAGTCCATATCTGGGCTCTCTACTCTATTCCACTGGTCTGTATGTCTGTTTTTATGCGAGTACCATGCTGTCTTGGTGACCACAGATTTGTAATAAAGCTTGAAATCATGTAACGTGAAGCCCCCAGTTTTATTTTATTTTATTTTAAGATTTTATTTGCTTATTTGACAGAGAGAAATCAACAGTAGATGGAGAGGCAGGCAGAGAGAGACAGAGGGAAGCAGGCTCTCTGCTCAGCAGAGAGAGATGTGGGACTCGATCCCAGCACCCCGAGACCACGACCTGATCCGAAGGCAGCGGCTCAACCCACTGAGCCACCCAGGCGCGCCCCCCCCCCCCCAGTTTTATTTTTGTTTTTCAACATTTCCTTACCGATTCGGGGTCTCTTCTGATTCCATAAAAACTTCTGGATTATTTGCTCCAGCTCTTTGAAGAATACTGGTGGAATTTTGATCAGAATGGAATTAAAAGTATAGATTGCTCTAGGCAGTATAGACATTTTAACAATGTTTATTCTTCCGATCCAAGAGCATGGAATGGTCTTCCATCTTTTTGTGTCTTCTCCAATTTCCTTCATGAGAGTTTCATAGTTCCTCAAGTACAGATTCTTTACTTCCTTGGTTAGGGTTAGCCCAGGTATCCTATTGTTGTTGGTGCTATAGTAAATAGAATTGATTCTCTAATTTCCCTTTCTGTATTTTCATTGTTAGTGTATAAGAAAGCCCACTGATTTCTGTACATTGACTTTGTATCCTGCCACGTTGCTAAATTGCTGTATGAGTTCTAGTAGTTTGGGGATGGAGTCTTTGGGTTTTCCATATAATTTCCATATAATTTCCATATACATTACTCTGTAAATGGTATAGAGATTTCTCAGAAAACCAAAAATATAATTACTCAGGTCCCCTAGTTGGCTCAGTCAGATAAACACCTGGCTTTGGCTCAGGTCATGATCTCAGGATGAGCCCCACTATGGACTTCCTGCTCAGCCACGAGTGTGTTTCTCCCTCTTCTCCCTCGCTACTCATGGTGTCTTTATCAAATAAGTAAAGTAAAACTTTAAAAAAAGAACAATACTATGATTCAGCAACTGCTCTACAATGTATTTATCCAAAGGATAGAAACATACCAATGCAAATCAGTGCTTGTTTCCCCAATGTTTATAGGAGAAATGTCCACAATTGCCCAAGTAAGTCATGATCTCAGATGTCTACATACAGATGAATGGAGACAGAAGATATCATATATTCATTTAATAACAGCTTTAAGCTTATCTTTCCTACTTAACACTTACGCTCCATCTAGTACAGCAGAATCCAATCCATTTGGATGCTCTGGAGATCTCTTCTCTTTCAACCATTTACCCTGATTCTAGGGGTCCCTGGAGGAGCAGGGAAAGTTTGCAGTTGTAGCATCTGGTTAATAGCTAAATGAACTCATATTCTGTATTATCAAGACCCACAAACAATCTCCAACCACTACCCCCTGTTTGCCACTCTACCATTTTTTTTAAGTTAAGAAAGGGGAACTAGAGAACACCAGTAGATAATCCACGCTTCTTATTTCAGCTGAGGACTTAAACTGGAGCTTGTCCCCAGCACCCTCTATGACAGCTTCAACCAGAAGACAATGGCAAACAGTGGATACCGAAGAACACTGAAGTGTGAGTTCTGGGCATGGAAGTGGCTCTGTCTCCTGCACTCACCAGGCTGACTGTATCTGGTTATAACAGGTAGTAGTTTCAGCAGTACTAATGACCAGATGTTCCTTTTATTCAGTTTTCACCTCAAGTTATATACAACATTAATATGTCTGCAAGTGGATGAAAGCATAGATAAGGGACAGCATTCAAAGAACTTTAATCAATGACTAGGGGCTGTAAAATGCAGATGACAACCCTAAGAGAGTTCTCCTACCCCTAGAAAATGTTCACACTAATCAGGAATATAACTGTGGTGCTGGCGCAGGTGTACTCAGGTCCTCTGGCTTCCTGCCCTGCCCAGAAGACAGGAAGGGGGACTTCAGCTAGTGCAACCCTGTACAGTTCCTGGTGTGCAGATTAAACTGTTTAACCTCCCTCAGTAGGTACTTGGGAAATACCCCTATCCCTCAGGTACTGGGGAAATCCCCCTAACCCTCGAGCACTTCCTCTGCTCAGGTTTGGACACTGGACAGATCTAGGTGGCTGGACAGGGAGAAACATTGGGTGGCGTGATGAATTTGCTCCTGGGCATCTGCAGGAGACCTGTCCTGCCACACAAGATGGTTTTCCCCATGGGAAGAATTACACAGATGGGCAATACATTCCCTGATATGAAACAAAAGGTAAATGACCACCCCAAGCCAGTCTGGTGTCCTGAGTTTCATTAGGGACCACTGGGAATCCACACATGACCCCTGACCTGTACCTGGGCTGACTGGACTCCTCTCATAAGGGCACACCATACTTGAGGGGGCAACAAAATGGGCAGCAAAAGCATAGGGAGCCTGGTGCTCCCTATGGGTGATGACTCCTTTCCCTCCAACCCCTTGCACTGAGGGCCCACTAGGACTATGTGCAAACCTCTTCACCAGCAGTGCCTGGCAATCCCTGGCATCAGCTGTGGATGCTCATTCCAGTCCACACTCAACTCCTCAGTCAGGTCGTCCTGTTCACACTAGCCAAGACCCTCCATTCCAGGGGGTGTAACTTTGCGGGTCCTGGTCTGTGTAGTTTAGAGGCCCAGTCAAGGGAGGCACTGGCCCTGTTCCCTGCTGGAGGGGCTCCAGGTACCTGGGTGGTGGATTCTCAGGAGCCTCCCTGATGCACCAGGGCTCATGTTCCTGTAGCACGTGCTACTCTCTTCCAGCACCAGATCTCATGCTCTCATGCTCAGCTGGGTCCCATTGTCCCAACAGGGCTGGTGGTCTTGCTTGTGGGAGGCAGGTGGCTGTAGCTCTATTTCTAAGTGCATCTCTCTCTTTATTTGTCCGATGGGAAGGAATACCAGGAGTCTTGGCTTCTTCCTGCCAGAACCTTCCCCACTCCCTCAGTGCTGCTCCAGTAAAGGGCGCACTTTCCAACTGTTCTTTTCTCTGTGAAATTCTCTCTGTCCTGCTTCTCCTTCTGGTTCTGCGACCTTCCCTGTGGTACCAATTTCTGGTTCTTGACTTTGTTCCTTGGCAACCAGTTCATGATAAAGAAAAATATAGAAAATACATACATACAATATGTATTAACTCTCTCCCAGTGGAGAGAAACAGTATCTACTGACCTTCTCTACTTGTTAGAGACTGAACAGGAAGCAGGGGCTACTGAGCTTCTGCCCTCATGGAAATCCCAGTCTTCCTGATTCAAGTCAGACTTTCACAAAGCTTTGTTCCCAGGTTACAGACACACTTATTAAGTCACTTAGTTTGATTTACAATTAAAAATAGCTGGTAATTTCTGAATATATCTGTGATTTCCATCTGGTCGAGTGTGTCGTTTAAGGCCTTTGTTTCCTTGATGATCTTTTGCTTGGATGATCTGTCCATTTCAGTGAGGGGAGTGTTAAAGTCCCCTACTATTATTGTATTATTGTTGATGTGTTTCTTTGATTTTGTCATTAAGTGGTTTATATAGTTGGCTGCTCTCACGTTGGGGGCATAGATATTTAAAATTGTTAAATCTTCTTGTTGGACAGACCCTTTGAGTATGATATAGTGTCCTTCCTCATC